>NW_008237222.1:3152244-3196884 GCF_000691975.1 Corvus brachyrhynchos | reverse complement strand
TCTGGTTTTCCTCCTCTCTGTGCAGGTAAGCCTCTGACTGACCTGTTTCACTTTGCATAAATAATTAACCAGTTCCTGAATCTGGGATTTGAGGTGCTTTCTTAAAGGTAGAATGCGATTTTTGCAGTCTGGCTCCATGGCTAGAAAATCTTGTATCATCACCAGCATCAGCCTCCCAGCTGTGCTGTGGATGTAGCCATAGAAATCTGGCCAAAACTATCTAGCAGGTGCACTAGGCATGTAGGGATCTAGGGAATGGCTGCAACACTTGTGCTTATAATTATCTTAGTCATGAACAGTTTGTGGTCTAAAAGACACACATAAAGCTAAGGCAACTGGAAGACTCCAAACTATTATATGGTTGCATACCTCCTGTGTGTTGTCAACTCTTTTTCTGTGTGAAAGAGTTGGTCATCTGATTTTGTGAATAGTTGCTAACACATATAGTGGAGGAGGAGCTCTGAATAATGAGAAGTTAGAGATGCCAGTTACCGTGAGAATATGTAGCTGCTTCATGCTTGAATAGCAAAGGCAAAAAAGAATCCACTTTGACTCTTCTCCCCTGTTCTGTAGGGCCCCGCCATCACTGACAGTGACCCATGGAAGTGCAGAGCATTTATTACCCAGTGAGCAGGGGTAGTCCTGGCAGGAACCAGCAGCACTTCTGGTACCGCTCTTTGCAGATTACTTTGAGATGACTAGTAAAGGTTCCCAAGCCATACAGCCCTGAAGGAAAGTGATTATTACATTTACTTCATGTTTTCCCTTTTGAGAAGACCACAAATGGAATCTCAAGAACAAACAATCCCTGGGTATTGGTTTGGGTTTGCTTGGATTTTTAAAAACATTTGGGTGTTTTAATTCATAAGGAACTGTCCTTATTAGGTAATTTTTACAGATTTGGTGAGTGCAGGGAGGTGCCTATGTTTGAGATTGCTGCTGATACTGCCAATGATACCAGTTTGCGAGGTACAAGCTACTTGAATGGAAGAAAGAAATGTTAATGGAGTCTTACTTTGCAGTTTTGAATGGACTTTATATTAATCATAGTATTGACTTTATAATACTTTTCTGCTAAAACTGTCTTGTACACTTTTAAAATCAGGTTCAAGGAAAGTACAGATATAATTGGAGAAAGAGTATTATAATTAATACCATAGTTTCAAAGCAGTTAAAAGAGGCTAGATTTCTGGATCAGTTTGACTTAGATCTGGAGGTTCCATATAATACAAATACAACTCACTTTTAGTAGAAAGATAATTGATAGACCTCTGCTTCTCTCCTTTTTAAGTCACTATTATATGCTTTGCAATAGGAACTACATATTTGCTGAAATTTTAAAACTGCCGCCACTCCTGGTTTTGCCAGAGGCTAAATATGTTTGCTTTAGAACACACTTTAGAACAGTACTTTTGCTTGTCAGGGTGTCCTTAGCTGTAGTTTGAGAATGATAGCATCCTTTTATTTCAGTATTACAAAAAAAATTCCTTAACATTGATTGCACTCAGGCTGAAGGTGCTGTGGAAATGCAACCCTTGCCACAGTCATGCTAAGGGATGGATGGTATTTGGTTCTGCGCATGATGAGGTCTGTGCATTCTAAGGCAGGACACAGTTCAAGACCTGTCCTCTCAGCTGGACTTGGCTGTTCTTCCTCATCATCCTTTCCCTTCAGGAGTGCTTGGTTGTGAATCCCAGTCTTCAGTCCCAGTCTGTATCCCCATTTGCAGCAGAGGAAATGTAGCACCCTGAACTCAATTCTTGCATTCATGTGTCTAAACTACTTCACTGAGTGTGCCTTTACGTTCCCTGCTAATTTATTGGTTACCATCAGCTCCTTTTCTTGTGTAGTGTACCGCTGCTAGGGGAGAGAAGTAGCAAATCTGAGACAATATCAGCCAAAGACTCCAAATTTTGTTTTGCTACTTCGCTGCACAGGAACAAGACACAGTCTTGTTTCAGACAGTGAAGGTATCTTGCAGATGGAAATCCAGTGCTGGTGATACACTGTATTCTTGTCCTTAGCTGAATTTTAAATACATGGCATGTCAAAATGTAAGTATAAGCAAGATCTGAGACTGCTATTATTAGGTTTTTAAGTCTATCTCCCAAATTTGAGTTCAGTGCAGGACAGAAGATACCCAAATCTAAATATATTAGTGTTTTATTTGTCATCGATGTAAATGTTAGACATTTTCAGAGTATGGGACTGTGCATCAGTACAAGTCATTAGCTGTAAACTCCTTTACTTTATGCAGTGTCATCTGCTGTGGGATTTGCATACATTTTTCTAATGACTCTACCTGTCAGCTGCCATGGTTTCTGCAGTATTTTCATGTTTCACTGTTCAGAGTTAAGAAGGCTTATGAGATCTTGGATCATTTATCAGTATTCAGTGTGGAATTTCATTATTCCAGGATGGATTATGGAGGCACAAACTGTTACTCTAACGGCTTCATTGCAAGTGACTAACAATGTCTTATCAGGGACATTTTGTGTAGCTGTACAGTTTGTTTAAAAAAATATGATGTGGGGTGTGCAGTGGACAAGATACCAACATTTGTTTTATTTGTATTCTAGGACACAAGGGTATTAAGGAGAAATGAAATGGCAGCTGCAGCTGTTGTAGGCGTTCCCCAGAGGGATAGAGCTAATAGGATATATGTCTTCATCCACAGCTGAGTTAATTTTGAGAGCAGAGGATGAAAAATGAAACTAAACACATACCACAAAATCTTGGATAACGGGGGTGGGAGGAAGTAGCCACCCTCACTAATCTGTGACATCATTGTGATAAAGAAGGGAAATCTTTCCACTAGAAATCCTAAAAGAGAAGATTTTTTGAGGCAGCTGAAGTATTAGTCTGTCTGAAAAAAAGAACATTTTGTGGAACCGTATATCTAATGGGCAGTGTTTAAAATCTGCAGATATTATACATATAGATTACTGGAAAAGCGTTGCTCAGAAACTTTAAATCTTTTATAGGCCTGGCATCAAAGGTTGTATTTTCTATGTTTATGCTGTAGATGAAATGTGGTGATAGCAGTACGAAGCCACAAAATCTACAAGAGAAATTTAGCCTTTAGTCAGGCCCTAACTTCATTCTGACTAGATATATATTCTGCCTTTCTTCAAATACGGTGTCATTTTTTTAATGGAGCAGAATGCAACTTTTCATTTTTGTCTTTGAGAAGTTTTCAGTCTGTCTCCTAGATCTCAGGGTTTATTTCTCTCTGGAAATTTGCCAGGTGCAATACTGTGGAGAAAAATGCCTCAAACCTCTCTTTAATCTTCACTTATCTCTCCCACACAAAGAGCATGATTCACAGCAAAATGCCCTCATGTGCAATGATTTCTCCCCTGCACACTGATGGACTTGAAGCTGCATCTTTTCTGGAAATTCTGACAAAAAATTATCTCCCAGAGGGGCAGATTCACAAGCAGGGATGATGTCATGGGTGCTATGTAGGCAAGACTCTGATTTACCACTTGGTACGCTAACATTACACAGAACAGGTTTAGAAAAAAGCATGTCCATCTACAGCTTGGCTCTCTGAGGCACAGTCAGCCTAATGCACCATTGAGTTCCTCGAGTTCCTTTTTTAAACAGACTGATACTTAAGGAGCACAGCAACCTTGTCCTCTAAGGTTTCTTACTACAGGATTTCCTTTTTATCTCCGTGGTCTGCCTCTATAAACCTATGGAAATGCCATGTTCTGCAGCATTCAGGTCTTTACAGAGAGCTGTCCAAGTAGTCTTGGGCAGAATCAAAGCAACAGGTGTGTTTCCAGAATCAAATGGTAGTTGATTTTGTGAAGTATCATACATTCCATTTATTTGCTACGGTGAACAAAAAATACGTGCTCATGCTCATTTGATCAAACTATGGGGTTTTGGTTTTTATTTTCATTTTTCTGAAGCATCAAAAATAAGTTGCATTGATTCAGTAGCCTTTTGGGTCAGTTTTCTTCTTCTGTTTTGTCCCTGAGGAAATAGTGTAGAAACTGGTGCTAAGTGCTTATGGAAAGAGAGGTCATGCTGGACCAGGAAGCTCATCTTTTCCTTTGGTTCCCTTCCAGTCTTGGAAATGTACCATGCTGGCTAATAGGAAAGTCTTCCCTTGATACAAACATCTTCCGTTCATTTTTTCCCCCATCATTGTCACTTTCCCCATCAGCATAATTCACTGTACTAATTACAATATAATTAGTTATCCTAATTTCCATATTAAACCCACATATATTTCCTTCTGTTCTGCAGAAAAAACCAAAAAAAGATATGCACCTTAAAAGTAATCTCTGAAGATCTGAGGCAATATTCTAATGGATCAGCAGGTACAGCTGCAGAGCAGGGCTTACCCAACAGGGAAAAGAGGGGGCGTTTCTGATTTCACTGAAGCATGCGCAGAGCTGCTCTGCACCATGGAAACTCTTATCTCAGTCCCTGCAGTGGAAGCAGTGAAGGATGAGGTTGTTTAAGTGACACAAATTATCTCTCCATTGGAGTGTGAGGTTGAATTTTTCAAGCCCAATGATCAGAGGTTGCAGTAGCTCGGCATCAGCACCAGTTCCTGCAGCAGTACTTGACACTGCATGGACAAAGCCTCCCAGATGTACACACTTTCCAAGGTAACCACTTGTCTTTCTGCAGCTGAATCTTTGCAGGGCAAGAAGGCAAGGGAGAGAAACAACCAAGCAAAGAGAGAGAAAGCAATCAGTAATCCTGAAATGCTTTCTTTGTGTTCTGGTAAATTGCCTCTTGAATTTAATGGGGCCAAGTCTGGATTCTGGGTAGGAAGAGAATTGTGCCCAGATATCTGAATGTAAAATTCAATGTACACGTGATACTGAATTGAGAGCAACATTTCTCATCATGCTGCAATCCCTGTTCTTAAATGTTCCTGTTTAAAAGAAGGGTGTATCAAGATCAGTTACTGATATAGCACCCTGCTTGGTTCAAGTTATTGTTTTGTTAATTCACTGTAGTGAGATAATGGGAGATCATAACAAACCTAGCCACTTTTAGCACCTCAGGTGCTTCTACTGTCCATTAGACAGACAGGTAATTGACAGTGACACAGCAGTGTCTTTGAACAGGGAGCTACTTGTTCAGGTTAAAAAGCACTTTCAAGAGAAGGAGTCCTTTGATAAAACCTACTAAAATTAAGGGGTTTTTTTTCCCCTTGGGAGAATGGAGGAGCTCACTCACCTTGCTTCATTTCCAGTGCCACACTGGCTGTGCTGTGGAGGCCAGGAACTCTGTCAAACAATATATTCTACAAGACTGAGCCAGAGCAGCCATCTGGAGTGAAGGTGTAGTGCTGGCAGAGAGGAAGGTGAATCCTGCTAAATACTCGTGAGATTCTGTAGGATATGGGAAGAAAAGTAGCAGGGCAGAGAGTGATTTGAGCCTGAATGTGATCAGTTCTCTACTTTCCCCCACTAATTGCTGAATAATTTGAGCAAAGGTTTTTAAGTGTGAGAGGTTTGGGCGTCTTGTTGGGGTTTTGGTTTTCATTAGCTAGTGACTTTATAAAATAACATTTATGGTTAAAGCAATCAAGAACTCTTGTCAAAATTGCTGTGCTCTGCTACTGGTTCAGCCATTGGCTTTGTGTGTGATGGTGAGCAACAAAACCCATTGAATACTTCAGGTTATTCATAATAGTTATCATCCTGTGAATCAGGATAATAATACAGTACAGCTTCTTGGAAATCATTATGACCAGGCTTTACTCAAAACGAGAATTGATTATTTACTCAAACCACATGCCTGGTGAAGTAATCTATATGAACTTTTTGTTTTAAAATAGCCTTCATATTATGTTCTGTTTAATGTTTCGGCTCTTCCTTAAGGGAAAATATTAGCGAAAACTGTTGTAAAACTGATTAACTCCCTCTAGTATATTTGGTGATAGCTACGACTTTCATAGGTAGAAATTGTCTTTGTGCTCATGGCAGGAGGAATCAGGTGTAGGTAAGCACATCAGCTGCCACATTTATCTAGTGCTTTTTCTGCAAGCATTTTTTCAAATGACAGTAACCCAGAATTTTAGGGAATGATTGCCTTACCAAATAGGGCAGCATGATGAGAATGGAAGTCTAGAACAAAACCACTGATACTATGGACCAGCTGTCCACACTATACACCTTTCAGGGGATTTCACTCCAGTCTACTTCTAGATCAGTCTTGAGAACTGAGTTCCTGTTAGTGGTTCATCCATTATCTTCCAGAATTCAGGTTGTGTGTACCAAGACATTTTTCTGATGTGACCAAAACCACAGTAAAGTGAGTATTGCTAAGAGTTCCCTTCCAAAGTGCCCTCCTGATCTGACCTTAAAGACTCGTGTAGATACACCCTTCAGTTGATACTGAATTAGCAGTAAGTATTTGTGAAACATACCCATAAGAGACTGCGCCTCCTCTGCTAAGTGTAGAGGAAGTATCTCCAAAAACAGCCTCTGCACTTTAAACCTCCCCTAAGGCCTCTGAAGCAGAGGAAATCTGCATTTATCTGTCATCTCAGTTAATTCAAACAACAGTTATTTGGAACAAATCGTAATCACTCCTTCCCGTAATGAACGCAGATATTCAGATTGCCAGATGGATCTGAATGAGTGACAGCCTAATTATGGCTTACCAAAATAATAATAAAAAGCTTAAGTGGAAATATTTCTGCCCCTCATCTACAGTTAGAGTTAAAAAAGAGCAACTTAGGGAAATGTTTTGAGGAATGAGACCTCAGACTACTATGTAGCATTTGAGCCATGGATTCCGCCACATGGACCCTTAATATGGTGTAGCAGAAAAGTGTGATATTTGTATAGAAGGTGTATGCTACAGAATTATCTGTCATGTCCAGGTATGCTCAGCCTTTATACAATTTCCCTAAAAGACCTTTGACTCAGTAGCCTTAATTAAAAGTACCTGCTCATTGACTAATTGCTAGTATTGTATTCAAAACTCATCAATTTTCATAGTGATAAATAACCAAGACCATTGAACCAAGAGTATTCATGGATTATGAAATATGACCCTTTCCTAGTAAGTGGAGCTACAACTGCAGTAAGCAAAATGTCTTGGGGTTTGTTAGAAATCTACGCAAAATCCAGTATTGCTAATGGCTTTGCACCTTCTGCTTTATTTGTCTGATTTGACAGAAGGTTTGTTTTCATTGCAATGATGCGGTTTCTTAGCAGCTTCTGTTGCTGTGTCTGCTTTAGATGAAAAATATCTGGTTTCACTGGAAATTCTTTATCTTATGAGAGGTGGGGAAAAGCAGTACAAACAATGGGCCATTGAGTGTCTGTGTGTTGGTGAACTGCACTGGAACTGCACAGAATAAGGACTTTAGAGAAATACAGGTTTTTTGGTTTTTTGGGTTTTTTTTTGCTAACTTGTTAAAAATATTATTCTGAGAGCAAACTTCCAGACTGATCCAGGCAATGCATGGAATAAGAGTCAACGAGACAGACTGAATATTCCAAAGAGTTTGGGGTTTTTTGTAAATTAATTATCTGTATCATGAATCAAAGGTAATAAGTACATCTTCAAGGTGCTAATAGATAAGAAGGCTGTATCTAAATGCAATACTGATGTCTATGAGATGTAACTGTGCATAAATAATTAAATAATCTCTCTGTCTTGTCAAGTGGTGCATGTATTGCTCTTGGCCGTATTAACAATACAGAGGATAGAGGCTAGAGGCTAGAGGAAACTGCTGTTTCTGGATAGCCCTGCTGTACTTCTGAACAGGGGGACCTTTCCTCAGTGGAGATACTATCACATGCTCGTCTCAGCAGACTGTCTTTCAAGCCTCAGCAATCCCTAAGGCTCCTCAACAAGAAGGAGCTGACAATAAAGCGCTGGTTTCTTAGGTGAGCTCTCTTTCTGTCTTTGCTATCTTACCTGCACATGTTAACTGTCCTGCCAATTAAGGAATAATTCCTTTTGTATAATCCAGTTTCAGGTGCTGTCTAGGTATGGGAAGTTGCTGGTGTATATTTAAGGAAACCAAAATGTCTTCTCTGTTCTAAGATGGTAGAAAGAAATAATGAGTCATCATTTCTCTCTTCTGTTAAACAGAAGTTAAGAACTTCTGATTTCAGGGGTTCACAAAGACACAAAAGTCTTACCTTCTTTTTTTTTACTTTTTTTTTTTCATATTTCTAATTTGTTCATTTTATCTTAGTTACATGACAGCTTTATGCCTCGGGCTCCTTCATGTCTGTAAAACAGCTATAAAAAGATTGCAGTCTAACTGTTCTCATCAACAAAAATCCCTTTCATCAGATAAATTACTACCTTGACCAATCCTCTGAATGACAGCCAGCATCCTGGGAGCACAGGAAGGGGGTGAGAAACATGGGGATGTTTGCAGAGGTAGGGTAGATTCTTCATATGATTTATCATCTGCCTTGCCTTGCTGACATTGCCCTCTCCATACTGCAGAAGCCAGCCCTACTCCAGTTTGACTAACATGGGATATAACATCTTGAGAGCCCCATATCACAAGGTCACAGTAGTAACAGACACAAACCAAGAGCTTCTTTTGTTTCTCTGCTGTGCTTCTCAGAGATGGAAACTTTTGCTAATAGAGCTTTTCTGCGATATACTAATGCTTCAACATCCTTAGGACAGTACAAGGAACAGTGAAAATGCATTGTCTATAGCCATAACCAAAATCCACGTTTCAGAGGAATTCTCAAAAATTATACATTTCACTAAATGATACACTTCCCTCTAAGAACAGCTTCAAGTAAGGAGACTAACGCTGTCCACGTTATTAACTGTTGTCTTCCCTGATGGAGGAGACGTTCAGATTTTTGCCAGGAGAAAAAAGGAGGCAAATGGGACTTCGTGCTTCTCAGTCTCCAGATATGTGGTCATTAATTCTTATCTAAGGAGTACAAGCCTGTGTACTCTGTGTACTTATCTAAGGAGTACAAGGTGTGACCTAGACATAGCATAGAGCAGCTAGAAGACAACTTATCAAGATTTCACAGCCTTTTTAAAGGTAAATTACCCAATGAAAACTTAAAACGCAAGATATTTTCACTTTTTTACCAATGTCCAACAAGTTCCTAAATCACGTAGACAGGAACTGCAGAATTCTTTATCCAATCATCCCAAACTACTTCTACTGCAGAATATGGAGTAGTAGAAGAAGAAGAAGGTTTGGAGAACAACAACAATCCTCCATTTTTATTTTTTTTGCTTTTATCTATTTACTATGCAAATAGACATAAAAACTCTAGATTTTTCACCCTGTGATAATCTTACATAATATTCTATCACCTAATTCACACCATTGTAGATTCAAATTCTTCCCAGAGGCTAGGCAAATTTTCCCATGGACAAAGGCCAAAACCAATACTGTCCCGGGGGGGGGGTGTAAAACCCTTCAAAACAGGCAGAGAAATAGTCTCTGCATTCTGGGTTCCCACAGAGACAATCATGCTCCTCTTGCAGTTCTCCCCAGTTTCCCAGTCCTCAGGCATAGCAGCTCAGGCCCACATGTCTGCTTGTCAGCCCTCTTCCCTGCAGTTCTGTGCCCCAAACTTGGGGGGAAAAAAGGTGAAAAAAGGGCAAATGAGCTCGTCAGCTCAGTTTCCATTTGGGAGGTGAAAGAAGGGCAGAGGAAGGGGAGCCCTTATAAATGAATTTTGGTTGGCAGTGTTTGTGCTGCTGCTGCACAGGGAAGGTTCTACCAGTTCTTCCTAGGCTTTATACTTCAGTGGTGAAAAATTGCTAGAGGTCAAAATACGTAACTGGAAAGCTAAGCCTGCAAGGGCAGAGGTTTAGTGTGGTACTTGTCCATCTGTACTTCAAGAGGCTCTAGATTTTGAAAAGCTATAGGTGTGATTCCTTCTGATGTTGGACACCCCCACCATATCTAAATGAGTTTGGA
Source organism: Corvus brachyrhynchos (assembly GCF_000691975.1). Lineage (NCBI taxonomy): Eukaryota > Metazoa > Chordata > Aves > Passeriformes > Corvidae > Corvus > Corvus brachyrhynchos. The sequence continues at coordinate 3,186,974 of NW_008237222.1, read as the reverse complement.
GGAGAGGTGAAGCAATACCTTATGACTCATTATCCAAATTTAGGGCAATTTGACCATGATTGATCATTTTTAACACCCTTTGCAATGTATACTGTGATGCCACTTCAGGTTCACCAGTTGTTTCTCACCCAGTGAACTGTAAAGTTCCTGATGTTGGAAGATCTGTGCTCTCTGGTTGGCAAGACACACTCTTGGGAAGGCACTGGAAAATTCCCATTGTAGCAGCTGGGGGAATCTGGGGAAAGTATACAAGATTTATTTGTCTCAAAATTTGTAATGATGATGCATTTCTATTCCCTGCATTCCTCTACAACCCTATCATAAATTGAAAATGAGGGTGCAGTAACAGTTATTGACTATTTCACTACATATCTTCATGTAAACAAGAAAAAAATGTACTTCAGAAACTTTGAATAATAAAAAATGCATGTCATTTATTAGCTATTCCAATGAATCATGTTGCTATGAGTTCTGAAAAGGCATAAATTGTCTTCTTGTTTAAAATCAAGTATATTATCATATATGAGGGCTTGTTAGTATCTGTGAGCACAGGATTTCAAATTGCTTTATGAAAAGGAAGTGTTGAATCTTCATAAAAAATCTTCAAGGTAGGCTGCTTTTGCCAGTTACTTTGAAAGGAGAGAAACTGAAGAGGGCCATGCAACTTGCTCATTTGCTTAAGTCTGAAGAGAAAGACAGCACTTCTGCTTCCTAGTCTTCTATTTTGACCATGTGCATTTCCAGCAATTTTAAAGTCTGGTCTGCTGTACCTCACTAACATTCAGGTGTTGTCCTGTCTTAGACATCCAGAAGGTTTAAGTTAGGGCATGGAAATTCAACTCCCAGGTTTAGTTGTGCTGTCAATTTGTGGAACAGTTGTGGGTCAAAACACTTCTGATCCTTGCTTTAGAGCAGAAAGCCAACCACATCCTGGGCTGCACCAAAAGCAGCATCGCTAGCAGGTGATTGTCCCCCTCTGCTCTGGGGAGACCCTAAGTAGAGTACTGTATCCAGCTTTGGGATTCCCAACACAGGAAAGATTTGGTCCTGTTGGAGCAAGTCCAGAGGAGGACCACAGAGGTGATCAGAGGTCTCAAGCACCTCTTCTCTGGAGACAGACTGAGAGAGTTGGAGTTGTTCAGCCTGGAAAAGAGAAGATAGTGGGGACAGACACCTTATAGCACCTTGCAGTACCTAAAGAGGCCTAAAAGAGAGATGGAGAGGGCCTTTTGCAAGGGCAGGTAGGGATAAGGACACGGGGTAATGGCTTTAAGCTGAAAAATAGCAGGTTAAGGCTAGATACTAGGAAGAAATTCTCTATTGTGAGGGTGGTGAGGCACTGTAACTGGTTGCCCAGAGAAGCTGTGGGTGCCGCAACACTGGAAGTATTCAAGGTCAGTTTGGATGGGACTTGGAGCAACCTGATCTAGTGGAAGATGTCTAGAAGATTTTTAAGGCGTCTTCCCCACTCGGAAAAAGGAAAAGATCATAGTAACTAAGATCTTAGGGACAGTAAAATGGTATAATGTTAAGCAAAATTATGGTTTTATAACAAGGTGTGACAACCAGCAAGACATATTCGTGCATAGAACTGCTATTAAAAAGAATAACCCTGAAAAATGCATCCCAAGCTTGGGAGATGGAGAGGTGGTGCACTTCAAAATTGTACTAGGTAGAAAAGGGTTACAAGCATCACAGGTCACTGGGCCTGATGGTGTTTCTGTGAAAGGCAGTATATATGCAACAAATCGTAGTCATGTTAGACAATATCTCCATTGTAAGCCCTCCCTACAGTCTCCCTTTCCTAATCCCTTTTACCTTTCCCTTTTACCCTATGTCCTATTACCCCCAGTGTATTCCCAATCCGTTTTTTCATCCATGGTTTCCCTCACAAAACCATGCTTTTGCCAATTGTTTCCCCAAAAATCCCTTTCCAATGCCGAGTGGGGGATGAAAAGGGGGAGGGAAGAAGTTAAACCCTCTCCTGCCTCAGTTTCCCCACAAAGCATGCTCAGAGTTCTGTCTCCCTTCTGTCAGCCCTAAGATGTTCCACAGAATCTGTTTGGACATTTAAAGACTCAGGAGGGTGGCTTGTTTTGTCTTGAAACTGTTCTTGTTATGTTTATCCAGTTGTTTTCATTCTCCTTTTATTAAAATAAAACGGGTGAGGTGTTGGGGTCCCTCCCCTGCCGTGTAGCCCTGGGAGAGGGGCCCTGAGGGCACAGACACGGGGTTTCCCTGCCCCTGCTCAGCCTCGTTCCCATGGGTTGGTTTGTGTTCCCTGCGCGGGCAGAAGGACCCTTGGTCCCGTGACTGGAACAGTTCCTCAGCAGAGCTCCGGCCATGCGGCTGGAGAAATAAACATCTCTGAAACATCTAGCAAGAATCTGTCTGTCCATATATATTTCCTTTCCACGGGACTCCTGGTTTGGTATATGCGTGTTGCAGTATCCCCACTGCAACATCTTCCAAAGAAAACCATTCTATGATTCTCTGATTCTCTGCCTTGTGCTGCTAAACTAGTCTTTCCCTTGGAGTGGCCATGCCCCTTTCCCCTTGCAATTACGATGTTAAGAAAAGGAAAGAAACAAGAACCATATAGATGGACTTATGAATGTTTCCAAGCCACCATGTCTAGGTGTGCACCTGAATGTGTCATCTCAGGGTGACCATTCCTGGTTGTTTGCCAGCAGATTTCCTCAGGATTTCCAGATAGCATTGGCTGCACTTCAGCCTCACCACCCTGGGCTGGAGGCCAGGTAGATTCCCCTGTTTTCACTACTGCTCTTTTTAATATTTTCTTCGTAATTATCCACATTTTCTACTAAAGCAAGTGGAAGGTGTATAGGATCAAGCCATATGTGCTTCAAGCCCTGTAGCTGGAGCCCATGTTGAGAGTCAGGTACTTGGCATTGGGGTTTCACTCCAAACAGAAGCTGCAGTTCAAATGATGCTGATAAGGTCATCACTGCTCCAGAAGGATTCCTGGACAGATGGTTCCATTAAGGTGGGTTTCTCACCTGTGAAGACTTGGTATGACCATACTGTCATTAGGTCATTTACTGATCCAGTGTGTATGAAATACAGAAACCTTCCATGAAAAAATCAACATTCAGACAGGTGATTTTCCCAGTGATTGTATGACTGGCAGTAGGTGAGTTGTTGCTGTGTGTTGCTGTACTGCAGAGTATGTCTGGTGCAAGATTTCTTCCTCTACAGATGACTGGAAATTAATGTCAGTTACAGTCACAGGACTGAAGATAAAATTAGAACTTGACAATATTTCATTCAAATAGATCCAGATCAAGGGCCAAATTCTCAGCTAAGTTATGCAAGTTTAACTTTGAGAATAGTCCTCTTAGTGACTGTTACCTCTATTATCACTTATATTTTTATCCTGTTATTAAAAAAAAAATCCCTTCACTGTACCTGTGTATCATTTCTCATCTTTGCTAGCACCACACCTGAGACAGGCTTGTCTCACACACCAACTCATGCCATAACCACTTGATCTCACCTTCAGCTTTATTTTATCCTCTCTGATGACTCTGCTGTGTTTATATTTTTCCCTTTTCTTAAAAAAAAAACCAACACAGCACAAATAAACCCCACAAAAAACCTTGTCAAAAAACAGGTATAAAGGAATTCTCAGCATTTTAGTGAAAAGTACTCCTGTGTCGATTTCAGCCTTGTTATTCTGTTATGTGTTCCTATAATTGCCATAGTATGGATATGACATATCCATAAATTCAAATAAGTTAGGGAGCACTGTCAGGGCATTTATTTAACCTATAAATTTTTTATCTATTCGAAGACTCTTTCCCCTTGGGGTTTTTTCTTTTCAAGCTTTAACTGTTTCCAAAGAAGTGGTGCAGCTTAACTGTCATGGATAAATAGAGGAAGTAGAGGAAGTTTTACAGCAAGTACCTTGTTGATATCTATGTGTCTATGGGCAGGATTCAACACTCTAGACTTAGATTTCTAATACCATTTTACATTTCCTAGGACATGCTGCCTGGCCTCCATTTGACTCCATAGACATAGTCCTTGTTTCCCAAGGTCTGTAGATGTTTAAGCAACCAAATCCAGTGCTTCAGATACAGTAGAAGTGCTATTCATGCTACAGACCATGAGGGTGGGCCCTGATGAAGGTATGGTAAAAGAAAAATCAAAGAAGCTTCGTAGGGCCATCTTGTGAAATCATTCTGACTTATCAAGGGCAAGGAAAGCAGTCCTACGTGAACCATGCCTGAAGCTGTAGGGGTGAGTCAGGTTAAGAAATTAGGAGGGTTCCAGGTTTGTGTTGTTGTTCCTGACCCTGATTCTGAAGGACTTACTCTCCTGTCGTGTTACTGCCCAGTGACAGAGAGACTGTTGACCTCTCAGTCAAACAGGACTGATGCTTTTCCCTTGTTTCCTTCAGGGAGCACCACTTTTTATGGTACTAGGGAAGAGAAAGAAAATTTAATATCACCCTGTATAATTTTCATTCTTTGGAATTATAGGCAGTAAACATGGTCTGAATTGACTTAATTCCTCATCTGGATGTCCATCTGGATTTCTAGGAGAAATACAAACTCTGATTGTAACAGATCAGCTGGGAAACCCAAATACTGATTTTATATTTCATGAAGATGTATGTGCTCTCTGGTGCCTGGACCAAAGCTTTGTCTCTCAGAAAGTTCTTATGCAGTGCTTAACATCTAGCCAGAGCTGTACACCTCAAAAATCATGTGTTCTGGTGTGTTTGTCATGCTAAAGTGTCGTGGAACCAGGAATAGTTACTGAGTGACAGGTCAGGAAATTAATTCTAGACAAACACAAAAAATTTATTTTTTTCTTGAGAGATGGGACATGCTGAGACTGTCACTAAAGTCCTTGTAAGTAAGGAACTCTCAGACATACTCTTTACTCCTTATGTCATGTCTGAATCTTCCCATACTGAAATGATCCTGCTTAAGCATTACAGTTCATGCGCCAGTTAGTTCTCATGCTTTACCTGGCTGGGAGCACTGTCAACTGACGTTGCAGATGAATAATGTAACAAACTTAAAACCATGCCCTCTGGCAAAAAAAAAAAACAACTTTCCAAGGCAAATGGGATGAATCATCGATAAAAATGTTTAGAATATTTAAAAGTATGCCTGAAACCACCTCTGCATAAGCTTCCTTTAGCAAATCAGAAACTATGGTAGGATTATGAAAGCTAGGCTGTGTGTCTAAGTTCTTCAAAGTCAGTTATTACTGACTGGTACTTGACTAGATGACATCAAAATGACTTGTCAAATACGTACGGAAAGAAACTAGGGAAAAACTGGCATTAACTGAGGTCTTCATGCCTGCACCCTTGTTCCAGGATAGAGAGCTAAACAGCATAGAAACTTGGTGGTTAGTGCTTTTTGGCAGTAATTTGATGGCCATGGGCATTGCCCAGGAACTCTAATGCCCCAGTAAGCCTCTGTTTCACATGCACATTTCTACATGTGAGTCCTGCTGGCAAGGAATGAATTCTACCAGGTATCAGACTTCACCCTGAAAGCTGAAGAGGCTGAATTAATTTCTTTGATCTTGCTTTGCCTGCCATCCTTGCAGCACTGAATAAGCTGGTATGGTGTAGTTATCTGTAGGTGGAGACAAACAAGACTACATGAGTGGATAGGTCTTTTTAAGCACTGTATTTCTGAAAACCAAGAAGAGCAGCAAATACCTTCTCTCTGTACTGTGCATACTCCTACCTTTGAGGAAAGAGGAAAGAAGAGTCAACACAGCACCCACTTTATTAGGTAAGCTTATTTCACTGTCAAAAATATTCAAGTCATGTTATACAATCACATTAAGAAAAATATTGTTCCTCTTTCAAAGACTGTCTCATGAGGATGATCAATTGTAAAATCCTCCCTGTGCTGTTTTAAGGGAAACTATCCATGAAAGAAGGAATAAGAAAGGAGTTAGCTGCACTGGTAGCTGGCTGCAGTCTTCTTTCAGCTGTGCTGTTCTCTAGGAGGTGAAGAGGTTGGCAGTGGGGACTGTTGTTTTCCTGTGCTCTAAAGGGACACTGAGCATGATGTGCTAACCTGGAGAAGTCATACCAGCTTGCATGTATACTTCACAGAGGTTTTCTTTATCAGCAGAAAATTTTGAACAGTTTTCCTGATGTTTGAAGTCATGGAGAAAATGTCTTGCTCATTCTGAATCCATGAAACATGCACAGTAATGTGGATATGTTGGGCAGTTCACGGCTGCTACACAAAAGCTTCCTCTTCCCTTTGCAACACAGTTGAAGTATGATGCTCCTGGTGGAAAAAGGCACTGATGTAGATGGAAGTTCCAGCAATAAATATTGAATGTTCTTTATACCTTGCCCAGAAGAGAAGGTGAGTTATGTGTATTTCTTGAAGTATGTGGAAAGCACTTCTGTACAGCACCAGTACCCATCATCACAAAGCTGCAGCTTTAGGCAGTAGTTTTTTCTTGATGATCATAATTCAAGGCTACAAAGAGATTTTTTAGACTATCTGACAACAGTAGCAAAAGCTTAGCAGGAGCAGGAGCTCTTAGATGCCCTAGAGCTTTATTTTGAGCAGGAAATCAAGAAAGGTGTCACGTCCTGAGCTCCTTGCGCTTGGTGATTTCCCTGACCTTGCAGCACAGTCCAAGAGAAGCTATCAGCTATCAGCTGTGTCCATCTGCAAGATGGCATTAAAGGAAATAACAGGGATACATTTTTTTAACAATGACATATCTAGGATGCAAATTCTTTTGATACTTATCAGTAGTAATGCTGTGTCCCAATGATTCCACAATCAGTCTTCTGCCTAAGTAAATAGGCATAATTTCTGGACATGTCTGCAGACAGTGACTGATCTTCAGAATGTGGGATAGACCTTGTACCTTCTATAAAGAGATATGTATTTTCCTTGAGTTGATTTGATTAGATTTGCATCAGGGCTTGTGCTGTTGGGTCAGCACTGAAGCAGCACTGTCCACTTTGATGTCCTCCTGCTCTGGCCTCTGGGGTTTCAAAACAAATTCATGCATCTCGTCAGCTAGGAGATGTTGGGCCAGAGTTTTCTCGGTGGATTTCCTCCCAGATGCTCTGGAGCCTATATCTTGTGAAATTTGCTGAGTCTCTGAACTGTCTAAAGTGCTAAGAATGTCTAGTAAATGCTAGACAAAAAGTGCAAGTGAGGAATCCCCCCCCAGTCCCCAGAGTTATGGGGCTGACAACAATGACTTTGTCATGTCAATGCAGTTCATCTAAGCAGAATTTGTTCTTTTTCTCATGTGTGTTTGGGCACAGGAGAGGCTCAGGTTTTTTCTGTTTGTGTAAAAAGTGGGTCAAAGCCGAAAAAAATGAAAACTACACTGCACATTGAGCATGTTGGGGTGCATGTGGTTGCATTTGGAACGTAACCACACTGTATTCATGCTCTGAATACTACCCAGCATGCTCCTCTTTCTGCCAAGAAGGAGCTAGAAGTAAATTTTTTCTCAGGTATTGGTTTTGTTAATGATACTGAAGGTATGTGGATGGTTACTGAAAATGTTTATTAAATCCCATTGCAGCGGGACAATTAAGTTCCATGCCAGTGAGATGCTGCATACACAAAGCAACTGTGGTGCAGCAGAGGAACAACATCCCCAAAAGCTGGAAGGCCAGGTATTCTGTCCTCCAGAATTGAACTATACAATATATGTTGAACTATACTATATATATATTGAACTCCAGATTGCTATACTGAAGAAAGTGGTAACATACAAATAGGACATCATTCCACATTTTCATAATTTCCCTTTTCAAGCATATTACAGGTGCTTGTTCTGCAGTCCTAGTTCAAAAGCAACATATGTGCAAGACACACCCAAACAGCAAGAGTTTCCATCTCCTAACTGTGCTGTAGCAGATGGCTCCTTTGGGATTTTCATGGACAAAATGCAGTTGAACACCCTAGGATTTCTGTCTCATGTCCCCTACAGATCCACAGGCTAGGAGTGAAGAAAGAAGATACCATAATGAGATTGCTCATTGCAGCTCTGAATGCCTTGTTCTTCACTTGTGATAATTCATGAGGTCTCTCTTGGTGGCACAGTTCTAATCTAGGGGTTCCAGACAAAACCATAAATACTGGCATTTGGACAACTAACCCCCTAAGGGCAGGTGATAATCTCCAGTGCCATGGCAGTAATTGCCAGCTGCTTTTCTTTTTTTGTGGAAAAAACCATACATATAGACAATGCTTTGTTTGACGACAAAAGCATTTAGAAACGTGCCCAACATGACAGCAGTGTTCAACATGTTAAAATAATCTCCTTCTATTCAGTAGCTTGGCACAGATCTTATTACCTACTGCACCAGGTCACATCAGTGTGTGCTGCATGACATGATGTGACACAGCTTGAGAGCAACTGACACAGCATTGCCTCTCCCCACCACAGAGATGTATATTGGATGCTCAGGCAACAACTGGTGCAGTTATCAAATTCTCTCTGCTACCTGCAGTTAGGCAAGTGACCCATGCTCTGAAGCATCTTCATTTAATAGCAAATTGTTTTTGTGCTGGCTTGAGGAAAGGGTTTTCTTACAGGGCACCTCCACTGCCATTGCATCAGAAACTCACGTTGGGCTGTTGAGAGCTGATGCACAGCTGAGTGCTTCAGAGACAGCCCAGTAGTGAGGGTGGGAAGCATGAGCATACTGCAGGGTGTGCCAGGCCATTTCCACTGATTTAGGCAGTTATAGTCCTCTACAAAAATATTCAAATGGCAGGTATAAAACCAAAAGCTTCATGGCTATCCACAGGCATTTAGAGATTTGCACTAACTTCTTAAACCGTGATGTTAAACCACTGCGGAAAATAAATTTTGTGAAAACTGAGCTAAAATGGCACCTTTCAGAAATAAATAGCTTGGGAAACTCATTGAGATAGTCAGCTGTAGGTGATTAACCTAATCACTATTGAGGTTGCCAGCAGTATTAGAGCCATAATCCCTAATTGATTAGATTAGAAGTTACTGAACTACAAAACTATACAATAATCTAATGATTTAGATTATTGTATAGTTTTGAAGTTCAGTAACTTCTAGGTTGTATGCTTTTATGTTATGTCTTACTCTTTGTTTGATGGTGTGTAAGACCTCACCAGAAATCAAGGGTGAATATTGTTCAAATAGGTAACAAAGATTGTACCTGCCCTTATTACAGGAAGTTATTTCCAGACAACTGCAAAATTTCAGTCTGGAAACTGTGGCGAAATAGTGGCGAGATTGGAAAATACAGAAAAGGGTGCTCCTGCTGTCCTCAGACCGCATGCATTTGCCTCTCTAGGCAGCATGTGTGACTTGCTGTGCAGCACCCTGCTGCCAGCCCTTGTTTTGTGCTCTGGAGGTGATGAAAGGAAGTTGGTATTTTTCTAATCATGACCTCCAGGTTCAGAGCAGGGGAAGAACAAAGATGGGGAGCCATTGGAGAGCTAATGTTGGGCTACTGCAATGGCTCTGTTGACTATTTTACATTGAAGAAGGAATTGAAGCTTCATGGTTGGAAGCTGGAAGAGGGTTGTGGTGGACTTGCTCTGAAAGCCTGAGGAGACTTAGTGACTGAATGCGCATGTAAAGCAGAGTAATGATGCAGTCTCCATGGCAGCATCTCAGAATTGCACAGTAATATTTTGAAATGTAATATAGATTCTAATTTTTCAGTCTTAACCCATCAAACCAGTTTTGCTATAAATACCCACACTATCCAGTCTCTGAAAGAACGAAGGCTGACAGTTATTTTAAGACTGTCCAACCAAAGACAAAAATGCAATTTATATTCCCTGCCAAAATACACTCCTTCAATTAGGAGAACAGAAGGATTTTGATTTTAGGCAGGCAAAAATCAAGGAAATACAGAGTTTACAGGAGGAACTTGATCTCTACGTCCTCATCCATCTGGATTATGGCAACCTTCAATAGCCAACATCAGAAAACACTGAAACTCTGTGGGCACGTACATAGGAATGCTTCTTACCATGACTGGCTGCACAACCAATCAACTCAGGGCACAAAAGGGCTGCTGAATCTGCCTGAAGACACCAGTGTTCACCATGGTGTATAGCTCAGAGCACATCTGAAAAGGCAGTGGCTGCTATTTGCAGACAAAAACTACAGGCTTAAATACACTCCTAGTGAAACAAGGGACCCCAAGTGCTTTCCTGAAGCCACTAGTGTGTCGTATGTGCCTTTGTGTCTGAGGAAGCAGATGTTGCTCCAAGCAGGTAACTGGGAGCAATTCAATTACTCAAGGGAGTAATTGAATATCCTCAGCGATGGTTGTCTGGTGTCCATAATAACAGCTGGATTCCATTCAGCATAACAGCTTGATTGAGAAAAGATGTTCTAATGAATATCAGTTATGATTGGTGTCTCCACCTGACTTCATCCTCTGTTGAGGAAATTCACAATAATCTTATGGGAGCTGCTAAAAAGTTGTCAAAGTTGTCAATTATCAAAGAATGGCAAGGGTGGGGGTGGTTAATGAAGTTGTATTGAACAGTGTGGGACCTGAACAGGATGTAAATGGTTTGGAATAAGGGGTGGAATGTGCTGGGTTTGGCTGGCATAGAGTTAAAGGCCAAGGCCTTTTCTGCTTTCCTACTGCCACGCTGGTGAGGAAATTGGGGGTGTGTGGAGATTGGGAGGAGATGCAGCCAGGACAGGTGACCCAAACTGATCAAAGACCATATGGCACCACGCTCAGTGTATAAAGTGAGGAGAAGAAGGAAGAAGGAGGAAGGGTGGGGGACATTTGGAATGATGGAGTTTGTCTTCCCAAGTCACCATTACATGTGACAGGGCCCTGCTCTCCTGGAGATGGATGAACACCTGCCTGCCCATGGAAAGCAGTGAATTCATTCCTTGTTTTGCTTTGCTTGTGTGTGTGGCTTTTGCTTTCCCTATTAAACTGTCTGTATCTCAACCCATGAGTTTTCCAGCTTTTATCCTTCCAATTCTCTCCCCAGTCCTGCTAGTGGGGGGAGTGAGTGAGTGTCTCTGTGGGGCTTGGTTGCCAGCTGGGGTGAAACCACAACAAAAGTTATCATTGGAAAACCTGCCCTTATTCATCTCTGTGAAAATGCAATTATTATGCAAAGATCTGTAATTCATTTTGAAGTTATTTGCGTTTGTGGTATAGCTCCATATACAGATGCTACCGGGTCTGAAATATTTGCTTGATCATCCTAGACTAGATTCTCTAGCCCTACTCCCATTTTTTACCTTGTGTGCAGAGTACTTGGATATCTTAACCCTGGACTGCTCTTGCAGACTGGCTGGTTTGAAGCTCAGATATGAAAAGGTTTGGACAGACATAAAGTAGTGTCCCCTATAAACATCAGAAACCCAGCCTTGTCCTCTGATGGAAAGCAATGGGCTACAATCTGTCAGTCAGGCATGACAGCTCTGACCCATGCTAGAATTACTAATTTAAAAAAATTAAGTTACTCATGCTCTCTTGGCAAGTTACATATATTGCCATCTGTAGTAGCAGATACATCAGTGCTGCCAGGATTTCTTTAAAAATTAAGACCATTTTATTCTTTCCAATATCCACAGAAACATTAAGGTGTTGCTAGCAGCTTTGCTGCTAATTACACTTACAACGAAAACAAAATGAAATAAATAAGAATAGCATGAGATAATTACAAGGAATGTCAGGTAAATAAGAGAATAATCAATAAACAAGTATTTTTGACAATTGTCTCTGTGGAAACTGGAGACTCTGATTTTCACATGGAGATACCAACTCAGAGATGTAGGTGCTGTGCCTGAGCCAAGGATCCACTGAGTACTCACCGCTCCTTTCCAATGCAGTCACTGTTTGTAGGGTTCAGCCCATTTGTGGAGGGCTTGCAATTAAATGAGAAAGAAGGGTTAGGCAGATGCTTGTCTGTGTGAGGTGCTGGGATTCAGTCCATCCGGAATCAAGCTGCAGCCATCTCTGGATAAAACGTGGCATCTGGATAAGAAAGAGCCAGAAATTGCACAGCTGTTTCAAGACAGTGTGGCAATCATTGCCCAAATTCAGGGACCCAGTGTCGCCATGCTTTAGAGGATGGTCCTTCGTGTCCCAGAGGCCCCATGTTTTGTCCGCTGGCTCTGTGCAGGTGCTCCGGCCCACTGGCACCACGTCCCAGGCACCAGGCAGGAGGGGTGAAATGCAAGCACATGGTGAAAAACGAAGGACAGCCTGATAACATGGAGGCCACTGACTGGGATGTGGGCAGCACAGATAACTGGCAGCACCAGCTGATAGCTTTTACCTGAGGAGAAGGAGAAGGAGAAGGAGAAGGAGAAGGAGAAGGAGAAGGAGAAGGAGAAGGAGAAGGAGAAGGAGAAGGAGAAGGAGAAGGAGAAGGAGAAGGAGAAGGAGAAGGAGAAGGAGAAGGAGAAGGAGAAGGAGAAGGAGAAGGAGAAGGAGAAGGAGAAGGAGAAGAAGGAGAAGGAGAAGGAGAAGGAGAAGAAGGAGAAGGAGAAGGAGAAGGAGAAGAAGGAGAAGGAGAAGGAGAAGGAAAAGGAAAAGGAGAAGGAGAAGGAGAAGGAGAAGAAGGAGAAGGAGAAGGAGAAGGAAAAGGAAAAGGAGAAGGAGAAGGAGGAGGAGGAGGAGGAGGAGGAGGAGAAAGCTCATGGTTCTGCATTTAAACGTGAGCCAAATGCTCACCCACGGTCATTTTCAGGCAGAAAATTTAGATGTGGTCTTCAGTGTTTTCTATTTGTACCACAGATGGTGAATATATTACCCAGCTTGTCCCATTTTTCAGCTGTGACTGTGTAAGTTTTCTGCACATATTCCTGCCTTTGCAGAGGCTCCCGGTGCAGGTGTTAATTCTCCCCCAAACCTGAGCTGATTGGGAGCTACAGTCACACCCTTAGGGATGGAAAAAATGGGGCATATTGGAAAATGGAAAGGCCCCAGTTTCAAAAACAACTCCATGTCCCTCCTGCTTCTTAATAAGCCCTATTTTTAAAATCTTCTTTCTCTACAGGGGTTGATTCTACCTTGTTATTTGTACAACATCTGCTATCATCAAGTACAAGTCTGAAACCTTTGACATTACCATTGTATAAGTGCTTCAAAAAATGTTCTTAATTAAAGACAAACAAGATTTTTTTCTCTCTGTTTATATCTCTCTGGCATGTTTAGTAATAAAATATATATAGCAGAAACAATGGTGATTTGGAAAAAAATATAGGCTTATGCCTTTCTGTGTAAAAAATTAAAAGTTGTGCAAAGAGCAAAGATGTTTCACAGTTCCAGGAATAGAATTACATATTATTTCTTAATCTTCAGGTCAGTCTGGAGCATTAATGTGCTCAGTCAGAAAAGTCAGTAGATCAAAGCAAACCTTAGCTCCCACTTTAACATTAAAACCTATAAAACAGTGTGTTGATTTAAAATAAGCAGGAACACCCTCGAGGAAAGTATGAAATGCCACAGTTTCATATGGGACTGAATTTAATATGATAATGTCATATGAAATACAATGCAGAAAAAAACATTAATAATTTTTTTTTTAAACTCTTTTCTAAAAAGTGCTGCCCATTCTGAGTTTATACATATTTTAGGAAGGGATTTACTGTTCACAAAAGAAAAGCAGTGAAAATTTATTCCAGGTTTTAGTTGTTGAAAGCATAGTGGAGCATTCAAGGGAGACGAATATATGCTTTTTTGGTTGGCGGGGGCTTTTCTAATGTGTGATTTGTGAGCCTTAGAGAATTGTTTATTTTAGGACAAGTCAAAGACTGAATCACAGGGAGTCACTTTTTCTTTTGTTTTGCTTCGCTTCTCTCTGGAGAGACGCCAGGACCGGCAGGGCTCCCGTTCCGTGGCTGGTGCTGCTGGCTGCTTGCTGCCTCTCCTTGCATCAGCGGCTGCCAGCCCCACAGCGCCGGGTGCCACTCGCTGCAGCGGGAGTGGAGACAGCCTGTGCCATTGGCCCTTCTGATTAAGTCACGGTGCCAAAATATTCCTCCTTTCTAGGCACCAGCCATTGCAGGCAACTCCTCTGGGCCCCTTGCAGGATGGTGGGGACGCTGTCGGGTGCTTTCCTGTGCGTGTCCCTCTGCCCTCCCGCCAAAGCGAGGAGGCGAGGAGACAGTGCTGCAGCCCTCTTCATCCCTCCTCCACCCTCCCTTCTGTACCCTGTGCCCTTCACAAAAGCCTCTGGCACCCCATGTGTGCCCATCTCTGCTGTCTTGTAGCTACAGCCCTTTCTGGCCTGGGCAGGGTAGCAGCTTCTCGCCCACAGCGCTGTGGGCAGCATATGAAATTCCTCTTGCTTCCAGATCCATACAGGCTTTCCTGGTGGAATCAATCAGTGCCCATTGACCACAAGTTTCCTACAGACCCAGGGTGCCTGGCCCGGGTGGGGTTTGCATTTTTGGCTTGCATCGTCCCACTCTGGGATTTGGGCTCTGGGAGCAGCTCAGGGAGAATTGGCTGTGTTTGGAATTCCATGTCTCTAATAGAGATGCAGCATTTAAGCATTAGTTTGTTCTGCATGAATTTGCACAGGAGGCAAACACAGAGGTCAGATTCTGTCACGTTGAATCATGAGGGCCTCTTAGTTCTGCCTGCCTGCCTTTTTTTTGAGCTGGAAAGCTCCAGAGGCCCAGTTACACTGCTTTAAAATCTTTCAAAGGCAACACTGAATATCACAAGTAAAATCAACTATGTTGGTCTTGCTGGAGTTATATTTTCTTGCCTCAGTTGTCAGTTTATCTATTAATAAACAGATAAACCTGTTGCTGAAATAAACCACCTTTCTTAGGTCAATATTGATGTAGGCTGAAACTGCATTGAAATGGGGATCAAAAGCATTTGAGTAACAGACTGTTGACTTGTGTTGCACTTTCTATATTGCACCTTCAACATCTGCAGTGGAAAGAAAATTTTAGAATTGAATTAAATCTCATTCTGCTGTGACAGACACCAGGCACCCCTGTGACATGAGGGCTTAAGAGATCAGTCTTCCCTTCACAATAGAGATGTTGCAAAAAATCTATCATTAAACAGAATTCTTGCTGCATCAAGTAAGTCTACACAGCAATTTCTGTGATTCAGTATGGCTCAAAGAGACAACCCCATGCTTCACACCTGAGCTGAATTCCTCGAGTCTGCATTACTGAGCTGCAGCCCAGTGACCCAGCCCATATTCTCACAATGGCAGCAGCATTCACGTTCAGTAGCCCCATGACCATTGCCTGTGTCCTGCACACTCAGAAGTCACAAGCCCCTAAGCTCTTGGTACTGAGGTTTTTGATGTTCTGCTACTGCCCATGCCTAAAATAGCTTCCTTGGTACATGGCTGTACATCTCCATGCTTATCTCACTTCTGCACTTGGATTAGAAATCGGAATCTCTTCAGTTTAATCCCCATGAACCATGCATCCACTGCCTGGCATAACTAGTACAGATAACTGCTGTCCTGAGGGCAGGATAAAATTTAGATTGATTTAATTTCAAACCAGTAGCAGTGTTGCTGAGTGAAGAATGGGGAAAAATCATCCACATTTTCTAGAGATTGTAACAACAATTTTAGTATTGTCTATGCTTTAAGAGAACAAGTCCATTGCCTATTCTGAAAAGGATGGCTCAGATGTTAAAGTCCAAAGTGGGTGCTGAGCTCTGAATACCGGGTTTGTATTGACATTAATCTTAGGTTACAGAGAAATGCCTTTCAGGGGTGAAAATCAGATTTCTATCACCCCTTCTTGACATTTCTGCCTTGGAGTATTCCCCTCCTCAACCTACTGTCTAGCAGTAATCCTGTTGGGAGGTGTTTCAGAGTCCCAGTGCACCTCAGCAGAGCCCATCTATGGCTACCCAACAGAGTACCTAAGGGCCTGCTGCCCTCATCCTGACACCAAGGCAGGGCAAGAGGATAATCGTCTGGGCTACATGAGGCTGGCTGTGAGGTGTATTTTCACCTGCTGGGCAGAAATAGCAGCACCAAGCGATTGCAGAGCAGTGATGCTCTGGGGGAGGGGATTCGTGCTGCTGGGTTAGCTGCTCACCACTGACATGTCCTCTCAGCCACTGGGCTGCCTGCTGGCTGTCAGATACTGATCTAAAAGAAGGCATACGAACCCCAAACTATTTCACATCCCAGCATTCAGAGGCGCTGCCAGCACAGCAAAGGCTCTGCGGCAATGTTAGGTTAACGAGAGTCCGTGTGGGAGGGAACAGGGTGCTGCTTTGCACTCAATGCTAATGCTTTTGCTTAAGCATAATCCAGCTGAAGGTCTTTTCAGTGCAGCAGAGTTCAGAGGAGGACTAGCTGAGTGTGCTGGTTCAGAGGGCACTAATGCAATTGTGTGATTAATTTACGTCTGTGCTTTTGTTTGCTGTGCAGGCTGCGGTCAGTGGAGATGGGCAGCGGGATACAGTCACTCCTCCAGTGCTCCCTGTGCTCTGACAAAGATGACTGCTGGCCTCTGAGAGCGCCTTCGGAGCAGGGATGAGTCACTGCCCCTGGGTAAACAGTGAATGCTATGATGACACTCACGTTTGAAAGACAGTGAGGTGGAACAAACAAGGTAATTTCTTAATAAATATTTATTTCAAGGAAACATGTTTGGCTTAATCCTTTTTCCACTGATGTTAATAAAAGTTATGCATTGACAAAAGGCACTGCAGCATTTGTAAAGTATTTTGACATCTGTGGATGAAAGGTTCTAAATAATAGCTAAGGATTATATATTCCTCAATGGGAACATGAGTTAGCCTGCTGGATAAATTAATAAACACATTGTTATGTAAGTATGGTAAAATGCTGCTGATGCTTCATGATTAAACTTGACATGCTGACAAAAGGAAGCTGAGGATTTGATTTTACTTTATTTTACTTTTTTTTAAATTTGATTTTTCAAAAATTTCACACTTGTAAGGCTTGCTTGAAAAATCTCCAAGTACTTTCAGTTTAGAGACATTAAATTTCCAAATGGACACAAATATATTCAGCTCTGTTTCACAGGTAGAGAAATTGAGGTATGCAGAAGGTCTCTGAGACTTCAGTATCATGGGGTCTGTGAACTACAGGCTGCACCCCTGGTCGTTACAAGGTACAGAGAGTGATATTTAATTGTCCTCATATGCAAAAACCTCAGAATGGTCTCATGAAAAGAAAGGGACCTGCCTAGTGTAAAACTGTCAGAAAGCAGATCTTGGGATTAGATATTTAACAATGGCCAAGAAAATTTACTGTGCACTCATGGTGGTGTATCTTATATTTTACCCTGTCACCATGAATGCTGCAGGCGTGGGAGACCCCAAGGGGCTTTTTGGGCTGTGTGGGTGTGACACGGGTTCCTGGCTCCGGGGTGTCACCATCAATCCCACCCCGCTGCATTTGCCCTTGCAGACACTGAGCAGCATTGCTGGTAGGTGCTAAAGCCTGTCCTTGCTCTCCAGCCCCACACTGCAGGGGCTGCTTACTGCCACTGTAATTAAGCCAAAGACCTTTCTTTCTCTCTTCTTTCATTGAGATCCCTGATCTGATCACAAGCATTTGTACAGTGCTCCTCACCGTGGTACTCAAGAATCATTTAAATACCCCACTTGATCCCAAAACTGAAATATCTAGCACCGAAAAGTGATAATTAGTGATAACACATTTACAAACATTAGGCTGTGGTACATAACAGATTGGTGTTTGTTACTAAGTGCTGGAGAGCCTAGAATGGAGTATTTATAACAAATTATATTTTTTTGTATTTGTAAATATTATGATATATTTATAAAAAATTACAATTACAAATTCTCATGGAAATGGTTCTTTTTCTAGGTGCAGCCTACATCATTTCAGCAAAGGAAGCCCATAGAAATGACTAAGAGTGAATCTAGTTATCACCAACTTCCAGTGCTTTTGTCTTCGTCTGGTATTTTATTTACTGTACTTTCAGCACCTCCAAAATTATTCTCCTGGACTTGGACAAAGTAAAGATTAAAATATCAGTTTTCAATGGGTGATAGTTTTCTTCAGAGCTGAGGAGGATTTGGAGTTTGTGTTTTGTTGGCTTTTTTTTTTCTTAATTTTTCCTTCGAATTTAGTGATCTGTAACTGAAGGAGTTTAGCACTCTGCCTTCTGTTCTGTCCTGCTCTGCAAAGACTGCTTTTGGTTTTCATGCAGTAAGCTGTCAGCCTTTTTAGAGGTTTTTTCTTTGTAATGGCTTTATACAATGTGGATGCACTTTTGTCTACAAGGCCACCTTGTAGAAGGTGACAAAAAACCAGTCACGTTAGGAAAAAATATCCTTGGGAAATACGGTCTGTCTAGTACTAGTGCTCAGGGATCTGCTTGTTCCCTGCCTTTCTGAACTGTTTTATCCACTTAGATGACTCATGAGGACAAGGACTGTCTCGTAGGCAGTCCGTACCTGGCACAGGGAGTACCAGTCTCAGCTGAGTCAAGGGCTCTTCCATGCTGGAGGCAATTATGTGCTGATGGAGCCTGCTAGCTATGAAACAATAACACTGAGATCAATCAGGTCGATAACTAATCTTCCTTTTCTTCTCTTAGATACAGATAATGCAGATTCTGCCTTCCATTGCTCCTCTGGTATTAGTAGGAAGATTTATTTAATACCACAGGAAATGAAGCCAAAGATGAGACTGAAATTCATTTCAACATAGTGAAGACTTTGATTCTTCTGCAAGTCTCGTATACTTAAGACTTAATGCACAAAGAAAAGGTGATGTCAGTGTCATGGGCTGGCACTTCTAGCTTGCACTGCATTTGCTTGGAGGTAAGGAAGTACAAAAACCAAGGGTGGGATAAAACTGGGCATTTCTGTATTGTCTCTTTACAGGAGAGGGGGATGCCTTCCCAAATGCATCTTGTCTTCATCTCACCATTGCAATCGTTGGTGTCAAAGCTTTTATTGCCAGGTTTTTATGTGTGAAGAGAGTGTCTGGCACAGCTGGAATACTTTCTGGAGGTCACAGCCTGTGGGTTACTGCAGACAGCCGAGGCCCAGCTGCCTGGGTTTGTCTTAGCATTTGAACAGGTTCTCTGGTGTGGGGTGTTTCTGGACACAAAAGCAGCAGAGAGCAGTGGTTCCTTCCTCATGGTACAGCAGCTACTGTGCAGCTTGCTTCCCTGCATCATGCTCTCTTTATTCCTTTCCAAAATGGTTGCAGACAGGAAACAATTACTTAAGAAACATTGTTAGTAGGATGATCTCTGTCCTACTGACCTTTTCCCAGTCTTGGGAAACCGAACAAGTCCCCTCCTCAGCCCTGCCAAGCATAACATCTGCCTGTGTGAGACCAGTCTATTGTCAGCCCAGGCTGTGAGTCTCCTCTGCCATTATTACCTCTCTGTCTCTCCGTGTCCCACCTCCATGTCTTCCCGTCTCCCACCAGCCCCTTTCCCACAGAAGCCCCCTCTGGTCCTCCCTCATGCCACTTTCCTGCTCCCCCCTTCCCGGTGCAGCTCCCGCCCAGCCTCTTCCCCGCCGCGCTGCGCTCAGCCTGGCGGCTGCAGTGACCTTTCGAGCGCATGGAGAGCCGTGTGTGCTGCGGGAACATGCTCCCCTCCACGTGTCAGCACAGACACAGCCTCTCATAAACTTTTGACCCTTGCTTAGCCCTCTGCCATCCCTGGCAGAACCAATGGCAGGGTTATACGCCGGGTTTAGTTACCAGGGTCCGGAGACTGCCAGGGAACACGGTGTTGCAGCTCTGATTACACTTACATGGAAGAAAAATACTCTTAAGGCAACAGCTGCTATTATCTTTTTTGCTGCATTTTTTTTTCCTAGGCTGTTTCTGCTTTTTTTGTTTGGTTGGTTTTGGGTTTTTATAGTTATTATTGGTTTTTTGTCCTGAGGTTGCTACTCAGGCGCCAGCTGTGAAAGGCTATACCCCTTGAGTAATACACCATGGTGCTTCCTGAGCTGTGTAAGAGGTCCCTGTTGTGGGTGAAGGTAAGGAAGAGCATAGAAACAGAGAAAGGTGGTTGCAGTCCTTTTGGGAGAAAGGCTAAAAGGCAGAAGCAGCAAGTCCATATGTCTAAACTGGAGATTTAATGACAGAAATGATGCCTTCCCTGAGTCCAGCAGAAGAAAAATCCCTCCACAGTCAAAAGCTGCACAGAACACTGTCTCTCACTTTGTTCCTACTAGTAAATAAATTAAAATTACTTCCCAATGAGTTCCAGTGCGACCTTCAGTTCTCCAGTCAGTGGTTTGCTTTTCCTATTTCCAGCACTGCAGTTGTGCTCTGAACAGTTTATAAGCTTAGAAAATATTTTCAAAAGCATTATCCTTTTGCACAAGATGTTTGTAACACAATCATTTTTTTAACAGCTCCTGTTACATTATTACATCAACCTCAATAAGTGATTTCTTTGGACAGCTTCTCGCACCAACTGGAGTAACCTCATGAAGTTTGGCTGTGCTCCTTTATCCTCCTCTCCTTGTTCCTTTTCCCTGTTTAACCCCATTAATGGGGAAGCTGAAGCCCAAGTAAGGTGTCTTTCTGCTTCAAAGTCTTTGACAGAGGATAACGAGATACCCTCCCTGCAAGAAGCAGTTTGAATAATTGTCTCCCAGTAACAGAATCCTCTTATCATTGTTTCTTTCTTGGACTCTAGTACTGCTTCCCTTGAAACCTGCAGCTTCTTGGCTCTTGCTGGTGCTGCCAAGCAAAAGTCATGGAGATACAAACACCCCTAGTGAGTGCATCTTCATGAGGAAGCCTAAACCCTGGGAAGGCTAAACCCAAGGAATGGTACACACGCTTCTCCTTACCTGGATTTAAAGCCTAGATGGCCACCAGCCCCTCCTACACTTGTGCCTGGCACAGCAAGCCATAGTCCCCACAAACCCAGTGGTATCTTGGTGTTCCCCAGGGGCTGTCATTTGCCCTCAGCTAGAAAACAAACTCAGATTTCATTTGAAACCAAATCTACAGGATGTTTCTTGCTGTTACAGAGACAGAAAGCTCCAGAATACCGAGAATATCATAGATCCAAAGAGCTTTCTATTTACAGTTGCCTGATTTTGGAGGCGAGGCTGACTCAGGACTTTCTGTGCTTGACTTGGCAAAGCCCACCAGCTTTCACCAGCCTCAGCCTCTGAATATTTGCCTGCCTCACCTCAGATGTGTATCCCTGCAATGCAGATTATAGGGAGGACACATTGTTATTTCTTTCTTTTCTCCTGGAAAAATATTTTCCTTTTGTATAGTTCAATGGAGTCTAAATAAACATTTGCTGTATTTTTGTGTCATTTTGAAACACAGGTTGATTCTGCAGAGAGAGCAGCACACAGCATTCAGTGTTTGAACTTCCATTTTACTCCATCCAGACTCCGTAGCCTTGAAACAAATGTGCCACATCACAGCATAAACTCACTGTGGAGAAATAAGACTAATTCTAGTTACTGGATTTAGCAAATTGTGTTTACAAAGTAGTTGTTTGATTCTTTTAATTTCTTGTCATATCCTGTTCCATTTAAACTTGATTTTTTAACAGAACAGGTGCCACAACTTTAATGACTGTGACACAGAATCTCATTACCCTAAAAAAAAAACCATCAACAAAAAAGTTTGAAGCTTATTGTCAGCTTTCATGAGAGAACTTGCAGACAGAGCAGGAAAGTGCACAGTCAGGTTCAGGAACCTGGTGAGGAATACAGAGAAATGTTAAATAAGTTATTACTCATGCATTATTAAAATAAGTCACACTTCTATAGCTCCTCTCAGATAATGAACTCAAATCCATTTATAATTAATTTCACAACGCCGTGTAGGTGAAGGAACTATGCCATGCTGGTTTTATGAGCAAAGAGCTGAGACTTGGACATGTGAAGTGTTTAAAGGGGTGTCATATCAGGGAATTTTCCCCAAAGGACATTCCAACAGGTAAGTGAGGTGGGCAGGCATCTGGGTTGGTTTTCCAGGTTTTAGCTTCTGGAGCTGGGACTGTCTGTCTGTCCATCCTGGATTTAGTTGGAGTCTGGTCCAATGGGGTCTTCAGATTTGCTCAGTGGGGTACTGACCCAGCAACTCTAACACCATGGGAACTGGGCTGCTGAACTCATCAGCCTGAAACTTGGAGTTGCCAAAAAGACATTTCACAGTGCAATGCTGTGACAGGATGCTGAGGACTCCTGTCACTGTTGTTAAAACCTGAAAAGTCATAGTGCTGCATAGCAGAGGCAAAAAAAGGCCACAACACAAATGCTGGCTTAACTCACGGATGGGGGAGCTGCAACTGCTGAGACTGGAAGCTGTTGTGCCACGTGCTGATGGGAAGCAGAAGGATGGACTTGTCTGATCTACTGACATGCGGTGAGGAAAGCACTCAGAACCCAATGGAAAAAAAAAATCCTACCCCAAATGATTTTCTGACATGGTATATTCCCAGAAAAAGCAATGACATTTGCTGGCGCACTGACAATAACATGAGCGTTACACATAACACAACCAAGTGTTCTATCAGAGCTGAAGTCAACTGTGCAGCCCAGATTACTTCCACTTTTGTAGACTGCATTGCAGAGTGCTGTGGGAAGCAATATTTTGGGAAGCGTAATGAGTAGATAATCTGAACCCTGTGAATGCAGGGGAACGTGACTTGCCCTCCTTTCCCCTGCACTACTTGGGTTTGCAAATGGCAGATATTTTCTTTTCCCAGCTTTCTGATGGGCAATTGAATCAAGTTGCACTCTACCTGTGGTATCCTGTGACTGTGTTCCTTATCGGGCAGTGGCAATCCTTCTGTGAAACAACACATCTAAACCTTTCCTTACACAACTGCCCTTGCCCAGATGAAGGTATTCTGTGGTTGGTACCTTCTGCAGCTACTCACTGCATTGCACAGGGAGTGGCAGTGAGATCCTGAAAGCAAAGAACGCTATTTTTGGTTCTGCACTGTAAATGTGAGCCTTTCTTCCTTCCTCCTAAAACTGAGTGCATTAACAGATCACGTTTCAAAGACGCAATGAATTTCTGCATTTAAAACTCTTCCCCAGAAAGTGGTGGGCTTTCTTGATAAAGAGGCAGGTAGGAAGAACCTGTTCCATTTCAAATCTCTGAAAATAAAGATCCTGTCAAACTATGTTGCTTCCTTCTCATGTTGCTGCTATTTAAGCTGTTCCAGAGGCTTGTTCTGACTACATTTGGCAAGAGATGCACAGAAGTTGTCTCCAGCACTGGTCTGTGAGGGGCCCAGGGAGTGTCAGAAAGAGGATGATCATGATGAATGCCCACCTTCTCCTGGGGCTAGCAGGCTTCCTCCAGGAACTGAGATCCAGATGGTGACAGCAGGTGATTTACTATTCATATAGCAGTAGAAAAGCTGTCAGGGCTTCAGCTGCTAATGGATGAACTTCAGGGGTTTTCTATTTTCTGACCATAAGTTCTAGCAGCACTAAATAAACAGTTTCCTTCCTCAAAGTGCCATCCTTTTCACAGGAAATCTTTTGTTAGCTCTTGTTCTGCAGCCTTCTATTGACTTGGGCGTTACATATGCTGCAAAACTTGCCTATAAAATGGATTATATGAATCACAGAATCATCAAGGTTGGAAGATACCTTCAAGATCATTGAGTCCACCCAGCACCACCACAATGACTCCTAAACCACATACCTAAATGTCACACACAGAAGCCTCTTGAGCACTGCCAGAGATGGTGACCCCACCACCTCCCTGGGTAACTTTTTCCAATGCTTAATCACTTTCAGTGACAATTTTTTTTTTAATATCTAATCTGAACCTCCCCTGGTGCAAGTTAAGTCCATTTCCTCTTGTTATTTCACTAGAAACATGACAGAAGAGACTATCCCCCAACTCACTACAACCTTCTTTCAGATAGTTACAGAGAGCAATAAGGTCTCCCCTGAGCCTCCTTTTCTCCAGACTAAACATCCCCATAAGGAACTCAGCTGCTCCTCATAAAATGCTTGATAGAGCCTTCACCAGCTCCGTTGCCTTTCTCCAGGCACGCTCTCCAGCACCTCATTGTCTTGTAGTGAGGGGCCTGGAACTGAACACAGTAGTCCACGTGCAGCCCCACCAGTGCCAAAGACAGGGGGACAAACCCTGCTGGCCACACTATTGCTGATACAGGTCAGGATGCCCATGGCCTTCTTGGCCACCTGGGCACACTCTGGGTCATGTTCAGCTGCTCTTAAAAACCCTAAGGCCCTTTCTGTTGAGCAGCTCTCAAGCCATTCTTCCCCCAGCCTGTAATGCTGTGTCGTGTTGTTACCCAAGCAGGGCCTGTCACTTTGCCTTATTGAACCTCACCACTTGTCCTCAGCCCATCACTCCAGCCTCTCTAAATCCATCTGCAGAGGCTTCCTACCCTCCAGCAGATGAACACTTCTGCCCAGCTTGGTGTCATCTGCAAACTGACTGAGGGTGAACTAGATCTTCTCGTCCAGATCATCAATTAAGATGTTAAAACCAGGAGTGTCTCCAAAACTGAGCCCTGGGGAACACCATTAGTGACCTGCCAGGAACTGGATATAACTCCATTCACCACCACTCTCCGAGCTCAGCCCTCCTGCCGGTTTTCTACCCAGCAATAAGTGCACCCATCCAGGCCAGGAGCAGCCAGTTTATCCAGGAGAATGCTGTGGGAAACAGTGTCAAAGGCTTTACTGATGTCCAGGTAAACAACATCCACAGCCTTTCCCTCATCTACTGAGCGGATCACCTTGTCACAAAGGA
This sequence comes from Corvus brachyrhynchos, assembly GCF_000691975.1. Classification (NCBI taxonomy): domain Eukaryota; kingdom Metazoa; phylum Chordata; class Aves; order Passeriformes; family Corvidae; genus Corvus; species Corvus brachyrhynchos. Next base: position 3,162,255 of record NW_008237222.1, on the reverse strand, counting down.
GATCAGGCTGGTCAAGCAGGACCTGCCTTTCATAAACCCATGCTGGCTGGACCTGATCCCTTGATTGTCCTGCACATACCTTTGTGATGGCACTCAAGATGATCTGCTCCCTGACCTTCCCTGGCACTGAGGTCAGGCTGACAGGCCTGTAGTTTGCCAGATCCTCCTTCCACCCTTCTTAAAGATGGGCATCACATTTGCTAACTTCCAGTCAACTGGAGCTTCTCACAGTTGTTTTATTTTTTTCACCAGGACTACTGGTAAATGATGGAAAGTGGCTTGGCAAGCTCTTTTCCTCTAGATTGCATCCTGTCTGGGCCCATAGACTTGTGGATGTCTAATTAGCATAGCAGGTCACTAACCATTTCCTCCTGGATTATGGGGGCTTCACCCAACTCCCCTTCACTAACTTCCAGCAGGGTATCCTGAGGACAACCGGGTTTGTATTAAAGACTGAAGCAAAGAAGGCATTAAGTACCTCATTTCCTCATCCCCTGACACTATGCTATCCCCTGCATCCAGCAAAGAATGTAGAATCTCCTTGGCCACTTTTTTGCTGCCAATGTATTTAGAGAAATTTTTTTTTGTCTTTAACAGAAGTGGCCAAATTAAGTTCTGGTTTGGCTTTGGCCCTTCTAATTTTCTCCCCAGTAACCTCACAATAACCTTATAGTCCCCCTCAGGTTACCTGCCCCTCCTTCCAGAGGTGGTACACTCTCTTTTTCTCCCTGAGCTCCAGCCTAAGTTCTCTGAATATTTAATGAATATTGTGATATTCTTCATAATCTGGTGAACAGCTGACTCTTATCTCTGTGTGTTTGTGGAAGAGCATGAAGAGAAGAAATCTATGCCAAGTAATGGCCATATGAATAATTTCTTTGACACAAAACTATTTTGTATCTTTACAAGGTCTTGTATCCCTATGAAAGCAGAAGTTACCTAGGCAGCACATTTTGCCTCTGGGGCAGTATGCTCTTTTCCTATATTTGTTTCTCATTTTCTAGCAACAATCTTATTTACTTTATCAGGATTCATCATTTATAATCACTTGTTAGAAGTTTTCTGACTCCACCAGCAATTATTTTGCCATCCTGCACTACACATTTTTACAGCCCATGTCTACAGCTGTGGTTTTCTGAACCTCCAGAACACAGGAAAAGGACATCAAATTAAACACAGGTTATCAGGCTAAAAAGGATGAAATTCCTGTATTTTGTAATAAAGATATGGCAAGAAAACATTTTTTTTTTATATATAGAATGGATGTAAGATCTGAACAACAGAATGAGGTATGGGTTTGGGATTTGATTGTAATTTTAGCAAGTGAAACATGACATTAAGATTAGAAGGGAAATATTTGCTGAAAATAAGAAAAGGTTACCTCAACTTTTTGGAATTACAAGATGATATTCAAAAAGAGGTATTTTTATACCCACCAGGGAGCCATACAGGGTTTATGCAGATTTGACATTTCCTTCTTTCTTCTCTATTTGTACCTGGAGCCCAGGGTGAACAACCTCCTTTGTGTTTGCTCTTGCTAAATATCTTTGTCTGGGCAGCCATTGATTCAGGCCCTGTGAATAAATAAAATGAAGAGGACCTCCTGCATGATTCAAAAATAAATGCTGTTTTCTGAACCCCGACTTGCTACGTGTTAGCATTATCCTATTAGACAAATAAATGGCCTCATTTCCCTCCTCACAAGCATATTAGCTTTGCACTTCCAAAAGCTGCAGCAAGTGAACTTTCCTGACATTAATGGGAGGTGACGGCAGGCGAGGGAAGATGTTGCCTTTGTCCAAGAGGAGGGAAAGCTCTGTGAGCCCAGTGTGCCTGCAGCACTCCAGCTTCATGCACAGATTTTATTCTCAGTGCTTGTGAGTATTACTGAGGGAAATCAAAGACAAAATCCTTTAAGAATTCTGTCCTGTCACCCCCCTGCATGCTGCCTCTCACCATTCCTTGGGAGGACTATCCATGGAAAAACCTCAGTGATCACTGGGTGCAAGCATTGGAAAATGGGGTCAGCTGACAGAAAAAGCATTCATTTATAATCATTATAATAGCAGCAACAATTGCATTAGTCTTATTTTACACATATGGAAATGGAGACACTGAAAAGCACAATTTGCTGAAGCTGGGAGCACCAGCTGGGCCTGGGATGTTGGTCCTCCCCTTTGTAGGTCTCTCCTCTAATGACTAGACCAAATTTTGTGATCCCAACACGTGATTGCTCCCTGGTATTCTTTATTAAATGTGACTAAAACTTGTTAGGGGAGCCTCATGCAGTTCTTCAAGGTTCAGATGTCCTTGCTGACCCTTAGTTATATCTGTGCTGCCTCTTGAGAAGCATCAGGCAGTTTGGATGAACTGTTCCTCCCCGGCAGCTCAGTGGCTCTGATTGTATCACTTAGCTCACACAAGCTGTGTTTCACATCCTGTCAGCATGTTCAAAGGCTACTGTGCTTAACTCCACCCTGTACCAATGTTTCATCTCCTGTTCCTTTTGGACAGTCCAGCACTAGGGAGGAGGGTGATGAAAAGGATAAAATCACAGAGACAATATGCCTCAATGTAAGGAGCCATGGGAGCTGTCAAACAGAAAAGGGAATGGATGCTGTGGCCTCACCAGACAGGGAAGAAGCCTGGAAAACCCTGGGGAAGTCATATATCCCAATATGACCTGTGGGAAATATTACTCCATGGCTGTCAATCTGACCGACACATTGAAGCCCCAGCCTCCAGAGCTCGTGCAGGTTGTGGGGGCTCCCTGGCTGGGCAGCTGCTCTGCTGCACTGAATATGCACTGTGGAGGAGATGGGGCTGGAAGGTGTCCAGATCACATGTCCAATGCTTAGCAGGGGTGATTTGACAGGGCTGCTGTGAACTCAGGGAAGATTACTCTAAGCAATCTCTATCCTCACCATAAATTTCAGAAAGTGCAGACATATTCAGTGTTCTGGAGTTTCCGGTGTGCTAGAGCAGGAGGCAGTTGACACAGATAAAAGTAAATACTGTTCATGTCTACAACTGTGGCCTTCTCAACCTCCAGAACACCTGAAAAGGACATCAGATTAAATACAGGTTATCAGGCTGAAAAAGGATGAAATTCCTGTTAGTCAGCATGATAAATTAAATGAAATTTAATTTGCTTTCCAAATGTATCCACAGGACAAACCCAAAGCCTCCAGATGACAAGCCCAGACAAAATGGACTGTTCTTATTTCTCTGCAAGTAAATGGCAAATCTGAACAACTTCCAGAGTTATTGGTAGCTGTGTTGCAAAGCTGTCCCTGGCATGGTGACAGCTTGAGCGGATGGAGCTGAAGCCTGTCTGAGGAGTGCATTTCTTTGGGAAAAGCCAGGCTTACACATTCAGCAGCTGGAAGACGAAAGGAATATTTTGCGGTCATATAGACCAAACTGCCTGAAAACAGAACATGAAGTCACAGAGAGTGCAAGTGCAGCAAGGCAGGATGAACACATCCTGAGAGAAAAGATGAAACTAGGTCATAAAATCTGAGAAAAGAGGAGAAACCACACTTATCATTCATTAGCAATTTCCAGGTTACTTGGCATCTCAGATCAAGTGTCTGGTCCAGGGAGGGATTTCACAGGGACCAGAATGATTCCAATTTTCAGCTCACTTTTAAGGAAAACTCAGATTTTGCAAGTATTATTCCAGAAACTGAAGGAATTTCTTACATTAGCTGTCTGTCATGTGCCAGCCTGGTGCAGCCACACAGCTGGGCTGTATCTCCCAGGAGAGGGGGACTGCTCTCTTTCCTTTCCTCAGTGGCAGCAGTGTGCCAGACAAGGGAAGTGGCAGCCTTCAAGCCTTTGGGAGATATGCAAAGCCTTGGGGCACCCACATCTTAACAACTTTTTTTCAAGGGTAAGACAAGCCTTAAAACAAGGTCCTGGGCTGTCTGTTGAGGTTTTTATCAAGTGTACCTTTAGCTACTTCAAGCTTTATCAAAATCTGCCTTGAAGCTTATCCATGTGAGAGAGCAGCTCTGACTGCAGCTGGGAGCACCACAGGGTGGTTGACTTCTTGCCTGGTGAGATGCACTCAGCCTGAGAGTGCTCTCATTTCTCAGCAGCTATGAGGGGCCATTATATCTACGGTTTCTCTGCTGTAAGCAGTTTCATCATCTAAGCGGAGATGAAAACATTGGTACAAACCCCAGAAATCAGGATTGATGAAAAAAATTGTTCTGCTATACAGGTAAAATCAACTGATGGGAAGCACACCACTGACTACCTGCTATGGATATGAGTGGAAAGAAGAGCATGAAAGAAGCCCTCATCTCTCTTGTATTTAACTCCTTTGCTGTTGTTGTAACAGATTTGTTATACTCACCATGTCTGGTGATATGAACTGCTGAAGGGGCAGAAAAATGTTAGGACCATGTCTAGCACTGACTTTCAAATGTCCATGGTCACAAACACAAGGATGGCACTGCTCCCAGGAGCATGGCACTCCGTGGATCAATTAAAGACTAGTAGACTTGTGGTAAACCACACACTATTGGAAGCCTGTCAAACTACCTGCTGTGCTGCTCTAAACCTGAGCTAAAGTGGGACTTCCAGAAGAGAAAGGAGAATTTATTTATAGTATGGACATCTTAGAGTCCCATGTAACAAGAGTGTTTGTTTTTCCTCAGGGTGCTTGAACAGATCTGTATGAGTAAAGTTTGTCTGTTTGCACACTGTTATAAATGATATTGAGCTGCAACAGAACCTAATCTTGACAAAGTTGTCTCTGTTGTTATGGGATAAACTCCAAGAGACCCAAAGGTGCCTTTTAGTATTATATGAAAATATTGTTTCCAATCCAAGTAACACTTTTCCAGCTTTCTCTTCCTCTTTCTCATTCAAGAGATTTGTGCCTGAATTACCTTGTTTTCCCAGGAATGACAGATATTTAGCCTGAAGTGATTTTGCTTACAGCTTCTGTTACTTTACAACATGGCATTGGCTTATGCTGCAGCACAGTAGTGTTGACCAAGATAACATGATATGAAGTTACAGGTGATGATGTGACATAAGCCATAGGCTACCCCAAGAAACAACTCTCTTTTCCCTTCAGAACCAAATATCTGTCATTACTTAGTCTTTTTTTTCCAAGTATTTTAAGTTTTGATCTAACTGGATATGTGTCTATTCTGGTCGTGGTATTTTTTTCATTTTAAACACACTGGAGCATCTGAAGCTCCAGCTTAATCAGAGTCACTTTCTGAGATGGCTGAGTATGTCTTAACTTTTTCCTTAAGGATGATGTTGTATTCTGGTAGACCATATGAGACTTGTCACATAATGCCAGTGGTGTGATAATTTGTGAACTTCAATTGTAATTGCTTAAAAGTTAGTGTTTGATAAACACATACACATTGGCTAATAAAGATTATAAAGACTATTGGGGTGTGGCTGAGAAGTGTGAAGTACATCAGTCATTTATAAGTAGCCACATTATGTTTATTTACTATTATTGTCGCTGTTATTCCCAAAGAACGGTGAAAACACGACACAAGTCCAGGTTGCCAGGTATGGCCGAAGCAACCTCGTTTAAGCACCCATAACCTTTACAGCATGGTTTGTGAAAGAAAAATCACATGATTGGCCTATTGGCCCACCACCTCCCGAGGCGACAGGCTGAGCAGTAAGACACCCATTTCCAAATATTATTCTCACAAAACTGAAAACAGTTCTACAGTTTCCACAACAACTTGCAGGTGTAGAAATGGTTTACATTCTTACAAACTGTTGTCCATCCAGTTCGCATGAGAATGAAAGCTTTCACAGAGAAGCTGTGAGAAGCTGGATTTCTCTAACTGCTTTCTTTTGAGACAGGAAAGTTTCACAGGAAAATTCCTCTGCTAGCCCTTGCTAGCATCCACATATTATTTTTTGCTAATATACATATACCCCTGCAAAACAGGATCTCCCATTCCACCCACCCTTCCCAGCGTCCTTAGACTGGGGTCTAAGGTACTCTTGGAGAATTATTTCCTTCACTGTCTACAGTTACTCCTGACTTAAAGACACGGGTTATTTGTGGATGTCCTCCACATATGCACTAATGATAGCCATGCACGTACTGCAGAGATTTTTGGTTTATGTGGTCGTTTTGCTTATTGGCCTACCTTCCCAGGATTTATATTGAATTTCAAATCTCACATTCATTCAAGTAGCTACCATTTAATACCTTAATAAATGAATGCTTAGTAATGACAATATGTTAAGCCTATCCATCAGGCATTGCAGGACTGCAGGCAGAAGTTAGGGGCTTTCAAAGTGATGGGCCTCCCCCATCAGTATCTCTGCAAGAACTAACAATTACATCCTGGAATGCTAGGACAGATATGTGCATCTGGTTTTGTTCTACTGATTCAAAAGAGTCCGTGACCATATATTTTAGAACACTGTGTTTTTATCTGAACCCTGAACTGTTGGTTTACGGCAAATCACAGGAATGAAAATAGTCCAGGGCTGTTTCTAAATTGGCTTTTGGGTGGCATCTCATGTACAATTGGTCCAGTCTCTTGATGGATGACCCTTGGTTAGCACGATCTATACTTATTGCTGGAAAGGATAATTAGTTAACCTGTAATAGCTTTAAAGGTGCTTCACATTATTAAAGTATATAGACTTAGAAAAATATGGAACAGGTAGTAGTATAAAATGATACCAAAGCTAAAATGTAGAATCTTGGCAATTACTTTATGGGTATGTAAACTGAATAAGCTGAAAATGAGATTAAACTGTTGGGGTGGTCTACTTGCTGGAACCAAGCTTCCTGGCTCTTAATGACTTTGCCCTTTCCAAAGTGCTGAGCAAGGCTTGCATCCTGCTGTTTCTTCTTGTGTGTCATTTCTAATGGCTTCAAGACTTATCTTCGTCACACTATAATTGGTTTCACTGGAAATACCTGTCAAAAAGCACGCTGAAATGGGAGAAAACCCCCACATTTGTATGGGCTGATATATTCTTATACACAATTAACATAATGAACTATGTGTTGGGAAGAGTTTTTTACAATGAACTCATTGACTTGATTTTTTTTACATATTTTATTCAGATTTAGTTTCTAAATAGGAAATCTTTTTCATCTAAATCTTTATGACTTTTTAGTAAACCAAACACAAAGAGAAGGCTGTGCACTACGCAATTGATGTAAGTAATCAACAGAAAGAAAGTACATATAGTACTTGTACAGATCCTTCAGTTACCCAGCATAATTCAGGGTATGTGTACTTGATAATTTTGCAACAAAAATTGCTTTTTTGGCATATCTTCCAGATTTAACCTGCTACAGATACTTCTGAGTATTTGCAGCTTCTGAGCACTCATTAACTCTAAAACCTATGCTAATTCAGGGAAACTAGTAACATCATCTTACCAGCACAGGAATTCAAATGCTACTGGAGAGTGACTGGAGATACAAGTCTGTAAATGACTTGAATATTAAATTCTCTTAACTTTTGCTTTATTCATCTTCTAAGGCACAAAGAGAAACTTAGTTTTTATTTGCAGACAAAGGGGCATTTGCATTCTACCTTCTCCATCTGCTCTCCTGTTCCCTGTGATGGTGGGATAGCAGTACAGTATTAATCTGAGTATCCACAGCTTGAGGGTGGGCTAAGCATGGAAGGACATGAATAAGCTTGAAAGTATCCATCAGAAAGAACCCAGATGTGTGGTAGGCAGTGAGAGTGACTAAATACAAAATCTTTCACAAAATGTTGAAGCTTTTTTGTACCAAAACTTGCTGCTGCTCCAGCAGGTAATTGTTACTGAAGTACAAAATGAGTTCATTAGAAGGAGCTCCTGGCTTAAAAAGCTTGACCTATGACATACCAGAGATCAGACTGAATGACCCAAAAATCTCTCCCTCTAGCCTACAAAGACAGGAAGCAATCAAAGAGAAAACCCACCACCAGCAGCAATTACAAAATCGGATCATTATCCAGTCATACACTGACTGAACCAGCACCTAATGGCAAACTGTCTCTGTCCTGTCCAACTTCCGAAGCTGCTTTTTGCAGCCAAAATGATCCAGAACCCTTAAGTGTGAATTGTTATTAATTTCAGTCACAGTTTTATGGCTATAAGAGCTGTGGCTATAACATCTAGCAGAAGAATCAAATTCTTTTAATAACCTAACCCTACATTATCACCTTTTAATTGGATTCATCCATTATAAAGACCCCAGCAAGAAGCACGGTCAAGAAGAAGGATGAAACTGATGGCAACAGCCATAAACTGTACAGAGCTTTCCTGCAGGGACACAGAAACTTCAAGACCCCCTAGACATTTGCTTTACACTTCCTTCCAGGCAGCTTTGTTGTGGACCTATCAGCACTGTAGATTAAAAACCTGTGGGTTTTTTAAATTGTGTTTTTTCTCAACTCTGAAGAGGCTTTGTAAATGCTGGCCAGACATACATGGAGCTGTGCTACAGGTTAGAAGCAAAATGATTTCTGTGTTACAGACAATGCTGCTTCTAACACTAAGGTCACAGCGCTCCAACACAATCCTGACGCAGGGATGAACATGGCTCGGATGCATTGTGTTGTGCGGTGTCGCCCTCAATTAACTGAAGGCTCTTTGCCCCAGGGGCTGCCGATTCTGCTGTTTGCTGCAGCTCACACTGAATTCACATACAATGAAATCGAAAGATTCTTCCAGGATTCACAGCCTGCTGATTCATCTGTTGTTGCACTGTGCTGCTGTACTCATTACCACATTTGATTTCATTTGTGCAGTGCTAATTCTGAAAAATATTCTGTCAGGCCCTTGCTTTGGGGCATGAAAGATCAACAAAGCAAATTGCTGCTGCCTTTTGGGGCAATCAAAATACACCACTGTCTTGGGGTGACCTTATGATGTGTATCCCATATCGCTGCCTATGCCCAGAAATTAATTTTTGTGCCTTTCTATGCCTCTAAACTGAGCCTGAAAGGGAGAAGGAAAAAAAACTGAGCAAAACTTTCTCAAAGCAGTTTGCAGCTCGTTCAAGGTTACAAAAAGATAGCAGGTTTTTTTTTCCCCAGCTGGGGCAGGGGAGGGAGGAAGCACCCGGCTTGCTGCTTTCCAGTCAGTTTTTGGCCAGTTGTTTTCAGTTTCTTGTTCTCCGGAGAGAGACTGAATCACCAGGAGATTAAAGAGTGCCTTCTCCGCGGACGTTCCCCAGAGAGAAGGTACATCCCACGAAGTGAGCTGTGGAATTTCCTGTGTGACAGTGGGGAAAACATGAGGAAGTGGGGTGGACAACCCACTTCTGCTCTGGCAGCACGAGTGAGTGAATTGAAGGAGCGCAAGTCTCAGAAAGGAGGATCTACCAAAAAGGAAGTAGCTCCAGTTGCCTGTAGCCAGACTGCCGGAAATGATGGAAAAGACGATGGCATGTCCAATTCCCATGAAGGAACCTCTAGGGTGCAGGCCCAGGGAAAGAAGGATAACCAGGCATAGAGGGGCCCTGCCTCTAGCCAGGTAGAGGTCAGGGAAAACCGTGTTTTTTGGACTGTGTGGATTCGTTGGCCTGGTACATCAGAACCACAAAAATATGATGCCTTGGTTGACACTGGTGCGCAGTGTACAATAATTCCATCGCAGCATGTGGGGGTAGAATCTGTTTCTATTTCTGGTGTAACAGGTGGATCACAAAATTTGACCTTGGTGGAAGCTGAGGTGAGCCTGACTGGAAATGAGTGGAAGAGACATCTCATTGTGACTGGCCCAGAGGCCCCGTGCATTTTGGGCATAGACTTCCTCCGGAACGGGTATTTTAGAGACCCAAAGGGACTCAGGTGGGCTTTTGGAATAGCTGCTGTGGAGACAGAGGGCATTAAGCAATTGAACACTTTGCCTGGGCTATCAGAGAACCCGTCTGCAGTCGGCCTTCTGAAGGTGGAAGAACAAAGAGTACCAATTGCTACCTCGACAGTGCATCGCCGACAGTACCGGACAACTCGAGATGCTTTGATTCCCATCCACAAGATGATCCGT
>NW_008237222.1:3141476-3149279 GCF_000691975.1 Corvus brachyrhynchos | reverse complement strand
TTTTCCCCTTTTCTACTGGACTGCTTGATTGCTGTAACATCAGAGCACATCGGGAGGACTTTCCACCGGGCACAGAGGGCCTGGCCCCGGCCCAAGCCCCAGCTCTGAGGAGACCAAAGGGAGGACTCAAACACTTTCCCAGGTTTTTTTCCTCTACAGTGAAAGATTTTACCATCTAACATTATTTTCCTTCCCACGTGTTTATTAAATAAATAGTTTTATCTTCTTCACTTTCCTTCGAGGAAAATTTATTTTTTTTTCCCAAACCTGGTGGGGGAGGGGTGGTTGTGCCTTCTCTCAGAGGATATATTTCTAAATTTGCCCAAACTGAAACAACCACATAAGATAAATCTGGAATGGTTTGCAGATGCTGCAGTGTAGGGAGCTCAAAAGGTTTTAATCCTTGTCTAGAACTTTGTGTATTTTGGGGGGAGGGGAGGGGAAAGGTGAGGTTTGTTTAATATCTACTTTGCACAAGCATATTGTGTGAAGAATTCCTTAACATACCTAATCCCTTTCCCTTTCAATCTTCATACATTCCCCAATAATTAAAGAATAATCAAGTCAGATCCATGTTCTACAGGGCACTGTTTGCTAGCAAAAAAAGAGTTACTCTTTACTCATTAACCTGAGCAGTGAAAGCAGTAAGTAGCATCTTACAAGCACCTAAGAGGAACTATCAAGCTGCCACACTGGATTAAAAACTGAAGCTGAATTACTCATTTCTGTTCCACTTCATACAGAAATAGGCTTATTTACTATGCAATTTGAAAATTACTTCAAGTTAATAATACGACATTCAAAAATTCTCAACATTTGTGCTTAAACTGCTAAGACAATTTTCTTTTCTGGTACCCTTCTAAGTTTAGTAATGACAGCTGGAAAGACATGAATACAGCAGATCAAAGGATGAAACTTCCCTCTAAATTCTTGCTTTTTGGCAGCAAGTAAAAACTAATGAGCATTACTGGTAACTAAGATTCCCTTTTAAAAAGTTTCTGATGACTTTCCAATAATATAAAATGAAAGTGGACAAAATAAGACTCCATAAAAGATGCTGCATCTATTCAGCCAATTATGCTTTTGCACTTCACACCATGTGACAGCAATTAATGAGTGTTTGTCACCTACAGAATGCTCTGTGGGGGAACCTGTGGGCACACTTCTCTAAGCTCCCCAGCATCCACCTTCACCATCTACAACAGTCAAAGATGAGGGAGGAGAAGTAACAAATAGCAAAAAAAAAGACATAAGATTAATAAGCATGTTTAGGATTGCTCCTTAAGCTAAGACATTCCCCTAATATATCAGAGAAACATGAAAAGATTTCAAAGGTCTATTTCAGGATGTGCCGTTTCAGATTGCCTTAACATCCCACATTTCTTAAAGGTCTTTTAAAAAGGTCAGGTTCGGAATTCATGCAAATTTATTCCTTTTAGCTAAAACACAAAGTATGACAGAAAGTCTTCATTTGTTGTTAGTAGTAGTATTCTTGTAGTTGGATTGATCCAAATATTTATTTAGCATCAGTGTTTATGTGGTAGCACATGTAATCACCCCATCAATGCCTTGTTCTCAACTATTAGTTCTTAAGTCTGCAAGCTTCTAAATACCCTTCTCCCTCACTGAGATCCAGAATAAAGTCCCTCCTAGGTAGAGAAGAACACATGCATTTATGCGATTTTGTACCAGTTCTGTGGAGTCTTTCAAAATGTTAGGACTAACAACATGGATTTTCATGGCAATGAGGATGTAATTTAACTTACATGAACAAATGAGACTGACCATACAAACAATTTATTTAACTCATACAGTACAACAAGGAATATAAGAACTTTTGCTTTACATATGTATTTAAAATTCTTTTAAAGTATTTTAATTTTAAAACCTAACATTCAATAAGAAAGTGTACTATCCAAAGCCAAGTTTAAAGATCAGTTAGGAAGTATTTTTACTCTGTTACTTCACAGATTGTCACATGGGAATGTTTAAAACCATTTTTTTTCTGCATAAAAGTCAGAAAAAAACCCTTTCCTGTGATCTCTTGCGCACATAGTTGCAAAGTGTTCTAGCTGCATTTGCATAAGTGTTCTCTTTTAAGATGACAAGAAATTGAAACTCAATCTTTTCCTGCTACTCAAAGTAATGCAAGGTTTGCCACAGGAATGCATTAAGTATAGTTCATCTACTTTGAGCTGGTGTTCTCAAAATGCTGTATGGGACATTTGCTCTGGCTAACTTCTTACATAATAAAAAATATGCTCATATGCTCATCAGAGCATAGCAAAGTGCTCTTTTAACTGTTTGATGAGCTGCTGTGTATCAACATGGCCTGGAAATGCTTCTTCGGACTTCTGAGCCGCTGTGTAACTTCTCTGAAGATCTCCAACCTGTAAGAAACACACAAACTAATTTTGAAAATCCAAGCACTGCAGTGTTTGCATCATGTATTCTTTGCATTCTGTGTAGTACATTTCTGATGCTCGCAAATTTTAAACACAGCTGGTCCTAAGAGTGAACAGAGTCAATATAAAGACATTTGGACTCAGGGTTATGTCACACTTACATCAACGGATGAGAAGAAAAAAGACAGAAATGTGATTTTAATAGGAGGGATGCTTCAAGACATCAACTTAACATACTCCATTTCACGTGACTTCTTGGAGAATGGACAAGGTACACACTATGCCCAGTGCTTGAAGTAAGGAGGAATAAAAAATAGAAGTTTTGCTTTTAAACTCCATAGAAGCCCTATTGACTATAGAAGCAAAACACAACTCATCAGGCCTCTGTAAAAAAACACAACTCCATGTGATTTCCTGCTTCCTCACAGAGATGCACAACAGAGTTGGAGAACTAATGGTGCTCCTCTTGCTTTTAGAAGGAATTGTTTCCTACTTAGGGAACTTCATTTTTTTTCCTAAATAGCCATCCTTTTTTGAAGGATTAAAAGGAAAGCATCTCAGAAAGTGGGTTCAGCAAAAAAGAATTCAAGTGTTTGGGAACACATCTAGGAGTGATAACTCCTAAATGGAAAGGAAGGAGCTATGGACAGCCAGGAGGCCTTTTTTGCCTATGCATCACTCAACACAGCAATTCTCTGAAGGAGAAGAACCCAAGGCCCTGGCCAGAGAAGTCATGTTCTGTAAACCATGGCCTTACACTAAATGGAAGGATTGCATTACCCGACTGCACCAACACCTGGCTGATGTGGCCGTCTGTCTTCTCCCATAACCTATGAGGGTTCTTTGTGCAAAATCTATGTAACAAGACATTTGCAGAGTAGGATTTACTGCCTAATCATTAAGTAAAAAATGCAATTATTCAACACCCTCTTGTGTTTCACAATGGAGAGGATACGCTTACAAATTAATGGGTTATTCTCTTCTTGATGCGTGTACTTCAGTATCTGTAGGAGTGGAGCTGCCCACACAACACAGAATCATAACAGAATCATGAAGGTGTAGGCACAAGCAAAGGAGCAATTTTTTTCTTGTGAAAAACATAAGGACTTGTACAAGTTCCTCTTATTAACAGGAATGCTGGACACTGTTAAAACAGTGTCTTAGACATTCTGGATGGAAAAAATTATTAACACAAAAAATGCAGAGGTTGTAAAGCTGAGTAACAGACTTTCATATTGAGATCAGTAAGATATTATCAGTAAAGGATATTTTTTCTGTCATTACTGATTAATCATATGATATTTTTTCACTTCACATTCTGAAAAAGCTTATGATTATAAAGACTGTAGATAGAATTTTTAACAAATTATTCATCTTCTAGTCATTTGGACAATTATAAAGTTACTTCACAGCCAGTTGGCCTCATTTATTCTCAAAAACAAACACTGGAATGACTCCTTTGACACACTTCTAGGTATTAAAATGAAAATGTAATTTAGCATTTTCCTTGAGTTTATGCACTCTGTATTCTTTTGTGTTATCTATCTGGAGTTCTCAGTAATAACAATAAAAAACCACTTGCCTCACCAAGGCTCAATTTTCAGATTACAAGAACAGGATAATGCATTACCTTCTCTGAGAGTATGGCGACATTGAAATGGGGCTCATACATGTGAGGTGCTAAAGATGAAGCAGTCTGTAGCAAAGCTCTTGCCTATGCAGAGAAATAAAAAAATAATACAGTGAAATCTGTGAGGGAGACTTAACAAGAATCTAATGCAATATTCATATTCTTGAAAGAAATCACTATATGTTTTCTTTTCTGAATCTTTACTAAGAAAGCCATTTTCAACAAGGTTACACCAATAGTGAAGGCATAACAGAGTCAAATAGCATTGAAATGAATAAAGACTTTTGGTTGAGTCATAAAAAAATTATTGGGACATACTCAATTAAGCAATTCAATTTTAAACACTGAGAGAATATATCAAGTATATTAAATAAACCCCAAATTATTTAAAGAACACCCTGCTGTATTTATCTGTTGTCTCTGACAGCTCTGTCTTAAGCATCCCTGAAACCATAAATTTTATCATATAAATGACAGCTTTCACAGTCAAACATTTTAATAAAATTAGGGGTTTTTTCTCACTAGCAAAATAGAGGCATAAAAAAGTAAAATAAACTAAGATCAGAGTGTGTGCTGTAAATCCAATACAAAATTAAGTCCCACTTGTGAAAGACTTTACTAAAAAATGGAGAACTTAAAGGGGAAAACTCCAAAACTTTTAGAAACAAAAGTAACTATAAACTGTGGTAAGACTGAGCTAGGAACTTTTTAAAACTCCCTACAGCTGAAAAATCTCAGTACATGAAACAGTTGAAAGAACATTGTGAAATAAAATCCAAGATAAGCAAAATATCATCCCTTTTTTAATTCTTCTGTGCATAATTTTATTGCCAAGATGATCTCAATTTTTAATTATACATGTGATACAGGAAGAAAACTGAAAATTTTAAGCTAAAAACTGAAGTGGACAGAAAGCTATTTTAATGGAAAGACTCCGCAGTGCTAGGTATGCTCCACTACAGAATTAAATGTCTATAAACTTACAGATTATGAAACTGAAACTAAACCCAAAGTTTATTTGTCACTGGAAACATCCAGTCCTGGGTTCATTTCAGTATTTCCATGGTAATTGCTAGGTTGTCTGAATAAAGTTAACTTCTCTCTAAGAGAATTTGCTCTTTAAGAAGGTATCTTATAAGTCTTATAAGTCATATATCTGTAAGAAGGTATCGTATCAAGTCTCTGTAATTTATTGTAGCTCTGTGAGGCATACATGAATCCATCAAATTAGCTCCCTCTCATGAGGTTCAAAACAAGCCCACAGTAGTTCAAACTGTCCAAAAACACGTATTCGTTTTCCCTGCATGTGTATAAAAATGGTTACATTTAATCCACCATGCATGTCAATTACACACCTAAGCACAATACAGCTTAGTATACTCACATTAGGTAAGATGAACCACTAAGCTTTCTGATGCAAAGGTATTTATCAAGAACCTGCTGCTTTGTGACTGTCTTAGGTTGTAACCAAAAGTATGTATTCTATCACCAGCTCTTAAAACCAGGTGGGATAGAGTTCTTTATCCCTGCCATGACACATCCCTGTGAACTCCCTCCAGGAGATATCTTCTGTTAATGGGCCATCCAGCCTCACTGCATGACTCCTAAAATTACATCATCCCATTGTGAGATGCTCCGCCCAGGGGGAGGAACCAAGCATTCCTACCTGGATATAATCTGAGGTGTGGAACACCACAATGAGCCCTCACCTACTGGGTTTCCAGAGGACAAGAGCTACATGACCACCACTGGACCTTCAGAGGAAGACTAGACCCTTCTACAGGATCACTGCTTCAACAGAACCTCCTCTATCACTTCAGGAGGACTGTAGCCACCATTTAATCAGACTGCTACCACCACCCTGCCTGACGGGGTGTCAGGTCATATCCTGGCTCTGTCAGTGTTTCGCATTTGTTTTTAATTTTTCCATTAAATTGTAGTTCTAATTTTGAGTCTCTCACTGGTTTGCTTTCAAACTAGTACAGTGACAAAATTTTAAAGCAATCTCCTTGCTAAAAAAACCCCAGCTTTCAAGAGCTAATGATTGCTCTCTTCTGCCACCCAACAAAAGTATGTTATCTACATTAATAAACTGAATATACAGTCAAAGTTGTCATTTAAATGATGATTACAAAGTCATGGGGTTTGCTTTGGGTATCAATTAAAAAAAAAAATCTCAACAACTGCAAAGCCATTGTAAACCTTGCTTGTCTTTAATGATTCACTTGGATATGCCAAAGAATGAGCAGTTTAATGGGAAATGGCATGACCATATGAAGCTTACACTGAAACATGTATAATAGTTACTCATGTTTTCTGCCTGTTAAGACATTCATATGTTGCCTCCACCTCAGAGAAGTGATGTTTGTTAAATACAAAAAGGCTAAATGAAGCATTCTGTTAGGCTGAGATTCAGCACTGACCTGTTCAGTGTGACCTTTTCGCATTTCCAGCACAGCCAAGTTGTTGTAAGCTTCTGCATAATCGTTATTGTTGACTAATGTTAGCTTGAAACACTGGTAAGCCAGATTCAGGTCTCCTATGCCCTAAAAGTAAGACTGCATTTTCATTTGTGAAAAGGTTGGAAACAACATGCATCTGTTTTCTGGAGTATCTTTTCACCTGAAGTACTAAAATGGCATGCAAATTACAATAAAAACACACTGATCAGAAACATATGTGCTTTCTTTCCAGATCTTCTCATTTTTTCCTTATTCTTTCTCTAGACGGAAGCATTTCTCTCCAGCACAAAATTCCATGCTCCAAGTGATATTCACTTCATCTAATTTAACTTTTAGATGATTAAAGTGTCATCTAAAGATTACGCTATCTGCTACTGTCTATAGCAGGGTAAGAAAAACTGAGATGTCTCCAGAGAGGAAGTCATCTTGCTTCTCTGTCTCTACACATACTTCACTTAAGGGAGATTCACTTCTCAGATGGAGCAGCTGACTACTACTACCGTAGTGTTACGACTGACACTGACACAGCATCAGGTTAAACATCAAAAGTGACAAATGCTGAAAAATACAAGCACATCAGTTCAAATTTCAATGTTTTAGGCAGTGTAAGTTACCGTGTTTATCCTAGTTGCAGTACAAGCACGACAAACAGTTGTGTTTCTGACTCAAATCATTATCAGCAATTGAAGACAACTCATGTTAGAAAGCTGTCAAAAACTTAATTCAGCAAACTTATTCTGGGCATGCAGCTAAATAGAAATCTAACACAACTTCTTGAAGAACATCTGCAAAAATGGGCAAGAATTTAACAAAATCTGTGTAGAAATTTAACAAGGTTTATCACATAACTACACAATATTTCTATAGCTGCCTCTAAGACAGAGGAACATATCTTCTCAACTATGGCCTACTTAGTGCTTTAGTATTGGCTACTTGGGGTTGAATGTGTATTTTTAGGACAAGAGAATCGTTCTAATGCTCCATGTAAAACAAATAACAGTTCCTAGAAAACTATCTTGAATTCCATTCTTTTTGGTCAGATTAGTTTGTTTTGCAGCCAAAGCCTTCAAGGACTGGTATACGTTGCAATATTTTTAGAAAGATGGGAAGGTTAAAGACAGTGGGAAGTGAGCATCTTTTAGCAGGAGAAAGCCACATTCTGTAAAGTACAGAGTTTTTTACTCTTGCTGCTTCTTCCCTACTGAAGTGCAAATAAACATTCCATTTGTACTGGACTTTATCCTGTACACTATCAGGTTTGTATTTCCAAGCAGGGAAATTACTCCTTCCTAGTTTTTTTCCCTAC
>NW_008237222.1:3114436-3141129 GCF_000691975.1 Corvus brachyrhynchos | reverse complement strand
CTTCCTAGTTTTTTACCCTACATTTTTTATAAATCATATTTATGCAGAAAGATTGTTAATATTTTTCATACCACAGCCACGTGTCCCAAGTTGTACCACACATCTGCTGTCTCCTCCTCATTTTCAGCCAAAAACAGTGCCCGTTCAAATGAAGACAGTGTCATATCATATTGCTGGGCATAGAAGCAACAGAGGCCCAGATTGTTAAAGAGCTGGCAGTTATAAACACCCATCTGCAGGAGCCGTCTAGGTTGAAAGAAAACACTTGTTTCATTATTTTTTCATTAATTCCAAGTAGGGGTTCTACTCTAAAAGACAAAGTTTTCTCCTGCTTTCTCCCTATAAAAACCAGGTGTTATAGTCTTACACTTGGTAGCTTCATGAAGGGCAGTGCAGGGTATTTTGTATTAGAATCCAAACTGTGCAAAACAGTCTGTGTAAATGAGTAACTTCTGTCTTCGTGACTGGGTCACATGATCTGACTTTACTGTAAGACAGAGATGTAGCAGACTTTATCTGTCTCATCCTTCCAATCCCTCGACATCAATCATGCTGTAGTTTGTTGCAGTTTATAAAACTCTTTAAGACTTCAATTTTTCGCTTGATTCCTGTCCTTCAGTAATCTAATTAGTAACAGTACGTTTAGATGTGAATCTACATTAATCTTACACATCAAGCATAACTCAGATTTTGATTCACATTGATATTGTTTCATGTGTCATTTAAAATGGAGATGTATTATAAAAATTCTGTTTATTAATATTTATAGGAAAAACAGAAATGCTATAGGGCTAGGGAAAAAGAGGGCTGCTGTCTGCAGTATGACTGTGAGTTTCTGAACCTAAAGCACAGAAGAGCTCAAGTCCAACAGAAATGTGATGGTAGTGCTCTTATTGACTTAATCTGCTCTTAGCAAGAGAAGGTCAGGCTCCTTTGCACTCTGACTGCATTGAAATAAAAATCAAGCAGCAGTGTTTAACACCATCTTTTCACTGCTTTCAGTAAAACACACAGGAAGACCAGCCCATGTTCCAAGTCAGGGATTTCATGGTCACAACTCCTGGTCACTTTGGGTGGAGTAAGGGCTAAATAAGAAGTCCTTGTGCATTCTGTATGCAATTGAAATTGAGAGTAAGATCCACTGTTTTCAAACTGCCTCATGCTGTGAAAGAACTTTCCTAGTTTATTAGTTGAATGGTAACTGTTTTGATAATCTTTGTTTGATGCCTTTTCCTGGTCTTAAAATCAAGAGTCAAACACGGTTAGAAGGGGAAAAGGGATTTTACCTTGGTATTTATTTTAAGGATCCTTAGGTGCACATGTCCAGGTGAAATGCACCGAAATGCACCCCACAAAATGTACACCCCCAAAAGACCTGGTATATCATTATAGGTTTTACTAATTAGCATATCTATCAAAGATTCCCCAATGAGAGGCTCGAGTGAGTCCCCCTCCCCAAGGAGCCTTCCCCTGGATGGTTCTATCTTAGTTTACAGAATGTGTTCTGGAGAGGACCTTGGGGTCTGGGGCACACTGATCCCTAGCTACGAAGCTTCTAAAATGTTTAGTCTCTCAGCTTGACAAACAAATCCAGGAATGTAGGCAAAAAGCACTGAGAATACAGAAGTTGTAAAAAAGGTACAACAGGGGTATAAAAGGCAAAAAAATCTTCATGGCATCAGTTGATATTTCTACGTACTTCTCATGTAATGATTACAAGTTTGTAGTGATGTAATTATTGCTGTATAAGAAGATACGAAAGTTAGTAAACTGATTTTATGGTGATATTTGTCCAAATGCTCATTCATCCTCCCATGCCTATCTCCTAATTAATTTTTTTTTCTGCATTACAAAAATCAACCCCTTATATTACCTTCCCACATATTCTGTTCCCCCTCCCTCCCTCTCCATAAGCACAGATACCTGTAGAATCGCAGAGCTATCTCGGGTTGGTCTGAATAAAAATGGTTACTGCCAATGCATGCAATGGCTTCCACATGAGTATTGTCTTGTTTTAAGACGTCTTTATAGTACTCTGCAGCCGAGGAGATATTGTTCATTTCCTAAACAATTGGACAAAAATTCCAATTACTTCTACTGTTTATCACCTATTTTTAATGTGGAACTTATTAAAATGTTAATCTACTGAGTACTTTATCTATGCCCTGTACCTAATTGAGATCAATTACATATGTTCTTGAAGTTCTCTGATTGTACCATTCAGTACCATTGTTTGGCATCTTCACAAGCAACACACACATCCTTGAGAGGAATATTAAATATTAATTTATTAGTAATATTTGCACCTGAAATTAACTCTATGCCACTACTAAGAGACTTACTAAGTTTTTATTTTTAGAAAAAGAGACAGCCTTTGTATTGGGTTTGGAAGTTGAAGGGGGACTATAGGGGTGGCTTCTGTGAGAAGCTGCCTGATAAAGCTTCCTCCATGTCAAACAGAGCCAATGACAGCTGCTTCCAGGATGGACCCAATGCTGGCCAAGGCTGAGCTCATCAGAGAAGGTAGTAACATCTCTGTGATAACATATAATATATTTAAAAAGGAAAAAAAAATGTTATTGTACAGATGTAATTGTGGCCAGGAAGAGAAGTGTGAGAATGTGCAAGAGGAACAACTCTGCAGACTCCAAGGTCAGTGCAGAAGGAGGGGCAGGAGGTGCTCCAGGCACGAGAACTGAGATTCCCATGCAGCCTGTAGTGAAGACCATGGTGAGGCAGCTGTGCCCCTGCAGCCCACGGAGGTCAGGGGAGCAGAGATCCACCTGCAGCCTATGGAGGAGTCCCATGCTGGAGCAGGCAGATGCTCAAAAGAAGGCTGTGACCCTGTGGGAAGTCCATGCTGAAGCTGGCTCCTGGCAGGACCTGTGGCCCCATGAGGAGAAGTCCACACTGGATCAGGTTCACTGACAGGACTTGTGACCTCGTGGAGGGCCCATGCTGGAGCAGCACCACGTGCAATAGACATTTGCCCCTTCTTGCACAATGCCTTGTGATACCCAGAACTGTTTCCCAGTCAGTTTCCCGGTATGGTAATATAGAACAGACTTACTTCCCCAGTCAATGTCTCACTTATTTTCAGTGCTTTTTAAATCAACTCATTAATTGCTCTGAACACAAACAAGAATATAATTGCATATGAAGATCTCTTATGTGCCTTTGAAAACAGGAATCATGAATTTACCAAAACTTGTACTACTTAGGATATGCCAGTTAAGAGAACTGTATTGTATATAAATATATATATACAACTTGGACGTGTGCTACTTGGAAGATTGAATTAGGGTAAACTCACTGCTGTAAATGACAGTGCACTGTTTCTTAGGGGTGCAAGGCCCTGAGAACCCTATCCCATACAAGAAAAAAAAAATTAAAAGATCAAACTTGCTCCTGTGTTTATACAGGAATAATTTCTACCTGTGTGCTATAGATACAATGTGGTCCCAACATAACTAAAGAATAAGCTTTTATATAACCTCAGCAGTGTATTTAGCTACCAAAAAAAAAAAGATTTCTTGTGATTAAAGGAAATAGTAATAAAGCAGTCCCTTTAAAAATTATGGGGTTTTTTAAACCAAAAATGCTCTACAACTCTTCATACTGTCAACAGTTAGTGACAGAGAAGAAAAGCTCTGATTAAAATTCCTGATACATATATTCCACTTGTGAGTCTGTGCAATGAAAGCAGCCCTGTGTTGTAGTACAAATCTTTGCTAATGAAGCAATAATCCTGCACTCAGGTGTCAGTGCAAAACTAGATCCTATCAAATATATGCTGCTCTTTAATAATTCCTTACAGGGTTATGCAATACTATGTATGGTTCTGCAAAATAATATCCATACTTAAAACTATTCAACAATTCAGAAAGAAAAGCCTCCAAAAATTATGCAGCTGTTTTCCTCCTTGCTGAAGGACAAAAAGGATTTAATAAGAAAATGGATTAAGGCTTATGATGGATGAGAATGATGAGAACAGGATAGAATGCCAAGCATGAATATAGACAAAAAAAAAAAATTCATTACTTTGGTTTTAACATTTGTTCTGGAATAGCACATTACCAACTTTCAGTGAAAAACAATATTAAGTCCACTGTTTGACATGAAAATACACAACTTTAAAATACAAAATACATGGTTGCCAAGCTAAAGTGAAACTACTTTAAAACTAATCCTACTTAATACATCTACTTCCTAACTGAGAAACATTCACATTCTAACTGTTCTCAGAAACTAATGGTAACATATAGTGCTAATAAAAACAACATAGACAAATGAACTATTTTGCTGTTTAATTTTGCTAGTTGGTGACTTGAGCAGTTTTAGAATGATGAAATATATATAAACTAGCCCCAGCTGCAAGGAAAACATCTGGACAACTTGACTTAATGTGGACTTGTTTCTGCATGCCAAGGGCAAATGGGATCTCACTGGCATGATTAACCATTGAAACAAATAAGCCTGCAGGGCTCCCCTGACATTACCTTGGTACCTTTGTGGAAAGCTACCTGCCTTGCATTAGTGACAGTGACTATCAGCACAGCTGGTTTTTGATGACCTTACAGTTATATTCAACTACTCACTCTTTTTTCTTGCTCATGCAGCTAAATTTGGCCACTGTAAGGACTACAAAGTGGGTGCATACCTCATAGATTCTGGCAATGCCACAAATAAGAGTCACTTCTCCAGGAAATCGATCTAACCCTTGCTTGAAAAGGTTCAAAGCTGTTACAGGCTGATCCAAGCGCAAATACACCTAAGCAAATAAAAAGTGCATAGAGATGTCAAATGTCTGACTTTTATACACATTCTGCTGTTTAACAAGGGAAATAAATAAAAGGGATGACACCTCCATTTATGTAGTAAACCATTAGCTGAGATGATGAATAATACTGGGAAAATAATGGAGTGAATACTGAATAAACCTGTGTAATGAAGTTAAATAGGCTACTTAAGATAATTAAACTTACTTCATACATCTATACGTTATTAATTTGAATGTTACTAATTAAAATACCTTATTATTTATTATCATATTAATATACTTCGACACTAAGGTGAAGTTATCATCTGAATACTTCCCTGTTTAATGTATTTTCAAAAACTTATGTTTAGGCTTTAAAGAACTGGATCTTCAGGTTGATAGTGCTGGAATATCAAAATGTTTTACTTAGTCAAGTAAGACGGCACTGCACAGAGCAGCGACTCTTTCAAGTTTCCTTACTGTTCAACCAACCTCCCCTGTCACAAACAATAAAATCCTATGGAAAGAGGGCTGTTTTGCCTCTGTGATTTTGGCTTCTGTTTTAATTATGAAAATGTGCAATGTGGATAATAATTGTGTGAGAACTGGGCATCCAATGTATTGCAATGTGTTGATAGGGACCACCTCTGAAGCTGTCACTGTAAAGCCCTCCTGCTGTGGGGTATGGTAAACACAGCTACAGCAAAGGGAAAAACCCTGCACATATGCTTTGGGAAACTAGAATGTTTTATCTATCTCCTGCTGAGTGGAAAAGGATTTTGTTGGAGAAATAGTGTATTAGTGCTAATATTTAATACCACTAAAAAAGGGAAATAATCTGTGACTGGTATCCTAATACAAACATTTTGTGATGAAATATAAGATAAAGATCAATCTTAAATGAACACCTGAGAAACCTCCAACCATGATTTCTGCTTTTGCCCTTGAACTTCACGGACTTCGGTCTGCCAACAACCAAAACTGTACATTGTTTTTTTGAATCCCATAGATATATATTGCTGACATTTAGACATTTGCAAAGAATTCTTTCCTATGACCACTCAATGACATTCTTAATTGTCAGAGCTGTCAACTGTGACTGTCTTCCAAGAAAGGGACTGCCATTCCCAGTTGATCATTGGCAAAATGAAAAAAATACAGGCATTTTTTACACTCCTTCTGCTAATGCCATTCACATTTCTTGTATTAAGCTAGAAAACTAATGCCTTCTTGTGAAAATCTATAAAAGAGCAAGGGTTTTGGAGGGCATGGTGCTTAGTAGACTAGAACTGCACTAATTACATCATTAACCATGAATGACACATCCAGTTTAAAAATGGACAGTGGGAAACTCCCCTAGATCTGCTCTTTATAAAATATTTTTATCTTCGTTTATGAAGTATGTTTTCTGAGCATTAATGACTTAAATCTGCTCTACTGCATTATCTGGAGGTTCACTCCGAAGATGCACTCACTACAGATGCTAAGACCACACAGCCACAGTAGTGTACTATGTAATTCCCATATCCAGTGTGATACCACACTGTCCAACATCTCTGCATACTGTAGAGCTACTCTCTAGGTAAGTGGCAAAAGAAATTAAAAAACAGGTGAGGCAATTTCCATCTACTTGCAGTTGCTGTGGGAAGACCCGCTCTTTAAGAGTACCACAGCTATAGTAATTATGGTTTATATACTAAAAGCAGAATGGCTCCATTCTCTTTTTGGTCTCTCTCTCTTATCTCTTGTAAAAATATCCCATTTCTAGCTCTTCTAGGTCATAAAATACTTTGTAACTTCTCAGCAGGTCCTGACTTCTTTAAAGACCCCCACTTTTTAATTTTCTTTTGGACTTCTATCGTTTTGTAAATTACATTTCCAGAGAGATACCGCTTTCAGTAAAGTATTTTTAAAAACCCAGATAGCTGTTGCAATAATGAATATAAACAAAACTAACTAGTATCATAGTATCAGTATATTTCCATGGAACCTTATGCAACCTTGTTTTTTTTTAATGGCTGCGTAACTCAAGTCTGATTTTTTCAGTTCTGTTAGACTGAGCTATATCTCAGTGCCTTATTCTATCGCCTGTCCACTGACAGTCACTAAATCATGCTGTACAATGTTTTATACTTGACCAAGCTGGTCTATAGAGTGAGAGGCGGAAGATCAAATGCAATTCCTGCATAAGCTAGTACTGATGTGGGGGGATGCAAATCTCCTGTAATGAATCACTATTTGTTAATCCAATTACTCTGCCAATTTAATAATTCTGTGTAGTTCGTGGAGCGAGTCCAGAGAAGGGCCAGCAAGATGACTAGAGGGATGGAGGACCTCTCCAGGGAGGAAAGGCTGAGAGTTGAGTCTGCCTGGAGAACAGAAGGATGCTGTTCATCTAATTGCAGTCTTCCAGGACATGACAGGACCCTACAAGAGAGCTGGAGAGGGACTTTTTACAGGGACATGTAGTGACAGGACAAGGGGGAATGGCTTAGAACTGAAAGATGGTAGGTTTAGATTAGATAGTAGGAAGACATTCTTCACTATAACGGTGGTGAGGCACTGGAACAGGTTGCCCAGAGAAGTTGTGGATGCCCCATCTCTGACAGTGTTCCAGGCCAGACTGGATGGGGCTCTGAGCAACTGAGTCTAGTGGAAGGCATCCCTGTCCGTGGTGGTGGGGGGGGGGTTGGAATTGGATGATCTTTGGCATCCCTTCCAACCCAAACCATTTTGTGATTCTATGTATTTTGCAGAATGACTCGTGGTAGAGACAGGAATCTGAAATTACTAAGCTTAACTGGGTCAATGAACTTCAAGCACAGTATTGAAGACAAGTCTCTAGATAGCAATGATGATCATTTAAGTACAAAACAGAAATTGCTAAAGAAATGTAAAGCATATATGAATATCTGAATTATCCACTACCAGTGATGACTTGTGGACAGGCCTGTGACAGCTGGCTGAAGGGGAACTGATAAAGAGCAACTGGTTTCATCTCCTAGGACACGATGCAGAAAAATGCAGTTTTAGTTTCTCACAGGCCACCTTTTCTTGAACGTCTTAGAAAATGTTTAGAATATAATGTGTATCCTGGTAAACAAGTAGTTCTGAGACTCAGCTGTGCCACTTGTTCTTTTGAAGCTTTTAATGCCTTTATTTTGACAGAACATTCCCTGTTTCAAGGTCTCTGATTGCTTCCTTTAAGCTCACTTTGTTTTGATTTTGCTTGTGAAACTAGGATTTTGAGCTTCGCTCTTTATTTACAGATTTATTGCATTAATTTCCTAGGAGACCATATATAGCCCCATTGTTCTTCATACTGCAACTCCAATTTTTTAGCTCCATAATCCTCATTGGAGTTTAGAACAAAGAATCCAGTAACACAGGACTTTTTTTTTTATCTTGTTTGTGAAATCTGTGAGCTCTAAAATAATTTCGTAAACTGTCTACTTCCACTGCAACTGTTAGCATGTATTGCCTCAGGCATGGAGATCATACACTTTTAAACACAATGATGTATCTATGACTTACTTTTGCCAAATACAAGATTGTATCAACCATGTCCTGCTGCTTAAGGGCTGACTTAAATTGTTTTTCGGCTTCACGATATAATCCCAACCTAAAGAGAGAACAGATACATAAAGAAAGTACTTGTTTGTCGGGGTTGTTTTAGTTTGTTTTTTTAAAGCTTATTAAATAATGACGCAGTGCACACTAAATCATATATAAACTGCCTGAAAGCACACTTTAAGATAACATATTTTGTGTGCATGTTAACAAAAAACATATCGTTATATAAAGATAACAAAACAACCACTCAAAACTATGAAAAAGACAAATCCATGAAATTTGGCCCCCTCTTATACATGCAGCCTTCTGGTGCTGCGTGAATAATGACGTACTCATATTCACAGGACTTCCTCCTGCTCTTAGAACAGACAGTAGAAAATGAGCAATTAATGTCTCAACTCTACCCAAACTGATTCAGACCAGAATTTCCTCACCCATGGCAAAGATCACACAAATACTCTCCACTGTGAATGAACATCATAGAAGTCCATTTAATCTCAAAGGCACTTACTTTGCATAATTACAGTCAAATGTTTTGCAGTAATCTATAAAAGCTACACAAATAAAAATTAAAGAGGACTCTGCAATTTCAGCAACAGAAAACAGTACACTTTCTCATACAAATTGCCTTTCGTTTCCTTCAGCCAAAGAGGACATACTTGCTGAAGAAATGCGAAGCACAAACAGAAAAAGTCAGCTAAAACAAAGAAATACAGCCAATGGGGAGATAAGGTATTCTGGGATCCTGGAAGTCCATGGACCTGCTTGGATGCATTAGTGTCTACAACATGATTCATAAAAATCCTGAACATAATGAATGACCTCTAAGCTTATGTATTGGGTTTGCATGAGAAGGTTTTGGTAGCTGGGAAGCTACAGGGATGGCTTCTGTGAGAAGCTGACATGTCTCTGATGTGCAACAGAGCCAATGCCAGAAGGCTCCACAGCTGGCCAAGGCTGAGCCCACCCATGATGGTGGTAGTGCCTCCATAATTAGCATAGGAATAATGTATATGCAGGGATAATACATTTAAGAAAAATGGAAAAAACAGTGCAATGGCAGGCAGAGAGAGGAGTAAGAATTTGTGAGAAGAAGAGCTCTGCAGATACCAAGGTCAGTGCAGAAGGAGCAGGAGGAGGTGCTCCAGAAATTCCTCTGCAGCCCATGGTGAAGACCATGGTGAGGCAGCTGTGCCCCTGCAGCCCATGGAGGACTAAGAGGATGCAGAGATCCACCTGCAGCCTGTGACAGAACCCATGCTGGAGCAGGTGGATGCCCAAAGGGGGCTGTGAACCCATAGGATGCCCATGCTGGAACAGACTCCTGGCAAGACTTGCGGCCCCATGGAGAGATGAGCCCACACTGGAGAAGGTCTACTGGCAGGACTTGGGACCCTGTGGGGGACTCATGCTGGAGCAAGGGAAGAGTATGAGGAGTCCTTCCCCTGAGGAGGAAGGAGCAGCAGAGACAAACTGACTGCAACTTCCATTCCCTGTCCCCCTGTGTTGCTGGGGAGGGAGGAGGTAGAGAAAATAGGGAGTGAAGGTGAGCCCAGGAAGAAGGAAGGGTGGGGAGCTGTTTTAAGACTAGCTAGTATTTCTCATTATCCTACTCTGATTTGATGCTTGTGTATGGGGTGCCAGCCTGAGGCCTCAGCATATTTTTAACTGGTACTTCTTGGGCAATGTAATTCTGGAAAAAAGGGTCTAACATGAATATTTTATTCTGTAATATTTCATCAATCTGAAGTCCTCAATGACAGGTTATTTCTCAAACTAACACTGTAATATTTATTTTATGTAGTCTGTTGTAACAATAGTTCCTTGCATTTATTGACTGACTTTTCAAATAATGACTTTAAAATCCATTAACAAAGGCAAAATTGCAACTAATTCATTTACTCAGTATGGATGCCTTTACCTCAAGCAGTGGTCTCCTTTTACATTACAGGACATTTAACTGTAAGCACAGCACTCTCCTATGAAACACTTTCTGAGCTACTTCTGTGTTCAGCTTTGCACAACACACCCAGCAGTACGGGTTCTGTACTCACACTCACTCACCACAGAAGAAATGAACAATGGCTTACCTATAGTAGCACTTCCCAATTTGCACTTTCCACCACCAGTCCTTGAATTGTGCATGCTCAGTGGCAAGGGCTGCCAAATCTAGAGCCTTCCAAAACAAACCCATCATCTTAAAATTAATACCATCAATGTTTACACAAAGAAAACACTGTAAAAATTTTTGTACAGATAAAATTTTGAACTAAGTCCAGTTAACTTGAGGTGGAAGCACTGCTTTTTGTTTATTATTTTATAGTTCAGTGCATAAAATAGCTGAAAGGGTTATTTGTCCCTATAAAAATAAGAAATTCAAACAGCTTCTTCTAAATCAAAGAGAAAATAGAAAATTAATTTGATCAGACTCCTGCAGTGCCACTTCAGAATATACTGACTATTTGTTTAAGTAGAAACACTTTTTCCAAGCTTCCCATCCTTGTTCAGTAACAGCTGTTAAAAGCAAGTAAAAATAAACTGAAATAAAGAAATAAGTTCAGCAAGTTTGAAATACTGTAGAAATTTTCATCTCATTGCTAATATCAGGTTGCCATAACTTCTGGAAACTCTCAAATGTGTACAGTAAGAAATATTTCTTCCTATAAAAAGTCTATAATGCAAATAATTATTTTATTACAGGAAAAACAGAGAAATATTCTAAGAAATAGATATCTATTGAAGATGGTGGAGGTCTAAAATCTCTTTTGTCTGGTATACTGGAAAAGCAGGTAAGCTAATCAATGTGCTCTGATCAGCCACCACAGCCAGAATCTATGGCCTTTCATGTTTTAGCTATAATTTCAACACTTCTCTTAAAACAAATATATGTCTGTTCTGTACCACAACCAAACACAGAAGCACTTGTGTTTCTTTTTTTTTTTCAATTTCATTTTGTCTCAGAACATATCAAAGCCATGCTATGTTTGTTATATTTTCAGGATATCATCAGAAGTAGGGTAAAAAGCTTTAACACAGTATTTTTATAACAAAGAATCGACCTTTCTTGTGTGGGTTTTTTTGGTAAGCATTTTGCAGACCAAAGAAGTCAGAAACAAGTTATCTGTTACGAACAATATGTAAAAGTTTTGTGCACCAGTTACTCAGTAGCAGAGAAACAAATAATTCCAGGAGAAATTAATCTGAATATTGAAATGCTCTAAGAGCCCAGTTTAGTGACATCTATGCCTACGCTGGATCCCTGTTCTTTCTGCTAGCAAAATGAGGCTGCAAGTAGTCAATGAGTTTAGATCTGACATTATGAAGAAAACTCATTGGAGCTTTGACAATTTAGACAAGTTGCTCTCTTTTGGCTTTGTGAAAAAGAATAATTTGTTTTCTGTAGCAATTCAGGATAAGTAGTTGCATCAGTGCTATCCCTAAGAGAAAGAGACAGCTGTCCTTCCCTGCCTCTGTGACAGGAGAGAGAAAACTCAGGTAAACCTACAACTCTGAATTCACTGTTTCTTCAAGTCAGGTGGAATCCTTGAAGGCGTTAGATGGCAGCTCTTATCTTGGTTGCCCTTTGTTTCTTAATGTCTTTGCAAATTGCACAACAGGGCCTTTGGATGCTAAAACCACAATGGGGAGTAAGCTTGCTTCAAGACAGAAATCGTTGGATTCCCTTCTAGACAGATTCTCCCTTTCATACCAAGGTACATAAGCAATTCTGTCCCAGTACTGGAAAATCTGTGACAGTAGTTGATGTTAAAAGATTGGTTACTTTTATTGCATTTACAAATGTATAAACAATGTGTGCGACTGTCAAATACCACAACTGCTACTAATGCAGCACAAGCAACCACTTCAGAGGAGTAAGGATCATACTGCAAATACTGTGCTTCAAAGAGCTTTCCTCAGAGATCTCTGATGGCAAGGCCTCAAGAAGGAGGACTGAGTTTCAGAAAATGATCCCTTCTGTAGCTACACATTCAGGTTTCTTTCTAGTACCCTAATTACTTCTGGTAACTATTTTATGCAAGGCTAACAATTTTGGCTGTGATTGGAAAACAATCTAAGACTGCTTCAGGCTCAGTAGACAGTAACTTCAGTAGCTTCTGTTGGTGCAGATCCTGAGCTCTTCCTGGAATCTTCTACTAACATCAAGAAACACAATATGACTTCACTTTGAAATTAGTTTATGAAATTCAATCCTATTTTTATACTTTCCGATTAAAGAGAAAGCAAAGGAGTTGGAAGATCCTGTTTCTGATACTTTACAAGCAATTACAATAACTTCAATCAAAAAACACCAAAGTTACAAATACTTCTGAAAAGTGTTTGCTGAGAAGACTTTGTGCATGCTAATAGTTAAAAATTTCTGCTGGTATTACAAAAAAAATCTTTTGACAATGTGGCCCTTGAAATGTTTGTAACTGGATTAAAATAGTCTTTTAAAAGTAAAAGCTTTCAACTTGCCATGTCAATACCAACTGCTAGCATATTTAAATTTCAGTTTGCTGCGAACGTTGGGTTCTAAATTGCACAGTTTGGGTACAAATCAATGTTCAATCTGCACAACATGTTAATTTAAACCCAATCTATAACAGAAGTAGTGATATGCCTATCCTGCACTCCTGTGCATTGCTGAATGTTGGTGCAGTCATATTAATAACTGGAAGGGAAAAACAGGATGGATTTGGAATTGGCAGATACTGGTATGTCCTTTAAAGGATTTTTGATTCCAATACAGCTATCAGTTCAAAATCTACACTGCTTGTCCTGAAAGTTTTAATAAACTTTAGGATATAACTCATTATCTGGACATACTGATGAGCTGAAGTTGTTACTGTCTAGAGCACTTAGCATACTCAAGTATGCAGAGTCCATTTCAATAACAGTCTTAACCTTGGGAAGCTTTTCAGAAAAATTTTATTTTACTCTCAGTTCTTATGTTTGTGCAAATAAAAATGTTAAAAAACCTGAACTTGGTGGATTTTATGGTTTTTTTTCAAAAAAAGAGTTTTTTCTTAAAGAATGAAAATTAATGTAGATTCTTTAATTGTATTTAGCATGATTCTGACTTTCATTTTTTTACCATTACTTTCCTTAGCTAAAGTGTATTATAACTAAGACTTCCAAACTGTCTACCAGCTATAACACAGTTGTGGCAATTTACTATTGTATTGCAAAATTAAATTGGTAAATGTACAGTTGTTTGAAACAGTAATTTCATACAGAGTATTGTATGTGCCAAGAAATTAGATAGATGGAAACAATAGTGAGCATCTGCTGCTTCTTTCATGTGCTGTTGAATGGCAGTAATTTTCTCAGCAACAATTACTGACTAAAGTCTTATTTGTAGACAAATCAACACCAGATAGTCTATAAGAGAGCTGAGGAAATGACATTAGCCATAGTCAGTTTAGCTCGTTTTGGTGAGTGTCTTCTGGATTTCTATATTTTGTAGATCTAATATAATTCCATTTTAAATAGATTTCTGTCAGAGAGTATGAACTACAAAGTATTGAGAAGAACTAAGGAAAAATGAGAGGTCGTGAGTTCTGGCCACAAGTATATATTGTACAATCTTTGTGCTTCCTCAGGACAAAGTATTTTATCATCATTACCCACCTGTGAATAATGGCAAAATACAATGTCATGGTCTACTGAAAAAAGTAGCAGCAGAACTATTCCTGGACAAGTCTTTGAAACTGCCCTGCTCTTACAGCATTTAGCCCATGAAATGACCTTTAGAAATAGCTCAAGGAGTACAGAAAATCAGTTATTAAGTAAATGTGTTCAAAAGGAAACACGTCAAGAACAATAATGGATATGTAAATAGTATTTTCTTCAGACAAGTGTTTAATTTTTCATTACATAAGATGAAAGACTTTTGAATACATTTTCAAGTGCTGAAAAGCTCAGTGCTCCTCCATTCTTCTTGCATTCCCATGGTTCTGATAACTGATAGATTACAGATGTATTTACTTTTAATTTGAACCAATTTCCTAGCACTATTTATCCAGTTGAATGCACACTGATTAATGACATTTCTCAACTGAAATTGCTGAGTCTTTTTTATTTCTTTCTATACACTGGTTGAATATAAAACAGAAGATAAATAATAAAACTGCCTTTGTTTCTTAAATAATAATGCAGATGAGAACAGTACAGACTGTTCCAGTTGAGCACAGTGACAAAGAAAGGATATTGTCACTACTGCTTTGTGTTTTATTTGCAAAACCGCAGGAACTGCTATTCTATCCATGCAGAAAGTCCAAAGTAAAGACTTTTCAAACTAAGTCAATTTCCCAGGCTTCCAAGCCTTTCAAGCTCTTTCACCTCATCTTATGCAGAAAATGTTGGGTTTTAAGAATGTCTCACATCACACAGCAGCAGGTAATACAAAGATGCAAGAGATGTCAGTGAATGTTCTAACAAGTGATTAACCAAGAGCCAAATCAACCTTTAAACAGTTAACATATGTGCTGTTTCTCTGATGAACCCTAAGTGACCAAATTCTTCTCAGGGAGATGCAAGATACTGAATTTATCATTGCTAGGAAATACCATTGCTAGGAGAGGTGAATGCACACTGATGCAGCCACATTTTAGCAGACATTAAAGTGTTTCTTTTCTGTTTAAGAAAAATTAATGCAAATGAGGTTCAAAAGGAAGGGAGAACAGTTTGGGGAATGGAGTTATATTGCAAATGGTGTAGAAAGCACATAGGAAAAGAGTCAGTGAAAGCAAATGAGAGAAAGCAAACTGAACAGCTAAAAAAATTATTTTCAGAGATATACATTACATTATAAAGACACCTCGTTGTGTGAAGTGTGAATTCAATTCACAACAGTATTTTTTTCCAACAAGATGCAATCATTAACCAAACACTGATCTCCCTCTCATTACACCATAAATGGTGGTGATTAAGCTGACACTTCTTTGCTTACAGGTATTTATTCAAACAGTTCAGGTGGGTAAAATAATATAGACAGAACTTTTCCTGCAAGACAGTGATTTGGGATTCTCAGAAAGGAATTCAAAATACATGCAGTACAGTGCAAAAACATCTTCCAATTTTTTCTGGAGTTCTTGGAAAATTACTTGCATTATATGTATCTATGTCTAGCCTACAGATCCTGTGTGTCCTTAAAGTGTAGGCACATGTATTAAGTGACCCTTTTATTCTTAGTGAACTGGATTTTCAGTAACAAACATCGATTTTTAATTACTAGTGGGCTAAAACCTAGGCACATCCTTCATTTTCACTATTGGATATGTAAATGTTAATTTCTATTTCTCTCTGACGTTTCTGACACTTGCACTTACTGTTTCAATGGTATTTTGGATTAATAGTGCATTACAATTCAATCCTCTTAAAAGAATGCTATGCAATAAATTGATAGTGTACAACTATAATCATTTGATACTAGATTAAAAAGCTTCACATAGCAGTACATTTGGAAATGATTATGTGCTATGTCAACAACAGCAAAACATTTTTGGTGTGTGTTATTCATTAACTGGAGAGTTTAACTTCAGATCTAATTGCATACCAGCTAGTAGTGTTGCAGGAAGTTCAATAACTGTTTAGTCAACTATGCATTATTGACATAAACTTCTTTCAAACAAACTTGAAGCAGACATTTTGATTCCATTTCAACTGGGTGCATATATCTAATATAGCAATGAAATAATATTGACACCTTATTAATTGAATAAAGAGATCCTTTCCCTGGATGAACTGCCAAAAAACCTCTGCAATCTTTATCTCTTTCTGAAAGCTTAAACAATATGTACCCAAACCTGATATTTCCCATTCATTGCAGTAACATAAGAACCATAGAAAAAAAACCTGGATAGGTTAAGAGGGAAAACATAATTAGGAAGATATTTGAAGAAGAAATGTTACAGACAATCGTATGGACAATATAATCTTTGTGTTGATATCACAAAACACCTCAGCACTACAGATTTACATTTCTAGAAGAAGTATCCAAAGTCCTATTGATATTTTATTTTTATGTATTTTCACCAAATACATTTTCTTTCTATTCACCCAAATGCATAAGCAATCATCTCAGGAGTTTAAAATGTCAATTGATGCTCAACAGTACCTGTTTTATCAGGTATTTTCACCTTCTTCTCTTAATTGACAGTCTTTTGTAACTTATACTCAAGCCTCAGGACTCTGAAATTTCTAGGCAGTTCAGCTACCTGTCATGTAGTTTCAGCTATGACTCAGGCCTCAGTAAATTCCATGAACACGAATACATTACATTCAGAGACCTTATCATATTGATAGATGAGGAACCCAGTTTTAAGAATTAGAATGTTTTGCTTCTCAAAAAAGATAGCAATCCATATCTTGGTATTTACCAATTAGCACTCCAAATTATCACCCCTGTAAGAAAGGATTTCTCCCGCTTAAACAACTTTTAATGCTTCACTTCTGTACGTGTGATGGTCTGCCTGCATCCTTAGTTTAGCAGAGTACTGACATACATAATAAAATCTGAAAAAGGAACATATGAGTTACTTACATTTTTTACGTCATTTTCATGGTGAAAGATATATTCAAACAATGCCTGTCAGAAGAATATTTAAAACACTGTCATATTTGAAGAGAAAATTTGGTAATATTCTTTTAGAAGAATACAGAATATCTTGATTATGCTAGGTAGAATTTAATTCTTTGGGAAAACAATCACATTGACACATAACAAATGCTGACATTTACATTTATTTAAGACTCCAATAGACAAAAACTGTTGATGCGCTACATTGTCATCACAGGAAAACATCTTAATTCCTAATTTGTTGCTAAAAGATTAGTGGAATTGCCTCTTATCTTTGGTGCTTAACATCACTTTAAAACAAAAAAGGCAGCTATAACTTGAAAGTGAATATATATTTAAGAATCTGGCACCATTTTCATGACTTTTTAACTGTAAAATCAACCAGTATTCTAAAAAAAGCTTTTTGCAATGGACGCTCAGTTGCTTACATAGTGTTAAACCTACTGAAATTAAACATAGCTTTATTAAGAATGCAAGCTGAGCAAACTTTGCTTTCGGGGAAAAAATTTTTTATGCTCTACAGTATTTTGGGATCTGTAAAGGAAAAAAAATTCTTTTAAAAAATTCTTTGAAAATGATAAAATAAATGCTAATAATATTGTGCTTCTGAAACTCAAACACACCATCATAATACCAAAGCTTAAAGAAGTCACATGCATCAGCCCTGCTGTGGTTAACTGCTTACAAGCCCACGGCAATTATGCAGCAAAAATAACTGCAGCTTTGTTTCCTCCTGTATAAAGCTAATTAAGTCATACTACCTTGTAGCTGTTCTGCACTAGAATATTAGATGAGTATATATCAGGTAACGGGGGTGGCATTTTCAGTGACTAAAATGACATTGAAAGCTACTGGATAAATAAATGGAGACTGGAAGCCTCTGTTCCCAAAAATCTATTACGGGAGCTAGTAACACAAGGTTCAATTGAGTTGAACCTTCTTCTGCATCCAAATCCCAGGTCTTAATTGCTTCAAAAGAACAGAACGTTTTCCTAAATTTGTTTAATTCATTCTAAAAAAAAAGGAGAAAATATTGCCCCATGAGGAAAGAAATACAGAACAAGACCTCAGTCTCCTAAGGGCTTCCATGACCCTTCTGCCAGATTTTCTTAGACAAAATTCTTAAAATATTTACCTTCAGGAAACTAGAGAATTACTAATGAATTGTAGTATCTTGTGAGGAAAATAAACCACAACCTACTTTTCTTCTAGCTTCAGTCAGAAAAGACACTGAACAGATCATTAAAAGACATTAAAGAATTATAAATAGTAACACATTTATAGGGAGCTTAGAATAGGTATGTAAGAAAAGAATAGACAATAAAGAAGTAGTGAAACATTTTCTCCTCTAGTTCAATAACAGAGAAGCATTCAGTAGAAGTGTGTAAATCTAAAGTGACAAAAAAGATGTTTTCTTACATGGCTGGCATGAGGAATTTACTGCTGTTATGCACAGACTCTGACCTTCAAAAGGATTTAAGTGACTGAATATTCACTTGGATAAAAATATCTAGAGTTATCTTAGTAAGTCTATTAAAAATCCACAAGCTAAAAAAGATAAAACTTTCTGTTTCATATCAGAGAACGGTTGCTAACTGGGATTTACCAGAGGCTTTCTCTGGTGACAAGTGGTACCTTCTATGTCTACTATGGTGTTTCCTGGGATAGCCTTTAACACGGCTAATGCTAGTCAAAGAGAAGCCACATTTCTGTATACTTCAAAACACTGGAAAACCTCAGACAGGTAATCTAACTTAAAAAAAGATACAGTGAGGCTACTTCGCAGACACATAAGGAGGAAGTACGTAGGAGGCATTCATATACAAACATGAATAGAGTGGCTAATTATGTGAATTCAGTAGCTGCCAGGTTTATCACCTTTATGCACTTGGAGAGGTGACAGCTCAAGAAGTTTTAAAACTTTGATCAATTATTCTTAACAGAGAGTGCAGTCTCCTGCTTTGGCTTTAGCCTTAATGCTGTTTTGTTAAAAAAAAAGTTATAAATCCATGTAGCTCCAAATTTAAACTTAGATCTTACATTCTGTGTGAAATGTTAATGTCATCATGTATTAGCTTCATAATACTGACAAGTAGACTTGCTGCCTATGGATGTTTCTGTAACTGTTGATTTACATTTTTTGGCTTAAGCCTCTTTTCATATGAAACTGAAGGAAGACAAATCTGCCACAGAAAATGCTAATTAAAACCAAAAATTGTTAAAAATATGTATGTTTCTCATTCCTGAGAGCCCATGTTGAGAATATTTCCTCTGAAAGCTAACCTACCTACTTAAATAGCATGTAGTTACCAATCACAATTAAAAGCTAGCTGTCTTCAAGCAGAACTAAGCCTAGTTTTTATGGATGTGTCTTGTGTTTCTTAATCTTTCCCAGGTTTCTTACATTCCCCCTGTTTTCCAGACTGTAATGGATTTATAATAATGTGTCTGCTGGCTGACTGCCAGCAAGGACATAACTGGACAAAAAACATGCAGTATTTTTTCAGCACTGATAAAGAACTGATTTGTAACTACCCTCAGATGACAGTCTGGAAGTCTTCAATTACCTCACCAGACTAGAACTTACTATATTTGATACCTATTCTTCTGCCTAGTTTGGTTACAAGGCCAAGAGACAACGATGCAAGCAATGGGTGAAGGACACAGTGCAATTACACAAGATTTATTTCCTTTGAAATCCACACTGAAATCAGACTTTAAAAAGCAAAGAAATTTCCTGGTCGCTTATGAAAAACTGTTAACCAAAGTTTTGGACTGGAAGAGCTAATTTCCACCAGCACATTATTAGATACTGCTAGTTTTCTTAATAGTGTTCACCGCTATGTTTCTCAAAATAGACTGCATTCATACTGGTTTGTTCACCTTTAGACTGAGAGCCAAATACAGCTCCCTAGAGTGTGTTTGATACCTTGTGCTCCCTAGAGATAATTGCTTGACACCTCGTCCAAAATGAGCTGTTGACCTCAGCCCAACAGTTGTTTTTGTGAATGTACTATGCGCAGAAAACACGTTCGACCATACGGCTAACTGGTTGTGTTGGGGAAAGATTAAACTGAAAGGCAACAGAAGGATGAATCCTCACACAACTTCCAGCTCCCTGCCACTCAGAGCTGAAACCTGTAAGTTGGGCAGATAACCTGGATAAACCTGTTCTACTGTCAGATAGTTTCATTGACCATCAATCGGATGATCTTAACTGAAAATAAAGAAGTATTCAGAACAAAAAAATGGTACCTTTTTATATAAAAAGTGTTAACTCATGCCATAAAAGCAAAGGAAAAAATCCAAATGTGAACATTTTTAGGCTGGGATTGCCATCTATTTGTACACAGAACCACATTTTCAGACACTAAACCACTTCTGCTGGTTTTTGCTCCTGGCTTTTGTTTTTTTTTTTAGTTGCCCTTCATCACTCCTAGATGACAGTTCAAAGTTATTTACCAGTGGAATATTTATTCATATAAGAATGTTTTTCCTAAGTTATACTTTCACCATAACCTCTTTAGACATACCTTCAATTTCAAGCCTGTTAAACACTGTCAAAAGGTGTTTTGAAGTTCATATCTAAACCACTGTTCATCATTGTTTTTATCCCCAATCCCATGTACAGTTACATTACAATTACACCAGAAAACAAGAAAAAGATATCACAACACTAACTAAAATAGTTACATACCTTTGCCAGTTTTGGTTTCTGAGCATATTTTGTTAAATTCAGTCGAGACAGATTTATGAAAGGGCCATCTGGATTTGTTAGCATTGAAGCCTGAGGGGGAAAAGAAGCTTTTTAAGTGGGAAGATCCCCTACACTTTTCCTGAAGATTTTCAAAATATTATCAGTATACAAATAAAACCCCAAATTTCAAACAAAACATGTGCAGATTCACTGCTCTATTGTGCAGTACAGACTCTTCCTTTTTCTCCCCTCTCTCTTCCCATTATTTCCATACAGTGCCTAAGCATGTAGCTTGGTAGTTGGGATATACAACGAAAAAAAAATCTTCCAAGAAATACTTAGGAAGATTAGTTCCTACCCGTAATAGTGACAAGATGCCACATTTTGCCATTAATGTGATGTTAATATGTATTACATATTCTTGCTGGTTGCATTTTATTAATTTTGCCAACAGAATGGGATAAAACTAGTATAGATTATTCTCATCTTTTGAAGTGACAGACACTGAGTGCTTTGCAATTGTTTTGTAGCTATAGACACTTATGGTGAAATCATACCATAGTCTTTGCACAGCTTTCTGTGAATAAAAATGCCTCAAAGAGCCTGTGAATTTGGAATTTACAGGAATCCTGGTGAAATTGTGAATTTATGTGCATTTTTTTATATAAACAGACTAGGAAACACACAAGAAGAAGTATTTTCAAACTCTATTTTGAAAAGAATTAAAAAAATTAAAAATATTTGTCTCCTTCAAACTTGAGTTTAGATGCAGCTTTTAAGTAAACTACAGTGTCACTGTGCCAGATACTGTGACCAAGAAATCTTCCATTCTGAGAACAGAGGCAAGCGACTCACCGTGCCCAGCCTGACATATCCCCCAGAAGCACTAGTGATTGGACGAGCTGTGAGAGCTGTTCGAGGTGTTCTTATCGCCTGTTCCATGGTGCTTGGCCGTCCACTCTGCGTGCTGGGTCTCACAAATCCTGTAATAGGTCTTCCTGATTGAGTTACTGGCCTGAAGATGTTAAGTACATTATCCTTAAGTGGTATTTCTTGATAGAGATTTTAAACAGTTATACCTGAAGCATTTCATGTTCAGAAGTTAAATTTATGATATGCTCATTTTTTACTTGTCACATTTTAAAAAATAAACTATCACATACCTAACAGCTGGGCTGGGGCCTCCACCTTGGCTAGTTCCAGGAAGTTTCAAAGATGTTCCTGGTCCTACAAAATAAGAGCATTTCTCATTTCACATTGAGATATTACTCTCTCGTCCAGAGGACTTCAAACATAATTGTGTTTTATGATAAACAATAAGCCAGAAATGTCTTTATTCAAACTGAGGGACGAAGAACTAAACAAAGACGAAAAACCCCAAATATTGCATTCTACTACTGATAAATTGATAGACTATTGCAAGAAACCTGCCAATGAACATGGTTTTCTTTCTTTCACCCTCTCCATTCTCTTCTCCATCCCACCTGGGGATAACAAACAACTGCCTGTGTGGAGCTTAGCTGCCTACTGGGATTGACCCAAACAATTGTCAAGAACATCTCAGAAACACCAGAAAGCGCTAAAGTAAGAAGGTTTCTGGAACAATGAGACCAGGCTAACTTGGAATGGTATATTCTCTACCTGGCACCCAGACTTAAGTAAACCTAAACCTTCACCTGTAGAGCAGATGGAGAATGGTATCTCATGTCATTAGACCCTGGTAAGACCCCCACCCACAATTTAGACCTCTGTAAAGTGTGAACTCATCCATATCCAAAGGTCATCAATGAAAATACTGAACTGGCTTGAGCTCAGGTGAACTGATGAAGGGTTCCCCTTTTCACATATTTCTGTTCTGACAGTGGATCATTAAGAATTACTAGTTCCTGCACATAGATTTTCATTCACTGACATTTGATTGGGCAGTTTTTCTAACCTGCTAAGTGAATGTCTATGAGATGGTTTTAAACACTGGGTTAAAAGCAACATATGACATCTATACCTTCCAGTCTCTTCACTGCTTGTTATTATGTAGAAATGAGATTTAAGTTGATGCAGATAATTCTTGACAACTCACTGTTACTCTTCTATGTATTTTCTGTATACTTATGAACGGCTTTTATTGCAAACATTTCCAAGAACTGAAGGTAAACTGATAGGTAGAAAGTTTCCTTCCTTCTTTTTTCCCAAGATAAACCCTAAATATCCACCTGACTACAGCTGTATTCAACGTTAAATAATAATTAAAAAAAAACAGTATTAACCATGATCTCCTTGGTAAAACCAACTAAATATGCAACTGGTGCTAAAATAAATAAAAAACCACAGGATTCTCTCCCTTTTGGCTGGACACACTTAGGATCTCTATTGCTTACTTGCCTTTTACAGTCCTGTGAATCTGGACATTTTTACTCCACAACAGAAAGGGTGGACAGTTCACCCAACACAGTTTCTAACATGATAACTAGGGCACTCTCCAGAGAAATGAGGAAAGTGGTTTTCAGCTTTTCAGACTAGCAGACAAACATATTACTCTTCCACATTCTGAACCCCTTTTTTAACTACTGCTGTACTAAAAAAGAGGCAAGACATTAAAATTCCTTTTTTCAGACATGTTTTTTAATAACTACAATTGTTTTGAGTTTTTGGTGTATAGGGAGAATGCTTATAGGATATAGTTCCTTTGACCTCACCCCAGACCACTCAGTCCTTACTTTGAGAATCCCAAGCCAACTAGCTATGAATAGATGTAAGAGGCCACAGTAGTGCATGTGGCCACTAGAAGTGTCAGAATTTAAGAGTGAAATTTCAGTAGTCATGATTGCAGACAACTCCTTTAACTCCCCAGTTAATGAAATAGCTGTGATTATCCATAATGCCAATTAGTACAAGTTTCTGAAAAATATGCTGTCAAGGTAACACTTTTAAACAAGATTACAACATTAGCTGGTAATATTAATGGTGTTAAGAGTCCAAAAGTAACAATGGATTTTTCTGTAAAACAAAGTTCTAGGAAATTTTTGTTAATAAACAAGACTGATGGAAAATTAACACAGCAAAATTATAAAAAAATAAAAACTGGTGGAAGAAAGATTTCATTACATATGTGTAAAGAGGAACCACAGAAAAGTAGTTGTTTCCCATGGATCCAATACAATTTAGTAATTATTTAATAATGCATGAGTAAGAGCAAAGTCATTATTAAGACAGTTTAATCTGGAAACTAAGAAAGGGCAGATGTAAAACTGAAATGGACATGTAACTGATGCAGAAGGATTTGAACTGCTTAGTAGGCAAAATATAGATAATACCAATTGTAATATGAGAGGTGTGGCTACACAGTTTCACGTTTGTGAACTATGATTTTAGTGGAGGAGGATATCCTGAAATATCTGCCACAGTGAAAGACCCAAGTCAAGACCAGCTATGGCTAACACACTTTAACAGCAAAAGAAAAAGCCCACAGTCAGTAAGCACACATTTTTATTAAGTCGTATGTACAAGTCGAGTAATCACAGAACCACGAACTGGTGGAGGTCTAACGGGACCTCTGGCGGTCATGTGGTCAAACCATGCTCAAGCAGGGACACCTGAAGCCAGTTGCCTAGGACCCTATTTAGATGGTTTCTGGATAACTCTAAGGAGGTAGACTCCACACTCTCCCTGGGCAGCCTGTGCCAGTTCTCAGTCACCCTCACAGTTAAAACTAAGTGTTTCCTGATGTTCCGAAGAAACCTCCTGAGTTTCAGTTTGTGCCCACTGCCTCTGGTCCTGTCACTGGGCACCACTGGCTCTGTCCTCCTTGCACTCTGTTTAGCAATTTCTGTGCTTATCTTTCATGCAAAACTGTAACACTGCAAAAGTGTAACATTAGAACACCACAGATGTATAAAAAAAGTAAAATGAAGCTGTAGAAGAAAACATGTTTTCAGTGTGTCAGTGGACCATTGTTTGGTTTGGTTACTACAAAAGACAAGTGGATAACTGGAAACATTTAAGAAAAGAGTTTCAAGATTCAACTCAAAGATATAGCTCAGAATGAGAAGATTGTTTAGCTTATCAAAGAAAAGATCACTGGATGACTTAATGACAGATTTAACTATTTACTTTGGAAATACACGTTTGAAAATAAAAACTTCGTATCAGGCATAAAATGTTCACAAAGAAGCAACAAGTAGAGTTATAGTTGATAATTCCCACTAAAGATATGGGACACTGATAAAAGCTAGCAAATTCAGTAATTTACAAAAGACTGCAGGGGGTTCTCTATCTTTGGAAAGTTCTTACACTTTCTGAAAAATCGTATAGTAGTGCATATAATATTATATAAGCGTAATATAATAATAAGAGCGTAAATAGTATTAATCAAATTATTTTTCTTGGAAGATAATCTCTATCACAGGGGGCATAAAATCAAATAAAACTCTAAATTATATTACTATGCTGTTTTAAGATAGATATACGTAATTATCTTGATTTTATCAATGATTGAAATTATCAGTGTTGATCACAATGTATAAACACATCTACAGTACTGCTTGACTGTAACCAAGCATGTAATGGGAGTTTTTAAAAATGTAATCAGATAGATATGCAATTGCCTACGTCTATCCAGACAAGAAAGCACTTAATAAGTTACATAAAAATTGCCATGTGGACTGTACTAAAGAAACTGAGAAAAATACAATTAATGCCAAAAAGGTAGTGGAAGACAACTAATTATATTCCACTTGGAAGGGAATTGATGAAGCTGAAGAGAAGAAACAATGCATAGAAGAAACAATGACAGAGCTGCAGAACTGCTCAGTGAAGGAAGAGAAGAATGAAGTAGAGAAAAGCAGAAGAAAGAAAATCAGATAATGTTTGCAGGACATGATGCCAAAAGGTGATTTCTGACTGTTGCCTACACTACAGGCGTATGGATAAAATTCACAGCACAGTGAGAGCAGATTTTTTTCCTCTGGTTTCCCACAGTGCCTAAAGAAGCCAGAAAGGAGTAAAAGAAATCCATGTACTGATGGAAAAAGTGAATGAGCACTTGTATGCTCACTACATTTCCTCAAACGTAGAGAAAAAGCTGACAAAACATGATTGAACATGGTCTGAATTCCCATCTTGTTGGGGCCCCCCCCCCTGCCGTGTAGCCCTGAGAGAGGGGCCCTGGGGACAGACACGGGGTTTCCCTGCCCCTGGTCAGCCTCGTTCCCCATTGGTTGGTTTGTGTTCCCTGCGCGGGCAAGGACCCTCGGGTCCCGTGATTGCCTCAGTTCCTTGGCAGAACCCCGGCCACGCGGCTGGAGAAATAAACATCTCTGAAACATCTATCAAGAATCGGTCCATATATATTTCTTTTCCACGGGCCTTGTTGTTTGATACGCGTGTTGCAGTTTCCCCACTGTAAC
The DNA here is from genome assembly GCF_000691975.1 of Corvus brachyrhynchos. Lineage (NCBI taxonomy): Eukaryota > Metazoa > Chordata > Aves > Passeriformes > Corvidae > Corvus > Corvus brachyrhynchos. The sequence goes on along the minus strand of NW_008237222.1, from coordinate 3,115,117 downwards.
AAATGGTGGGTAATGCGAGCAGAACGATCCCCGATCCCTACAACGACTGATTTGTGAGTAAACTTTGGATTCCTCTCCTTGTTTTTGTTTTGCTATTCCATCTCTATACTATGGAGGAACTGTGGAAAGACTCTTGGCTCTCAAAGCCACATATGGACATTGATCTTAAACTTGAAAAGATTCTTGAACAACGATTTGTAAATTTTAGCTTAATTCAAGCTCAAAAGGAACTGAAACACTTCCTTTCATGGTTGCTTAAGAACTTTTTCTATGTTTCTTGGGATTTAATTCGTACCAAAGACTTTTGGAAGACCGTTTGGACACAGTTAATTTCTGAGTCAAAATATATGCCAATGGAAGAATATTTCCATGAATATTATTTAATTACTGAGACTGTTGAGCAATGTCAGCTGTGTCTTGCCGAAGGGAAGCGTGCCTCAGAGTCACGACCCAGGCCACGTGTGCCGAGCGCTCTGCGAGCAGCAGCGAGGTAGTTCCCGCGCGCGGGTGGAGCGGCGTGAGCTGCAGTGTCTGCAGCAGAGTGAGGCACGGCGGGAGCGGGGCAACTCGGTGGTGCCTGCCCAGCCCCGCGCAGCGTGTGGTGGAGCGAGACCCATGAACGCCCGACCGAGAGGGGTGGTGTGCAGGCGGAGGCACGCGGGGCAGGGGCCAGCCCGCGCA
>NW_008237222.1:3111826-3113243 GCF_000691975.1 Corvus brachyrhynchos | reverse complement strand
ACCTCTGAAACATCTACCAAGAATCGATCCATATATATTTCTTTTCCATGGGCCTTGTTGATTGATACACGTGTTGCGGTATCTGCACTGTAACACCGTCTGACAGGCCTAAGTATTACATCATGAACACATAGTGGATTTCAACATTGCTACACAACCATAAAACAATCTAAACCACTATTTTTACCAATACTAAATGCCATATCAGGTCACCTCAGTTTGTAGTATTTTATGGTAGATGACATAAGAGACAACCAAAAGAGCTCTTGTTGAGTCAATGTATGCAAGTGAAAGCCAATCTTACGTGCAACTTGAGCAATGGCATTTTCATCCAAGATCATCTCTGCAATTCCTTCTTGATCCATATCAATTTCATCCACATACACCATTTCTGTCAAAGCTCGTGTTTTCAGGTTCCAGGCAGCCTGAATAAGGATAAAGTAAAAAGTAAAATATCTTCAAGACACTAAGTAAATAATCTAATCAGTAATTTTACCTTTTTAAAATTATTATTCATTCACAGTTTTATTAGGCTTGATAAGGTATTGACTTAAAACAGCTGAATATATCCATCTGTCTGATGAAGGTATAAAAGGGAACTAAGTCCTTTGTTCAAAGCATCAGCTGTAAAAAACTGTGCAAATGTATACGCTAGGCATTTCAGATTTGGAGAGTATTGGAATATATTTTAGTGACCTGAACTGACAAATTACTACACTGTATGCTTTGGAGGATAATCTGAGCAGTGTGGAAAGGCAAGCATAACTCTATGTGACAAGCTTTGTGCAGACTGTGAAGACACCAAATCAGTGGGAAGAAAAAAGAAAACAAGAAAAATCTGTGGCAGCCATATAGAAATACTAACAAAAAAAGTGCAGATCCAACCCTGTTGATAATTTGATATGCTTGTAATGTACTCATAGAGCTGGCATGATAAAGGAAGTCACAAGACCAATCCTATATCTTCCATCGGATATTGAACAGATCATCATATATTTTCCAGAGTAAAAATCACTGCCAAAATAATTAGATTTGTTTCCTTTCTAACATAGAGTACACCAATCTGGTGAAAAAGCATATTTAATATTGGCTAAGGAGACCTTTCAAAATAGAAACAGACTGACGCTACCTTAATAGAAATAAAGGTCAAATTCATGGCAACGTTTGTTCCTTAAGTAAAGAGGTATGAGAAGATCTGAAACTCAGGCTTAGTTAAGTAATCATTTAATGAGACACTTCTCATTCATCCTGTCTTTTCCTCTAGATTTCCCTCATACTTCTATGCAAATTTGTAAGTGTCAATCAAAAAGAAAGTGTATCTAAAAATGCTGAAATACTTAACTATTCTTTTAAAAAGTGCTTTTTTCCAAGCAGAAGTAAAGGAGGGCTTCAGCCAGCTGATTCAACCACAATTAGA
>NW_008237222.1:3105486-3111779 GCF_000691975.1 Corvus brachyrhynchos | reverse complement strand
CAGACAGTCATAATCCAGATCTGCTTTATTTTATTTTAGTTTCTTCTTATATAGTAGGATGACAGCCTTTAACTAATGCTGAGATTTCTGTTAGATGTTCAACACCTTTAACAGTTTTTCATTATTCTATAGAAGTATTTAGTTTGTTGAATTTTTAATACCTTGATGGTACTCTGCTCTTTTCAAAGACTTGTATATCTGCAGGCAACATAACTATGTCTATACTGGGAATATGCTCCAATTAGAGCTCTTCTACAGCCAAGTACAGGCCAGTTTCTTACTAGAAGTAAGAAAATCCGCCCATAGTAACGGTCTTTTCCTGGAAATTGGAAGTAGTAACTCCTCTACACTAATTTCTAAAACTGAGGTCAGTTCTTTACATAGGCGTAAATGTATTATTGTGATTTTTCCACTAATATGTGAAAATGTGTTGTTAAAACCAACATGTCTCTTTGGCATTACTGGGCAAATATCTGCCATAAAAAATAGATTCCTTAGGCGTCTCTTCCAGTCTAAAGTTCCTAGTCCAAGGCTTCACAGCCAACAAAAAAATCAAGTATCACACAGTATTCCTTAATTACACATCTGTCTGTAGATTAGAGATTATCTGCTTTCTCTTTGTGGGACTGATAATTTTGTTTTGTGATAAGGACCATGTCTGGAGCTTATGAAGATAAACTGCATTTTTATGAAACAGCACTTATACAGTAGGAAAAGGAAAGGGACAGCTCATTTCAGACAACCCACATGTTCACAACATAACAAACTTAGCTTGTTTAACTCATAATCAGAACAAAATTTACAACACCTAATAGCAATTAAAGAGGTACAGAAATGTGATACAGTATATAAGTATACAGTATACAGTATGTAAGTCTAAACTCCAGAAAGAAAAGTGAAAAAGTGCTTTTCACTCAGTTCATGAGAAGTTTGTAACTGAATCAAGTATTTTCTTCTTGCTCCTGAAAAGTCCAAAAACCAAATTAAAAATATAAACTTGGTATCTAAATTTAAATGTTTTCTCTGAATATGGTAACACACTTTTCTAGGAGCTTTTATTCGCCAATAATCCTTTCTATTATAATACATTTTATTCCATACACAATGAAAAACCCAGAATGCTACATTGTGCAGGGTACTAATTACACTCAAGAAGATATCCAGTAGTATTTCACTGAAACCATTCTATATGTAAACAACTTGCATGAATTCATGGAGTACAATTAAAGACCTGTAAAATATGTTATGGACCTGTATTTAAAGATAGCATTTCACATTGCATTTAATCTCTTCTGACTGTGGGCTGGAGCCAAAAGATGCCATCACCTGTGCAATACTATTCTCGCCACTGCAATAATCTAGAGCTAATGTGGGCAGAGTGAAAACTAATTAATTACTCTCAGTCTTCCATCACTTATGCAAATCATCATCATGCACCTACAAGGCTACCAGACTCTACACAAGCTAGGCAGGGAGCCTGAGCTGCAAGAGCAGGAAGAGCATGGGTAACAGCCCACCATTATGTGCATTAAATAAAACATGAAAGCAAGCCATAAGAACACAAACATTGCTCTGTCTGTGAATACACCTTGTTTTCTTCCTAATCTCATCTACAGATGAAGGTCATTCAGTTCAAGGTAGATTCAATTTAGCTTTTAGAAAGCACTGAAATGCTGAATAAAGATACAGGAAGTACATGAGAGAAATAAAATTCTATCAAAGCTGCCTGTTCAAAATAGCAAAAATCTTCCCCTTATCAAATGTAATGCCTTACCAATAACAAAACCCAAATTTATGCTACTGAGGACTTAACAACAAAACAAGTATTATTCAGCATATCAGAAATTCTTCCCAATGATTCCATCTAATAATTGTATTTATGGAAAGAACTTACCTGAAACACAGTGTATTCAGAATCAAGCTCCTGAAAAAAGAGAAAACAGAAATTGAGGAATGTAAATGCCAAATAATAAAAACAACACCACAAATGCATTTATACTCTGTGACCACCTCATTTTGCACAAACACTTCTTCTCCAACACATATATCCAAATTTCCATTTTATTACATTATCTCAACTTACACACATTATGAAGATAATCAATGTTTTGCACAATGAAAGTAAATTTGCATTAAGTGCATCTTTCTGATACCTTTGCTTTCTTGCTTCTGCTGGATCATGCTAGCCAAATCTTAGATTAACATTCAAGCATTATGAAGCTGAAAAATGGTACATTAAAATAAAATGAACTTGGAAGATGCATGCAAATCTCCTAAAAATTAACTAGATTATCGCACCATGGGCTTTAGAATGCCTACTTAATAAAATCCATCTTGGCACACTTTTTTTAGCTACTGCTGGAGATCACAATGATACCACTCAAGAAGACAAAAGAAAATTTCAGCACTTTTTCATGGCATTTTTATGATGAAAATGATGTATTCATTGTATTTGGACAGTAATACTGCAAGTAGAATAAATGTCAAATTAACAGCCGATTGCACTACCCAAAAAACAAAAGAAAAGCTACCAGATTAAGTTTACTATAAATGAAAAAGCTGGAACTTGCATCTACTTGAAAACTTGTGGTAAAATTGAGTAAATACTGACAGGAAAAAATATAGGTTTATCACAAATTAATGTGTAATTATTGTGTTTACATAATACTTAAACTACCCTTCAGTGCTTTTGCTGTTCACTTCCAGGGACTGGGGATGAGTTTTTCCTAATGTATTACTTTAGCTTAGATGACAAAGGTGGGAGATAGATGTTACTTTCTCTAAATCACTATTAGTCTTTTGTAGTGTCAGATCATTTCTGCTCCTGGAGGCAGGGAAAAATTTCTTGCATATCTGGCATTGTGTAAATCTATCCCAGTTAAACCAACTACATCAGACTGAATACACAATCTTCAAGTAATTCAGACTATAGAGACTTATGAAGGTCTCTAGTCCAAAGTCCTGCTCAAAGCAAGGTCAGCTATGAGGCCAGTCGAGGTTGCTCAAAGCCTTGTCCAATTGGATCTTGAAAACTGGCAAGAATGGAGGCTGCACAAGGCGACTGGGCAACCTGTTCCACTGCTGACCATCCTTATCGAGAAATGTTTTTCCCTGTATCAAGCCAAAGCCTCCTTCACTTCCCTACATCATTGCAAGCAGTCCTTGTCTCCATTTTCTCGATAACCTCCTTGTACGTATTAGAAGACTGCTATTAGACCCCACCAGTGTCTTCTCCCAGCTCAAGCACTGCCCTGCTGCTGGCTTGTTTTGCAGTCAAGACACAGAGCTGGCTTCTGTTCCACCGTGAGAATGGCAATGTCAAGCTAACCCCTCTGTGGTATGAGACATGGTCTACTTCTTTCAATTTGAACATTTGTACTCAGTAAATTCTATGACAGCAGGGATCTGGAATACTGGTGAAGGACACCTTCCTTCTGTAGTGTACTGGAATTTGTGGCCTTTAAAGGATTGTATTTGGAGCCAAAAAGTTGTTCACTGGTGTTAGAATGCATAACACATCTTACACATTGAGTATTCCATGGAATTAAACATTAATTCAGGGATTAAACTCAGTTGACTGTGACGTACCAGGGCCTGACTAAGGCACTGAAACTGGCTTTGCATTTTAGTTGTATGATTAAATAAACTACAAATTCTTTTATGTAATAAGTAATAAAGGACATTGAGATATTTCAGCTTGCTTTTTATTCACCCCATTATGTCTGCGTGCTACAGCACATATGAAGATGGTTTCAAGAGCAGTAGATGATCTTCATACCATATGTGCTACAGTAACTAATGAGGACAAGTTAGGAATATTTTGTCAGCACTAATACAAAAATCCCTTGATGTTATGGATGTGTACCTTACTTTAGGCACTGTTCATTAGTTAAAAAAATAATTTTTAAAAAACCAAACAAGTTTGCTTATGTAGGAGCACTTATATTACCACAAAATTCAGAAATTACATCCCTCATGATTTTGGCAAAAAAGTAGAGTTGATCAATAATACTAACTAAAACCATTGCTCTCTCATAATTGTAGGTGAGAGTATGCATTGTTCATACATGCTAATACATTGTTTCAGTTTTTGACAAGAGGTAACTTCAGATTTTAAATAACCGTCAAGAAGGTAATAGGACCCTCACATTAAACAAAAGTATGGAATAAAAAAAAATTACATTAAAATATAATATACTTTAACATGGGTGGATCCAGCAGTTGCTACTCATTCAAGTAATCCACTGGAACTAGATTTCAAATAAAGAGATCTTTGAGAGGATTAACAAATAGCATTGCCCTGTAAGATTGTCTCTCAAAACAAAAGCTCAAAATTATTCTTCATTTACACATATAAAGCTCCCTTGAAATTCAAAAGATTGTAAAAACAATGAAGGAACTATTTAATCCAGACCCCTAAATCCACTGAGGGCACTTTAATATTAAAATGTAAAGTCAGTTTATTTGAATACCAAAAATACTAAGAATAATTAAGTTTTTTGACACTCATAGCCTGGAAGAGGGAATATATTACATACCTTATATTATAATAAGGCTTCACTCTACAATTAATTTCAGGTGAGTATAATATAATACATGCAGAATATGAAAATTATTATATTCTGAAAATGCTCTTCAAATGATTAAGAGCAGAAACACAATAAAAAACCCCAAACCTTTACTCAGGTACAATGTCTTCACTGCAAGTATCACTATTTTCATGCACAAACTTACAGCCTCTTGCACCAATAACTGATTTCAGTTGAAGATGCTTTTTCAAATCAAGTCCAATGCCCATAAACATAACAGTGATAATTTTATTATGACCTTACAAAAACAAGTATGCAAATAATAGTAGCTGAAAGTTCAACATGGGAGAAGAAAGGATGAATGAACAAAGGCAAATCCTCACACAAGACTACTAATCAAGTTAAAGGAAGAATATCCACTATATGTCTATTAATTACATTAGGCAATTCTTTTTCAGTTGTTAAACTAGAGCAGGCCTCATACATGGGTTCTGTTTATTGCCTTGAATCTGACATATGGAACACAAAGACTAATCAGATTAGGTGACTAATCAGGATGATCAAGAGAGACAGTCCTGGATTGTATTTCCTCTAGGTCATGCTATTACTATAAACACAGAAGACAAGGCCTGTTTGCTTACAATAGGAAATAATTAAACTGAACATCAGTATTTTACGTGTTTGTATGCCCAAATGCTAGTCACACAAAATACAATTTTCATTTATCCTAAGATAAGAATGTCAGCATAGAAGTGAATTCCACCAATACCATTTATATTCCTAATTCTTAAATGAAGACATGCACAGGATATTTTATAGAAAAAAAATTTCAATCTTCCACAAGATGTAACTCAGTAGCAACTAATTATTCTTCTATCACAATGTCATTTACTAAGAATTCTTCAGGAAAACTTCGTTGATTTTAAAACATTTCAATTCTGTTGTTGTGCTCCTTAAGAATTCAAGATGTATAATGGCATAGTATTTGATACTGCTATGTAAGAAAATTTCTGATTCATGCCCAGCTAGCTAAAAGGTCAAAACAGTACCTTAAAAACCTCTTAGGGCTTACTGCATCTGGTGAAAGGGTTCAAAGAGAGTTCTGCATCAATTATACAGCCTCTAAATGTATCTACATGTGACTATTGACTGGATCATCAGTAAACTTCTGTTTAAGACTTTTATATCATTTTTTGCCATGTTCTTAAAGGAGAACGTCTTATCACTATACTTGTGATAGAAACATATCCTGACTACTAAGCTATATGTACAGGGAGTAGTAAATCACAACAGTGATCAAGACGTACCAGTCAAGAAAATTTCTTACTACATTTTTAAGTGTGGTGGCAAAAATGCGCCTACTTCTAAGGCCATTGTAAAAAGTGGGCTTCAGCATCCCATAGCTCTGGGAAAGATACAATGGAGCAGGACTGGTGCTATCATTTAGCAGATAAGCTGGGAAAAAAGTGGAGGCTTTCAGACAGGAAAGGCCAACTCTTTCAGGCATGAAAACACTCTCCAATCATGCATTGTTAGTCTCTTCCTTTACTTATCTGGTGTTACATTACACGTCTTAGAAGGGAGAAGGCCAGTTACCTGAGCATGAAAAAGTTCTGACCTGTAAGAGTCACTCTTTAACTCACCCTGGGAATGTCTTTAAAGGACACCAGCTCCTGTGGCTTCAATTATATCCTAATGAATGCTGCTCAAGGAAGTGAGTCCCTGAACAGAGACAGACGCTACTGTTCCTACAAGATCCCTCTT
>NW_008237222.1:3101952-3105469 GCF_000691975.1 Corvus brachyrhynchos | reverse complement strand
CCCTGGTTGCAGAGGTTGGGAAGCACATGATTAGCAGAATATGGGACAAGAGGATAAGAACAGATGGCACAGTGATTACAGCCGTTGAGTATTCCCTTGTGCTGCACAGCAGCTCACTTAATCCAAACTGTCTGTAAGTGTTGTCATTTGTCTGTCTGCTTTCCTGGTGCGCAACAGGACACATCCTGGGTTTGATTTGCAGAAGTGCTACCATTAAGAGTTTGACCATTAAATCTGCTAGAATTGCTATGTATTTTTAAGCATTATAAACCACACTTACTGGGTTAGGTACCAAAAATGATACATACTGATTTTAGATAATTTGCCATCTTATATTAAAATACTACTAATGTAATTCACACAGATGGAAAACAGCACCATTTTCTGGTAGGTGGCTGAAGACGACAGAATTAAAGTTCAATCAAAATATTTAGGAACTACTGATTTCATTAACATGCCATTTCAAAAGTAACAGAGATAGCAGGAAATCAGTCAATCTGCCTGAGAATGGTCCTGGATTCTCAACTGTGGAAATAAAATAATCATAAATCACTTTCCTAATATTCACAACTACGGCAGATTAACTGATACACTGCTATTGGAATTAAATTCAGGATAAGGTAAAATAGGATGAGACTAGGCGAGCCAGGAGAATTAAAAAATGTATGTCACTTATTTGAGTTCTAATTACCTCAGTGTTCAGCCTTGGATCTTAGTATCTTTCAAAGGTTTTAGAAAAATAATTATTTTATTAAATGCAAAGTATATATGCTACAATCCATAAACATGATTCAGTTTTCCATTCTGTTGTATTAAGTAAGTTCAAAATAGTTTGTAAGGTTTTGAGGACACATAAAACATATTCTTGAGGCATGTTACTACTTCCTTTACTCCATGCCTGAAGTTTAGCAGGGTAAAGAGGACAGACTGGCACCTGAAAGTATGAAGTGTTAGAAAGTAATGAGCTGAAAGTGAGTGGGTAAGGAAAACGCCTGCAAGGCTTTACAAATGAGAAGCAGAATAATAAAATAAACACAAGCTTACTTGGGCAGATAACCAGAAAATATTAGAATTTTAAGTTCATTACAATAAAAAGGGTAAAATCTAAATATCATGAACACAGTTAACTGACAAAGAGAAAGGACATTCCATGTTAAGTCTGCCATGAATGTTAAAGTTATATTCTAATCAGATAATCAAAAAATGTTTTGTTGAAGAGATTTTAGGTGTAACATTTTGTATGTTGAACTGGTTTGAGTTTGGTTCAAGTTGCACTCTTTAAAGTTATTTAACCAATATTCTGGTTTCTCCAACCTGCTGTACCACAATGAACAGGTGGTATAAATAATGCTACTTATTTTATTTCTTTTAAAAAATCTCTAAATTGTTACTCCTTACATGAAGTACTTCTATAGAGTAAAATACACTTGGTGTCTGCAAACTTTACTTGAACACTGCTGTATGAAATCTTTTCAGACAAAGACTGAAACATCCGGCCAGGCATTTTTTAATGTTATAGAGAAAGCCTGATTTTTCCCAATCTCATACTTTCATATACTTTTAGAAGTCATTCATTCTTGCTTAAAATGAGCTCTTAATAAAGATTCCTCAAGAAGATTACATGAGGCAAGAACCAAACTAATCATATTTCAATCATATTTGCCTCTCTTCCACCTGAACTTTCTGGTAGGTTTGAAATGCACTGCTGCTGAAGAGCACTTTTTTCACACAAAACTGTGAATAGGAACACAGTTCTGAAACGAACATACTGAAGTTATAAAGTCCAGTCATTTGCACGCAATTGTGGCCTGAAAGTTTTTTCAAAACAGTGATGAAGCCTGATCTTAAAATTCAGAGACTTCACGTAAGACTTCTAAGAGCTTATGATTTGATCTGGTATAGACAATGTTCACAACCCCACCCTCCACCATTTGTCAAAGGAAATTATCTTAAATGTTTTTCCTCCTTCATTCTTATAAAAGATGAATCTTATAGGCTGGTGTGAACATCTCAAAGATTAAATCGGGTGGTATATATAAATTAGGTGGTCATATTGCTGGTATATAAGGTCCTTGTTCTCTAAGGAAAATGTGTACCTTGTCTAAGAAAACAATTTAATTTATGCACTTAAATGTTTCACCATGTGTGATCTATATTTGGAAGAAGTAAAACCAATTAGGATCTACATCAGAGAATTACAGAATGGGAAGAATTTGAAATGGACCTTAAAGAACATCTAGTTCCACTCCACCCTTGCCATTGACAGCGGCACCTCCCACCAGATCACATTGCTCAAGGCCTTATCCAACTACATCTTCTCATTGCTGTTTTGTTAATTTCCTTGTAAGAATTTTTTCTCAGCCTTATACACTTATTCCTTACTAGTGCTACCGGAAACAGCCCAGCAGAAGTTTGGAATTGACAGGTGTAACATTACCATTTTATACCTGAGCTTAAGCACAAAAGAAATGCAGTTGTCTTTACATTCCCATGCTGAGATCATAGATTGAAAAATGTTTTACTCATTACAAACTTTATAAATTAAGAGCAACAGAAGCATATTTGCTGTTATCTGTGCTATTTCAAGAGTTTCTTTCACAAATCAAATGTTGTTTCCTTCCATATGCAAAGATTACATATGTAAAGACCCAATAATGTAAATACATATGAATAGTACAGCACTACCATGGAACTAATACTGAGTCCCATTTAGGGTTCACAAATAATGTTTTTGGAATACTTTCTCCATTAAAAACGTTTCTGCTGATGGCTCCTTGTTGGTGCCTCACAGCATAAAACATAAAAAAAGAACCTTTTAAATATCTATCCTAAACCAGTTTAAATAATTATGGTGCTTTATATTTACGCTATTGTGTGGCCATGCAGCTTTCCTTAAAGACTTGTCTTTTGTGATGAAAAGAACTCTGTTCAAGATTCTTAAAACATCTGTCTATAGGATGCTTTGAAAGACACATTTACTGTAAGGTGTTTAAAATGAAGTCTGTTCAATTACTGTTTTTAAAATATGGCATAAAACATGTTTACATGCACATAAACATTAATCCAAAAAACACTTTTTCAAATCCTTTGTTCTTACAGAAGGGTGAGAAAATATGTAGGTATTGAAAAATATGTCCTACGTTTCCAGAGACTCTGCAGATGGAAAAAGAGCAAAGAGAGACCTATGCAAACGCCTTCTGTGCCAAGGTAGGGCTCGTACGTAAGCTGAGCTAAAATGCACGTGTCTTACCCTTATGTGATTTAGTCAATACAGGGGCTACGGTATCTGAACATCACTAAAAATCAACAGGAACATCCCTAGCAGACCCGATTTTTAATCTTAGATTTTCTTCCTTTAACTCCGCAAATTCTTGAGTGAGTTAAAGTTCTCGCTGTGAGGATCCTGTCCCCCACGGCAGTCTTCACGGCAGCACTCCGGCAGTACCACACACCCGCGGCGCCGCTCCTCTCTCCCGGAGGGGCTCCCCCGGGGCGTGTCTGGGGAGGAGCTGCAGGG
>NW_008237222.1:3085638-3101519 GCF_000691975.1 Corvus brachyrhynchos | reverse complement strand
CAGCTGTCCAGCTGCCCTGCGACCCTGGGCACGGAGCTGCGGCCCCGCTGTTGCCCGAGCCCCTCCCTGCCAGCGCCTCTCGTGGGCTTATTACATCCGTGATTGAAAACAAAGTTTGATCTGTAGTACTGGGATCAGTAGACTTCCAATAACTCCATTGTTCTTAACTGTTGTTTTCTGTCCCATTATCAAGAGCCGTTTGGAGTTAGAATAAATGCCTAAACAAGAATAATACAGTCCAGTAATCCATATTTGGGTAAAATGTCCTTTAGAGCCATGGAGCCCTGGTTGAGAAAAGTACAGATTGCTGTGAACAACACTTTTCAATCTTGCAGACTCCATCAGTTTCTTTAGTCCATCAGTTTTTGCAGGAAAATTACCAGACTGAGATATTTAGAGATTTAAAAGTTGGAATACAGTTCCTCCTAGTTTATGTGTACTACAAAATGGTGATTGCAACCACCAATCGAAGTAAAAGGAAGAAAAAATCCCTAGCGATGCTTGGAGCAATAACTGCATTTGTGTGAAAATCTTTGAGGGATGAGCACTAAGAAGACTGCTAAAATCTCATTGTTGGCATTTAAAGAGATCATTCTGGTTTTATTGCTTTTGTCTCACCTAAACTACCCATTTGTCCAAGATTAATACCCAGGCTAGCAAGATCAATGTCAGGTGTAAAGATGGAGAAGCAGAAGTGGCAGTCCCAGGACTATAGCTAATTCAAATATGAAGTGGCTTGAACTAAAGTAGCAGTTATAGACAGCTTTGTTTTGGTCGTCCTGTGAGTAGTGCACAGGTCTTAGGGTTTGCATGGCAAGGCTTTGGGTGAGAGCCCATATGAGTGGCTTCTGTGAGAAGCTGATAGAAGCTTCCGTTATGTCCAATAGAGCTGCTGGCCAAGGCCAATGGCAGTAGCACCTCTGGAATAACAATTTAAAAAGGGGAGAAAAAAACTGCACAACTGCAGCTCAAGACAGGACTGAGAATGTGTGAAACAACTCTGAAGGCACCAAGGTCAGGAAAGAAGAAGGGGGAGCAGTGCTCCAGGCACCAGAGCAGAGATCCTGCAGCCTGTGGTGAAGACCATGGTGAGGCAGCCCATGGAGACCACAGGGTAGCAGAGGATGCTTGAAGGAAGCAGGTGGCTGCTCAAAGGAAGCTGTGACCCCATGGAAAGCTCGTGCTGAAAAGCTTCTGGCAGGACCTGTGCATCCATGAAGACAGAAGCCCACACTGGATCAGGTTCACTGACAGGACTTGTGACCCCATGGGGGACCCACACTGGAGCACCCTGTTCCTGAAGGGCTGCATCCCATGGAAGAGTGACCCATGCTGGGGTAGTTTGTAAAGAATAGTAGCCTGTGGGAAGGACTCACATTGAAGAAGTTCGTGGGGGATGGCCTCCCATGGGAGACACCCCACACTTGAGCAAGGTAAGGACTCCTGTCCCTTAGGAAGGAGGAGGACCAGTGACATATGTGATGAACTGACCACAGCCCCCTTTCCCCATTCCCTTGCACTGCTGGAGGGGAGGAGGTAGAGAAAATTGGGAGTGAAGTTGTGCTCAGGAAGAAGGGAGGGGTGGGAGGAAGGTGTTTTAAGATTTAGTTTTTATTCTTCATTACCCCACTTTGATTTGATTGTTACTAAAATAAACTGATTTTCCCAAATCAAGTCTGTTTTGCTTGTGAAGGTAAATGGTGAGTGATCTCTCCCTGTCCTTATCTTGATCCATGAGCCATTCATTGCATTTTCTCTCTGCTGCCCAGCTAAGACTGGCTTTGGTGGATACCTGGCATCCAGCCAGGGTGAATCCACCACAACAGCGAAACAGTGATCTGAGTGAAATCTTTTTTGGAACCCATGCCATCCCCAGTTAAGAAGGGTGGAAAGAAAACAGGACAATAGTTTCTGTCCGTTCTCTGCTTTATGGTCAGACTTAGCACAGTGGGCAGGATGTGCTCTTTAGAGAAATTGTGAACACTGTTTAAAACCCCCATATTTATTAAAAATATTAACTTTAAGTTCCTCTACTCTTATGTATATTTATTAAATTATCTGTTTTTAAATTCTTGCTGTTACCATGTTAGGTAATTACCCAGCTTGTCTGGGCTGCTACTTTTTTATGGAACATAATGTGAATGGCACTTTCAGTGGGTAGAGGTGCATTTTGAGGTCAGTGCAATAGTTCCAAAGTTGTTAGATTAAACTGCCAAACTGGTGTTAGTTGGTTTGCTGGAGACAAATAATGCCAGAATGTTTTTAAAAGGCAGCTTTCTTTTGTGAACAGGTCACCACATCAGTTAAACATACCATTTATATGCACAGGAAAACAGAGGAGACCAATAGCACCTAAATTTTATGGATTCCAACACTGCCATCTTAAAAACCCTCATAATTAAAGTGCTGCATGTACTTTTTATTTGTGGACACCTATTTTAAGCTTTACTATCTTAGTGACTACTTTCAGACTACGAAGGAAATTAAATGTCTAAGGATGCTGAGAATGTTTGATTTTAGAGGGTTTTTAATGATTTCCATTTTGAGATAACGAATCAAAATGAAATACCATGAAGCCATGATTGCAGATTGTTTCAAAGTACTCTGTCAACCTGGGAGCATTCAGGTGAGTGAATTAGTTATAGATATTGTGCTCTGGCTCTATCCATGCCCTGGCTCACCTGAACATGTTTGGCTTGCTTTATATGCAGGATAAAATTGATGTTCCTCTGAAGAAACCTTATTACTTTTCAGAAGAAAAAACTGAAATGAAGCTATGTGACTGGAAACCAATGAGAATAAATTGTGAGTGGTGAACTGCCAGTATTTGGTCCCTGGTCATGGGAGGATTCCTCCAAAAGCAAGAAAAGCTGTAAGCATTTCAAATAGCCCTTTTGAGGGAGAGGTTTAAAATGAATGCTTTTAAAATTAAAGAATTGCTGTACATTTAATCAGTAACACATATATTACTGGACTTCAGCCATACTTTCATAGCACAAAGATTCTATCTGTAACAGAAAAGGTCACAGATACTGCTGTATAGCTTCTCAGCAAAAGGAACGGGAAAATGGTTCTGCAGCAATTTTTGTTTGTTATGCTGCTGGGAAAGGTATTCACTGCACTTAGTGACCAAGCTGAACTAATGTTGTCCTATGGTAGCAATTGGATAAAGATGCATCTTCAGCTTTTTTACAATGAGATTTTGCAGTATTGCTAATGACAGGAAAATCAATTTTCCTTCTTTCCAACCACCCCCTGCAAGGGGTTTTTGTTCTCTGTTTGATTGCAGATAAGAGAAGGAATTTTTTTCAGTTTCTACATGATATATGAAGCCAGAAAAGTTTTCTCTGGTATTGGCACACAGATCATGCAATGCATATCATCTTTGAAGTCTTTTCCACTAATAATACTGCTTTTCACTTCCAGTGTGGAGGACTATTCCGAGCTTTCTAATATGGGGATTCTCATTGATTATTGAAATCCCCAAATTTGAACCTTTTAACCAGTCTAATGTTTTCTCCAAGTATCAATCTCTGTGGGTGGCCACATTCCACTTCTCTAACTTACTAAAATCATGGAATGCAACACAGAGAGTCCCTGTGGCTGTCTTTGTGTGCTTCGTAGAGCCCTGTATGTCAGTCCCCCTCCAGCGTAACTTCATGAAAGCTAAACAGCCAGGAATTATATTCAGGTCCTTCCGGAACAGGCCGTTCCAGTGTGGGCATCCCATGGGGTCACAGGTCCTGCAGTGAACCTGTTCCAGCATGGGCTCCTCTCTCCATTAGGCCACAGGTCCTGACAGGAGCCAGCTCCAGCACAGATTTCCCATGAGATCATAGCCTCCTTTGAGCACAGCCACCTTCTCTGGTGTGGGGTCCTCCACTAGGCTGCAGGTAGATCACTGCTCCCCTGGTGACATCCATGTGCTGCAGGGGCACAGCTGTCTCACCATGGCCATCACCGTGGGCTGCAAGGGAATCTCTGCTATAGCACCTGGACCACCTGCTCCCCCTCCTTTTGCACTGACCTTGGTGTCTGCAGAGTTGTTTCCCTCACATTTTCTCACTCCTGTCTCTGGACACATTTACTTCTGTGCAATCACTTGGGTTTTTGGGGTTTTTTGTTTCTTAAATATGTTATCACAGAGTCATTACTACCATCACCGACTGGCTCCACCTTGGCCAGTGGCAGGTCAGTTCTGGAGCTGGCTGGCATTGGCTCTGTTGGACGGGGCAAGCTTCAGCAACTTCTCACAGAAGCCACTCTTGTAGTCCTTGCTACCAGAACCTTTCCAGGCAAGCCTTATACAGTGGGTTATTTTTTGCTCTGTTTGCTTGAGGGTCTGCTGCTGGCCTCCTGGCCTTTAAAGACCCCTACTCTTGTTAGTTTCCTTGAAGTCACGTGAGCAGTATTTCTTTTATATGTGTATGTCTGGTTCAGATCTGCTGTATTTTCTCTGGTGATGTGGCCTTCCTGGATGCTAATGAGTCCAACCTGTCTGCTGAGATATATGATACCAGCCTCAACTGCAAATGCTGATGTTTATCCCAAAAAAAATGTATGACAGGCATTTGACTGATGCCAACAGTGAAAGTCCAGCAAATGTCTTTCTGTAGGGTTGAAAAGTATATAAAAGAGCAAGTACAGAAGTAACAAAGCTGATGGGATGCTGGTCTAGAATAAAACCAACTGCTGCTGCCACCATCCTGGGGCAGTAGCCACTACTGATTAGTGACAATGTGAAAAAGGAACTTGCTACTCCCATTTACCACAAAGATAAATTTCTGTCTAGTGCATAGGTGTGCAGTGTACCACATACCCCATTTTACTAAAGCCATTCTGGAAGTTGGATTGGGTTAAATCTGAGCCAAAGTCAGTGGCAAATTGACTCTGGAAAAGTTTTCTGCATCAAAGCTTTTTATTCTCAGAGTAGGTGCAACTCTGTTTGCTGGTCCTTTGTACATATGCCTTTCTATGCATGAAGTGAGCCACTAGTGAGCTGTGAATTAATCATAGTCACGCTGTATATGTTAGATCTGGAAAGAATTCAACCAACTGGGCAACAAACGAGTGTCCCCTGTATGTAGCCACACTACACAACTGGCCTGCAAATGAAATTACTCAGAGTTGTATTTGTCATTGGGCTGACAGGAGCCTGGAGAGCCTGTTTGGTTTTCCAGGACTTTACTCACACAGGTTGTGGTGCATGAAATAACTCAGTTGCACGCAAATGGATGATGTTGGCTGTTGCTGGAGGCGCACAGTCACAGCTTGGGAACATGCTGGCCCTTCCCCACAAACATAAGAACAAGATGTCTTTAATACCCTGGCATTGATATCTGCAAGGTGTTAAGGAGTGGTTTTCAGCTCTAGAGAATTTCTTTCAGTATGTTGTTTATTCAAATATATACTGATACCACATTCGATGGTTGGAAGTGTTATCTATCACAAGATAGCTTTTCAGTGGCTTATGGGAAATGAGTAGTTGTTTCCTGTACCATTAGTAGTGCTTAAATCTCAATGTTGAGGAATTACTTTTGGCATACTTGTGTGTAGAGTGTGGAAAAAGAATTATTTTGAATATGCTTTGTTTCTTTCCCAGAGCTCAGGGCTAAAACATGGTTTGTAGTTTACTAGAGCTATCCACTTCTTTCACCTACTCTCTCAAAATGAGGAAAATTAATTTTGTGGGAAGTTCAACAAAATTAATTTGGGGAATTACACTTGAGATGTATCTGATTTGTAGGAGAAGAACAAATTGTAATTTTTCTGCTTAGCAATGACAGAAAAAAAAATCTGAATTTAGTAATAGCAGCATCCTGGGAGAGATTGTCTAGGTGGAAAATATGTTTCACCATGCAAAATGTCACAAGTAGTGTTTTATTGTGTGATATTATGAAAGGTGGAAGTTGCCTGGCTTTAGCGCAATATAGGCTTGTCTGCCTTTTTTTACCAGAAGTTTTGTAGTCTGGTGGTTAGTCCTTTCCATTACCTTAGGTAAAAATGCTTGACTGATCATAATAGTCAAATGTTCTGCAAGTATAATGAATCCCGCCATGTTTATTGAGTCAGTGCTATACTGAGACAATGATAGGTATGTGACATAGCTACAGAAATCACCAGGGTTTATTAAAGAAAAGTCATGAGCTTGTCTTGTGTAACTATGCACATTCATTGTATTAGAGGCGACTGGATCTTAGCTGGATGTTTTGAGAGACTATTCTCATCCTCTGCAAATGGACAGGAAATTTAGTGGGGCTGCTTTATTTACAGCTGGAGTATTGTGATGATATCACTGTCGCATAGGTAATTTGAACCTTGGCTTCATTTGTTTGAACCAAGAACAAAAAATTCAGGAATCAGACATAAGGGTCAGTTCCTCTTCTGTCTATTATTTATTCTTCATTTGAAAACTAATTGTCCCTGAGATAGGCTGCAATAAAAACTGTTACTATAGTGACTTATAGATGAAAATATCAGGGAGCTCTACTGAATAGAACGGATACATTATTATTTATCCTTATTCATAAAACACGTGGGTTTTTATAATTGCTTTTTATAAAACAGGGTTTGTGATAACTATAACTGTGTACTGGATTTTAGTCATGTTTCAATTAACTGCTCAAAACCTTGTCAAGATTAAATATTGCTTGGAGATTTAAATCTGCTTTGCATTTTCACCTTTTATTTTAATATAGTTTTTTTCTTTCTGCTGAGGACACTTTAAACTGATACTGAATACTGGCTCTGAATAAATAGATGTCTTTAATGTTTTTCGTCTTTATACACTCCTCCAGAATAAATGATTGGTATACCTAAAATGCTTTGCATTTTCCAAATGTTTTTATAGCTTTTCTGTGTCAGTCTCTTAATATTTAAACTCTGAGTATGAGATACATGAATTAGCTTCTTACTAAGTATGTACAGAAGAGAGTAGGACAGGACCCATCAACATTTAATATATCTTTCGTTTTAAAAACATAGATGCTATAGATTGTCTTTGTCTCCCATGACTGAAAGTCTCCCATGGGAGTCTTCCGTGCACCAATCAATCATACTTATTTCTTGAATTAGGAATGCTAATGCTCAGGCCTTATGTCTCATCATGAATGTGCATTCTTACGATAAAACCAGAAATAGAACTATCCTGGGTTTCAGTGTATTCTGTTACCATCCTCATCAGCTGTTGAAACCAGGTGGGGCAGTATTTCCTTGCCTCCTCCCCCCGGACTATCTTTCTGTTAATGTCCCATCAATGCCCTGCCTCATGACTCACAGATAACTCCCTCCGGACTATCTTCTGTTGATGAGCCCATCAATGCCTTGCCTCATGACTCATCATCCCATTGTGAGATGCTCCACCCAGAGGGAGGAACCAAGCATTCCATCCTGGATATAATCTGAGATTCCAAACACTACAGGCAACCTTTCCACTGGATTCCCAGAGGACAGGAGCTACATAGGCACCATTAGACCTTCAGAGGAAGAGCAGACCCTTCTACAGGACCACTGCTTTGAGAGAACCACGTCCATCACTTCAGGAGGACTGCAGCCACCATTTTATTGGACTGCCACCGCCACCCTGACTAACATGGTGTCAGGTTGTATCCTGACTCTGTCAGTTTAAACCACTGTTTTCTGCCTTTTTTTTTTTTAAATTTCTCTATAAAATTGTTATTCTGACTTGGTGCCTCCCACTGGTTTGTTTTCAAAATAGTACAAGAACCTAAAAATAGATCCTAAAATTCTGTTGGTATCTTAAAATTTCTTAGGCAACTCTGAGGAGCAATGTCCTGTGTCCCTTAGTAGCTAACTCATTTAGATGCAGGCTACTGCTTCTGTCAGTTACTCATCTCTCTTGAGATATAAGGTTACAGAAGAAAGATGTAGTTTGCAGCTCAATACAATTAACAAGGACTTGAAAACAAATATTGATGATGTGACGCATCTACCTGCAGATTGCCTCAGCTGGAAATGTCATGCTCACCTTTGAATGAGAGTTGGCATCATGAAAGTTGACATACAAAAAAGGGTCATTCTGAGGAGTCAGATACCTTTAGTACTGGGAGAATTGGGAACAACAGAGCATAGAGCAGGTTTTGTTTTGTGTTCTTTGAATGAACCCAAATGGGACTAGAGATCAGGCCATGCCAGGGGAAGGCATACAAATGTGGCAGAAGGGCACAAAGAGGAACTTCCCTCTTTATGTGCTATTTTCAGCAAGGACTCTGACATCTGAAGCGGAATTCACATATTTGCTTGTAGAACCCATTTCTTGCTGACTGTAGAAAATTAAGACATGCCATGCAAATGAAGTTTCATTAAGAGTAGAGTTTTGTTCTGAGGCATGGATTCATCATCCAGGGAAGTAATTTGTAGCAACAGCTTCGGGTGTCATTCTGTGACCAGCCAAGGCAACAACGTGCATCAATAGCGACTATTGCAATCAGAAATAAGAATTCTGCTGTTTCTTTCTTATCATACGTGATATCTTAATCATGGTTACCACGGTCTGACTGAAAAGGGACCGTCCAGCAGTTGGTAACAGAAAATAGGTGGCAATAATGTTCAGGTCCTAAACATCAATCTTCCTTCATAGGACTTTATGTCTGTCCTGTGTTATTTACACATGGACTAAAGCCAATCTTTGTAATCACACCCACACCTCCTTCAGTGTACAGGATGAATGGGATGCTTTTCAAGTGAGATTATTACCTTTCTTTTTATCCGTAGTGTTTCATATGAGGCACTATTTCTTGTTTGATGCAGATGCTCTGTATGCTGTGCTGACTATACATTGGTGTTCATAACATGAGAAGAAATCAATGCAGCTATAAAAAACCAAACAGTGGCCTATGAAAGAGGCTGGCATGCTATTTCCATTTAAAAATAGGTGCAAAAAATTGCAAAGGATCCACTGATGACTGGATATTGAGCTTAAACGTACTTGGGCTTGACTATTTTTCTTCCTTTTCAAGTTTAGAGCAGCCAGACTAACATGTTTATTTGCAGTGGATCCTAAATATCAAAGTAGGAAACCTGGTAAGAATACTAAGTTAGCAGTCATACCTGGAAATATTGATATAAATGGCTTTGGTCATACATATCTTTATATATAAGTGCAGTGGAGAGAGAATACAGATGTCCTGGTACTCAGACTGCTGTATTAATTACAAAGCCATTTCAGCACCATCATTTGTTATATACCTGTTAGCTCTCACAAAAAAAAAAATTATGTAGCATTGGGGTCCCTCCCCCCTGCCGTGGGGTCCTGAGAGAGGGGCCCTGAGGGGAGGCATGGGGTTTCCCTGCCCCTGGTCAGCCTCGTTCCCCATGGGTTGTTTTGTGTTCCCCTGCGCGGGCAAGGACCCTTGGGTCCTGTGATTGAGCAGTTCCTCGGCAGAGCTCCGGCCATGTGGCTGGAGAAATAAACATCTCTGAAACATCTATCAAGAATCAGTCCATATACATTTCTTTTCCATGGGCCTCCTTGTTTGATATGCGTGTTACAGTATCTGCACTGTAACAATGTATGTGCCCTAAAAATCTACTTTCTTCCTTTTAGGAGTCTTAGTCTGTTTTATTATTAGTTTATCATTTTTAGAGTAAAAATGTGGGGAAAAGATCTATTTTGAGGATGAGTGGAGTTTTATGAGGAGTGGCTGTTCTATAAAGCCTTTATAAAGGCTTGTGCACAATGAGTTACACTAGAAAGTTATATCATGTAGCAGTTTATGGCCCCTATTTTCTTTTACAATTGGAAGCACTTGAAAAGAACTATTTGCTGTCCTAAAAGTAGGCTTTACTTCACTTGTCAGACTGACTGAAGTGCAGTGTGACTCTATTCCAGTCCTTAACTGATCTCTTCCAGTGCTTAGTTAAATCTGGTACTATGAAGTTATACAATGAAATTAATTAATTCAAGGTCTGCATTCCACTGCTGGATTAATAGTATTATGTTACTTTTTAAGTTTCTTGGCATTATGAGGGTTAATACTGTTACTTCATTTAACGTTTAAATTTTTTATTTCCTTCAGTTCTGAAAATTTGTATTATTGCTAGTAAATTTTGTCATAGTTGATAAACCTCCAGTATTGTATGTTGATGCTATGGGGTGACTTATGGTTAAGATGTTTCATGATTCCTTTTGACAGCTAAGCTTTTTGAGACCTTTTGCAAAGTCAGTACTGTGCATTGTATTTTGAAAACCTCATCAACCGCTGTGTAAAAGGAGGTCATCTTGACCTTACAATTTTTAATCCAATAATTATCATCAGACAGCTGAAATTTTGATTCATTCCCCAAACAATATTAACAACATAGTTTGCGGTTGATCAGCCTACACTATCCTAGTTGTAAAGAAAGTATTTAAAACAGGTATAAAAGTTATCATTGTGTGCAAAGGTGTTGTTTCACATTGGTTTTGATCATATCATAAAATGGAGCCTGAGATAGCTGTCACATAAGTAGAATTTAAAATAAATTGTATCTATATTTAGTCATTAGTCAACAGTTGAAATTGATTTGAAGAATTCAGAATCAGATTTTTATCATAAGTCTATTGATAGAAAATGCATTGGTATTTAACTACCATCCCTGCCTTTAAACCTGTTGAGGTTGTCATATGCTATGTCAAGCGCTGGTCTTGATACAAGTTCTTCAAATCACCTAGATGAATAACTTCAGTACACATATAATTTTACCTAAAATGCACACTAAAGAAAGCTGTTTAGATCCAAGTTGCTCATATGTTGATTAGATCCATGTTATGTAAACATAGTGTCATTGCTGAAAGAAACTGAGTGCTCCACTGGGGCGCATCAGAATGCATTCTGGTGTCAGTTTGTTGGCAGTCAGAAACACAGTAGTTTTTTCATTGTCTATAGACTAAAAATAATTATTATAGTGGACTGTTCCCATGTGCTAACACATTTTAGGGCCAAAGCTCATGATAGACATTTTAAGAAAGAATATAAATGTTAGCACCTAACTTCTGAGACTAATAATAAACATTATTTTACTACACCAACTTCAAATGGAACTAAATGTAGAAGTTCATTTGCATTTATTTGGGGAAAAATACAGATGGATGCAAGTTCTTAGATTGAGATTTTTGCCGTTGAATTCAGAAACCCTTCTTACACTTTGAAAAGAGAGGATTTGAACTCTGCATTACCATAAAACAAGATCTTATGGTAAAAACATCATAGCTAAAGAAAGCGCCATGCAGCTCTCAGTACTTGTGTTTCCTCTGCAGTTTCAGCCGATATTGTTTACTGATGTACTCGCATCACTTCCAAATGTCCAGAAATTATTGCTTTCTATAGTAATTATGGATTAATTTAATTTCAATGATGTTTATATCTTATTCATCCCTTTGCCAGACCTAAGTTGGGAAACCATCACCTGAGGACATTTCTAAATCAAATTTCTGTGAATAAATGTATTGTGGCCTTGGTTGCTGTCTGTATTATGACATGTTCATTGTCTTTTCGATAGGGTACCTGTTTCTTTCAGTGCCTAGCATGAATGTTTACCAAATTAATACAATTCCTATAATTATCAGGGTGTAATTTAACTTGCAGAAACAGAAAAAATAATGTCCATCATATTTAATTCTATACACATATAATTATTTTATTTTAATGTCAGCCATTATATAGAGTTCATCAATCAGTACCAAAAGAAAACACAGATTCATAGTTACCAAGTTTATAATAGAACTTGCTTTTAAAATGGTTACAGAATTGGATGAGGCTTCGACATAGGACATGATTTTAAAAAGCAGTTGCATTTTTCTCTTCAAAGCATGTCAGCTACACCATTCTGAAATTGTCAGAATTTTTGGAAGTACAGTATAATGTACTCATGGCTTATTGCTCTTTAGCTCATCATTTTCCAACACTGTATTATAAAGATACCTCCTTATGTGACCATACCCTGTACATGCTCCCATCCTGTATTTCCCAGACTCTTGTGTTGAGATGTGAAGAAATTAGTAACTTCTCCTGTGCCATTTTCTTAACCCTAAGTCTTTCCTTTGATTTTTGATGATGCAGTAGACTTACTGATTATGTAAAGCATTCTTATTTCTAATGTTACTCTTTAAAAAAATCTCTGATGTTAATTTAATAAAATATCTCCGTCCTTTAAAATTTTTAATAATTCACATCTAATACGTTGCTGAGATGGTATAAAATATCTCATTAAACTTTCATTTTCTGAAGGAGAATTAACTCACCTAGTGTTTGAGTTTGCGATGCTGTCTTTTTTCCTCAACTTCTTATTTTTATCCAATAGTAAACTGGCCTTTGTGATCCTACATGTTTGCCTCAGTGCTGTGAAATGGTAGCAGGTAATTCTTATTACTCTCTCAAAAGTAGGTTTCTTAGTTTTTGCAAAATATTCTTTTCGGACATTGTGTTCCCATAATGGACTGAGACCTTTTAATCCTCAAGAATGTTGAAATTAATGTTGTCACTGTTGTTCATCTCTTTCATATTATATAATTACTACTTGAACCAGCTACTCTGTATTACTTAGGATTTAACAGAGAATAATCCCTCATCTTGTGTGCTCTGGAATTAGCTGTTCCAAGAGCATTTGTTTAAGAAATCACTTCTCTAAGCCTTGTTCCATTTAGCAGAACTTGAGATACATCGTAAATATATTTGCAATATGCTAAGAAGTATGTTTTCTTAAAAGTATACACTGTGAAACATTAAAATGCCACTTACGTGATTTCATTTAGAGAGGTGATATACCCATGTCACAGTATAATAAGGAAACATAATTTGCAGTGAGTATCTGACATGATAGGGAAGATATAAAACCCACCACAGGCAGCTAAGGCAAAACAGCCAGACACTTGTAAAATACTTACTGGAAGAACATAAAATGTCTTATTTGTCTGAAAGGTCATTTGCTTCCCACTGTAGCCGTAGTGGCAATAAAGCATACCTGACCCTGCGATTGGCGCAGTCGTTACAGCATGGTGTTGATAACACCAGGGTCGTGGGTTTGATTCCTGTATGGGCCATCCATATAAGAGCTGGACTCGATGATCCTTGTGGGTTCCTTCCAACGCAGAGTATTCTGTGGAATCTCTGCGATTTCCTTTCCCTGCGAACATCACCTGGCCCCGTGTGCTCTGCCCGCAGCGATCAGCACCTCGGACAGCGCCGTGCCCGTCCCGCCAGGCTCGGCCGCGCGCCCCGGGCTGCCGCGAGCGACCGGAGGGCGCTCCTGGCCCGCAACAGCTCGGAAAGGACCGGCCGTGCTCAGTTTCTGCGTCTGCCGAGAAAAAGAATGGACACGGACTGGTTGTCTGAGTTCTGGGGTAAATGTGCAACGTAAACAAGAATGCCACGCTGGTGGAGGGACATTGTGGGGCCTTGTGGTTCCCAAAGCGTTGACTGCCCGCTATGAGTGAGTGATACGTGTGGAGACATCCAGAGGCCAAAGGAATGATGGGTGCTCGAGTGGGAACGCTCGACCGAGCAAGGAGAGAGAGGAAGAGGTTGTTATGCTACACTGCTTCCTATTCCTGTCAAAAACAGATGCCAAGTGTGTAAAATTTCCCTCGCACACCTTGTGCATCAGCATAAGGTTAGTAAACTATGACAATGAATAGTTTTCCTCTCATAATTTTCTCTCAGGAAATGCACCACTTTAGAGATAGCAGTAAATTCCCGAAAAATCTAAAGTGTTTGTGGGGTGAATGTGATGTGCAGCTGTTCCCATCCTCACACTGCATATATGTAGTTTTTCTGACTACGGTTGTGGGTTCTTCTGTTCATTACACAAAACATGATCTGCAACTTCCACTTGAAGACAATGTCGTTACATATTAAATTTTCTTCCCGATTGCTGTTTTTTTTTTCTCTTCAGTTTTAGTTTTGGAACAAGTGACTGAAAACAGCCTGTTCACTTTCAATTACTAAATACTCTCTTGCTCTAATTTCTGAGTTGCAAGTAAGATGACAAGATTAACATTTTAGTTCCACTGAAGTTAATACTACGCATTAGTATTGATCTCAGGAGATCCAGAATTTCCCTTTAAGTACTAATCTAAGAAAAATATGTATTTATAGAGAGTAGAAGAAAGACACCATAATTATGGTTTTTGTACATTCATGTTTAAATATTCATTATATGGGCAGTAAATAGAAAATTAATATATTCTTAATTATACCATAAAAATACTCCCACTTTCAAATGAGCTTTTGCAACAGCAGAAGTCAAATATATCAGATGCCTATGACTGCTGATAATCAATCCAATTTCCAGAATGAGATTAGGCATCATTATAGACTTTTTCTGTATCCACCTTTCCCATGGGATAGCAACACAGAACAGCCATGCAGAATTAACATCTGATTAGAAAGAATAACACATTTTCAAGTTCTAAGACAAGCTAGTTGAGAACTGTCCAGTCCATTTCCCTGGCTAGTTACCCCTCTCAGGACTTCCTGAGAAACTGTGGCTCCCCAAGTTCAAAGGTGCTCCAGCTGTTTAGGAAGCAAATAGAAGGGGAAAAGACCGCTTGTGATTTTCTGAGAGTAAGATTTGCTTTATCTGTTGGTTAGTATATACAGATTTTTGCCCTGATTAGGGATTAAAATCCTTTTCTTTAGTTCTAAAAGTTATATGTTTCCTGGAAGGGTAAGTTTCCTTCGGTGTAAGTTTCAGGCTGCATTAATCTCTCTGCAGATTTCTGTTCCATGCTGTGTTGTTTTCATTAAATGTGTAGGACTGAAAGCTGCATCTGAGCCTGGTGTCACAAACATTGTCATTGTAAGAGCTTGAGAAAAATACTGTCTGTCAGTGTTTTACACTGTGAAAATATGTTAATATAAAGTTAATTGGCTGGAATGCTTAAATGCATGCATTTTTACAAAAGAATTATTTTTCTAAAACAATGAAAGGACTAATACAACATTAAGTTTCTGCAAGAAAGATTCAGGGGGAAAAACTCCCTTTAATTAAATCGAAAATAAAGTAATGGAAAAACGTCTCCAACATGAACTAACTAGTTAAAAGTAGATGTTTTGTGGGAGAATAGTCAATATGAGTAATAAAACAGTAAAAGATCAAAAGAAAATAAAGAAATGGAGATTTAAAAATATATTCTGATACAATAAATACACTTGGAAAGCCAAACCTGTGCTGAAAGTAATAGGAAGAAGATTGGGTTTATTTTAAATTGTCAAACTAGTCAGTTACCCAGGAGCTTTTAGAACAGCTATTCAGCTTTGTAGCACAAAGCTGTTCGCATGATAATGTACATGTTCATTTGTTTAGCCAGCGAGGTACTCTATAGAGTAACAAAGCTGGGGTGGAGCACGTTTTCCTGACCAAAATTCTGGACGTGGCGAGGGGGTTCCCCGGCATTGCTGGCTCATGCAGCACAGAAAAGTCGCTTCCACATCTGTGAGGTCGAAAAGTGGTGACTCTGTAAAACGCTTTGAGAACTGAGGCTGAAAAGTTGTGTATGGGGAAATTAGGGCTTGAATGGGGAAGTAACTTCCGTGTGGTGCGTGAGTCAGGCGGTGGGCTGAAAGGGTTAACCATTCGTCATTAAAAACTACAGTTGACATTTTCTTCTCGGATGAAACGGAGCTGGCGTGCCGCCGGTCCCCAGTGAGAGCGGGGGGTGACTTCCACACACGGCCGAGAAGGGGCTGGGCCTCATCCGGTCCCAGTGGCTGCCGAGAGCCGGCGGCGGTGCGTCGGGGAAAGGCAAGGGACGGGCATGCTCCCCGAAGGGGCAGTAAAAACAAAAACCCCTTAAACTTGGGGAAGGGGGAGAAGATAAAGGGGAAAAAAAAAAAAAGGTAAATTAAAAAAGCCCCGCGACACGCCAGGACGCGCGGTAGTGA
>NW_008237222.1:3055223-3084642 GCF_000691975.1 Corvus brachyrhynchos | reverse complement strand
GAGGTTGCGGGGCGCCTCGGCCCCGGCGCGGCACCCCGAGGGTCGCCGCTCGGTGCCCCGCCGTCCCTGAATGTCAAAGGGCCGGCGGGAGGAGAAGCAGTAATCGCGTGTGTGCCCCGGAGCACTTGGGCTGCGGAGGAGGTTAATCTGTAGCAGGTAGACCTTTGTCTAGTGTTTAAGAGGCGACGATTACATGGGGAATTAGTGGCCTGCCTGTAACTCACGCAACTTTTAGGGTAATCTTAAAAGAACAGCCTTTCTTGAGAAGTTGAGGCTTCTTCTATAGCTCAGTAGTTCACTTGTCAGGGAATGTTTTCAGGTGCTGAGTTCATTAAAAAAATAATTACAAACTGATGTTGCAGAAAAAATGTGCTGGTGTAATTTCTTGTGTGTATTTCCACTCCAAGGATGCTCTCGTAAACCTAGTGGTGTTGTGAGATCAATGAGAGAATTTGAGGAGTATGAAGGGCAGATGTGAGCCTGAGTCATCAATCTTTTCCCTTCCAGTAGGTGTCATTGCAGATGGATTTTAAATTCTGATTTGTTTTGGTCTTCCTGTTGGGGTAAGAGCTAGCAGTGGATATTGTTGTAGGTCTTTTGTAGGTTTTACAGCACAAAATCTGTTATTATGATGCTTAATGCTCCAAGGCATACCTTCTGTATGTGTTACTCATGAGTAACAGGTATTGCCTGCAGGGAGCAGAATAGATGCTATTTCTTTCATTTAAACTTTTAGACACACTAGAAAATTTGGTCATAGTGGCCACTTTTTTCCTTTGTTTAAGTCTTCTTCTTGAAGAAATTTAAATAGTTTTGAAGTATGGCTGTGAATGTTCCTTAGAAGGGTGTCACTTCCATAGTATATTTCTCCTTGGTGCTAAACATGGGAAGGAAACCTAGTCAGTGTACCATGGTAGACCGTTGTACTAGGGATGTTGAATCAGGAGTTTGAATCACTGTTATTTGCATTGCTTAATGTTTTAACATTCTCACTTTAATCCAGGAGAAACTATTTTCTTAAGAACTGCTAGCCACCTATGATGTCAGGTGCTGCGGGAAATCCAGACCCACAACTTGCTATTGTGCTAAGGAAGCAGTGGCTCACTGCTTGTTCTAAGGCCGCGGTAGTGTAATATTACACATTTAATACCGTGTATTCATGAGTGCTTCCGAGTGACATTGCTTGTTTCAGTAGCACTTCTTGTAGCATAAGAATTACATGGATTTGAGCTACAACCGGGCAAGTTTTTTGTTTGCGTGTGGTAACAGTTTCCTGCTCAGTCTCTCTCAGCTTTGGTACAGTGTGCTACATTTGGCCAAAATGTGACAGAATTATTTAGACTAGTACTAAATTAAAAAAAAAAAAAAAAGTCTGCTGTACGCCAGCTAACCGGAGAGAAAGTGTATGTGTCTGGTTTGTGTATGTACTTTGATTTGAATGGTACCATGGCCCAGCATAGCGGAGTTTCTCCTGCTCTGAATTGTATTGACGTGAGAATATATTCTAAGTATGTTAAAGCATTTCAGGTTTATGCAGTTAGAATTTTGCATGCTTCTTGAATGCAAAAGCTATACAGAAATAGTAGTATGCTTGAAGAAGAATGCTTGATTTAAAAGCAATGTGGCTATTTCTAGTAAGATCAGACTTAGAGTGATCAGTCTTTCACTTGCTACTTTTTCTAAAATGCAACATGGTACAATTTAAAGTGCCATCTTGCACTTTTCCTGACTCAATGTGGTTACCTAAACATGTTAGTTCTCAATATTTAAATGAGTCATAGGAAGGTCAAATATTTAAAAAAAAACCCCAAAAAGCAAAAACCAAAAAGCAGGTGCAAAAATGGGATTATGTAATATAATAATCAGTGTTACTAAATTTTCTCTCTGAAGATAAACTTAACTGTTGTATTGCAAAATAATTAATATATTTTGTGCTCTAATAGTCTCAACAAGTACTGTCTGAATGCTGAGATATTTGGGATTTTTCAGTGAAAGCAATGGGAGGATTGAGTATCTTTTTACAAGTACAGGATCTCATTTGTGAAAGCAGTTCTGGTGACTGAAAATCTTATATATTTAAAGAATCAAACTTCCATGAGCCCAGCTCCATAGCTACAAGGACTAAGCATAAATATTGCTCACTACATGGTGATATTATTAGTACTCTTCGTTATGAGAACTTTTATACTGTTAGCGTTCTTTGGATGACATTGTAATTGTAAACGTCAATCAGGAGAGAGGAACTGCAATTCTTAAGTCAGAGACCATTTCTTTAGTAGTAGAAAACAGTATTATTTGAGTAATGGACAGTCAAAGGACATTTTCCATTGGAAATTTCTTACACTAGCAGTTAGTTTTTGTTCTGCTTTTAAGTTTTACCTCCTTTTGTTAAATGAAACCCTGTAAACCTGCTGTGGGATTTTTTATGTAATTAGATGTTTTAACATAATTTATTTTCAGTATAAATGTCTAATCTTAATTTTAATCACAGTGTCCACACCCCAAACCCCTCAGCCTCAGTTAACTGTACAGTGAAAGTAAGAGAGTTCTCTTTCAGTGTTTTGTCCCTCAGATCTATTGAAAACTCTTTGGGGCTAGAAGAGGATAGTTAAGAACATTTAAAATGTCTTTTATTAGTCTGTTTTTGGTTGTTTGTTTGGGTTTTTTTTAACTGAACAATGTCAGTTATAATCCATTTTTAAAAGGACTCTTCTTGCTTGCTGGTGACCTCTTGGTTTTTATGTTTGTTTTTTATCTCTTCTGAGAATTACTTTCCAGAAATCAACTCACTGTTCTGGAGGATACAGTTACATGTTTTCAATCTTACTTTTCTCCCATTTCTTATGTATTTGCATATTTTTATTGTCGAGCTCCAGGATGCATTCGAACACTTGTAGAAAGTGTCACTTAGATGCAGAAACACTTTGAAAGTTTGCATCTTTTGGGAGTGCAGATAACTGAGTTTCTTGCATTTTCAAGAGTAAGGAAGGAGAAAAATCTTGTACATGAAATCTCAGGTGACTTGCTTTGATCTGTTGCCGGCAGCATAACTTGGATGTCCGCTGTGTTTGTGGAAGTTCCCTGTCCAGCCTGGGCTGTGTATGTGTAGGAGATACTAGTACTGAGTGAAAATGCAAGTTATTCCTACAAAGCTACTGGTTTCAAGTGTGTGTTCTCTAGGATTTAATGAATCACCAAACTAGCTTGTGATGTGTAGAATGGTTTGCTTTCTGGTAGACAAGGAAGAAACAGTATCTTGGTGTGTTCAGGTTAGATCTTAACTTCGTTCTCTCCATAATTTTACTGATTTAGAGGATCATAGGTTATATAATGTGGGCTGTTCTTCAGAGAGACCTTAGGGTGAACGTATTTAAACCTGATCTGTATCAAGATTTCAGAAGATGCCCCCTCAGAGCATTTACTTGTCATACTGTAAAACTCATGCTCATGTTGAGGCTCCTTATTTGTCTGGGCTAGCAAAAACATATTTATGTATTGTATTTTTTTTGATGTAAGGTGAGAAAATTGGAAAGCGTGAACTTATCCACCTTTTAAAATGGCTGTCCACTGGCAAAAGCCTTTAATGTCATAATGTCACTAGGACAATTCTCTATGCTGATGTGCTCCAAGGAGACTGCTGACATGCTCCAAGGTGACTTGTAGAATAATTTTTCTTTTTGATGCATTTTTTTGCTTCTTTCTTTTTTTTTTTTTTTTCCCCTTAATGCTAGCCCTGTGACCATCTTTTTTTTTGTGGGCTTCAAAGTACTGGAATTTTACTGGGAATTAACTTTTCATCTGACACTGATGATGCTATTGAAAAATAAAATCAAAATGTGAGGTTAAACCAGTGCATCTTTTTGAGATCTTTAGTAGACTTGGCAAAAGTGCGTATTCCGCTTTCCATGATGTCTGTTCTTGATTTCAAACTTTAGCACTTATCTGTAATTCTCCTTTTGCAACATTATGCTGACACAAAACAAACCACACAACTGTGCCAGTCACAGAAAGAAGAAGAATTATGTTTCTCTGTCAGAAGGAGACAAATGAGGAAAAGTTGTTATCTCTGTCCTACTTTTTAAATATCCATTATGTGAGCTAGCTGGCAAATAATGGTGCTTTTGTATATTCTTCCTAGAAGTTTATCTCTGTGACTACTTGATTAAGGTGTTTGTGGTACATTTAGGTTTAGTTGCTTAAGGTAGTAGCTGGCACACTTTATGCTAGTAAGAACTCTTGAATCTCTGCTGATAATGGCATTTATAGCTCTGCTGTTGAGCAACCATAGGCTGTGTCTAATAAGTTAATTTCCCTGCCTGTCTGAAGTCTGTATATTTTTCCTTGTCTTGGACTAACTTGCGGGAAAGAAATCATGCATCATCTGCCCTAGGACTCAGGCAGTGTTCTGCTTTTAGGGCAAACATAACTCTAAAAAATTATTCAGAAAACATTGAAATTCTTTACTGTTAGAAGTTCTAGTACCAGAAACTAACCAATACCCTGCTACAAAGACAGAGGAGAAAGAAATGGCTCTACTTTCAGTTTGGTTAAAACCAAACTGTGGTTATTTTCCCCCTTTGTGCCCCTCTGTATCCAAGACTGTAGAGAGGTAAATTGCATGTTTACAGGGAGCAGAGGTATATGCAAGACAGGTAGAAAGAATGGCAGAGCATTTGTCTGTATTCTCACGGAGATAGGGTTTGGCTGTTTCCAGACAAAGCAAAAAATAATTTGCTTGTCTAAATGACGGCTTTTCTTAAAACAATTTTTCTTGTTGCTGTGAACTCTGTAGGAATTAACCAAGCTTTGTTCTCCAAGGAATAAAAATAAGCAGCCATACCTCTGGACCCTAAATTGTGGTCTGTCCAGGCACTTTATTAAAACTGTGTTCTTTTTATATTTCAAATTTCAGCTCAGTCTACAGGAGATTGTCCTTCCTGAGATACTATGATTTTTTTCCTTTGTTCCAGGCAAAATAAACAACTTCTTTTTAGTGTCAGCATTTCTTAGGTTCTAGTGAAAACCACAACCACTACTATCATCTGTGCTCTCTGGTGTTAGTGCTGTCCGCCAACTCCAATTTATCTATTTATTGTCTCACTCCGAATGTTAGTCTAACCATCAACATCTAAGAAATCCTTGGAGTCTGTCAGCTGCTTTCTAAGACTGCTCCTAGATAAAGCTCCCCGGGAGTCAGGTCCAGCTTTCCTCTGTGTGGCTGTCAGCTATGGTTTGCAAACAGAAATTCTAGCAATGCAGTGATTAGTCATATCCTAGTTTTGAATGGCAACAGATCTTTTCCTCACCCTCTCTTTTCATTAGCTGTGCATTGTTATGACGTTGGATGACCTGCTGTTGGACTTTTTTAATAAAGATGCTGTGTATTTCTACCCCCTCATTGTATCATTCTGCCTCTCTTTGATCCCTTTTCAAGATTCTAGCAATCACAAAAAATTATGAAAAAGATAATATTTTTTCAGAAAAGGAACTAAACAAGTTTCACAAGAACATAGAGGGAAATTATTTTGTTTCCATCTTTTGTGTTCCACCAGTAGTCTAACACCTTAAGATTCATCCTAGTTCTCAAAAAACCTCAACAAATCGTTGAAGTAATTGAAAGTTGGGGTATTTGCTGTCAGGTTTATTGTCTTGTTCTTGTCTGGAATAAATGGTGTATGTTTCTGACTGAACTGCAGATGACAGTCAAGCACAAATATTAAGCAATAAAGACTAGGTTCAGCTACAACACTTTGTCTGGTGAAATTTTATTAATTGTTTTGGCAGTAGATCTGTGAAATTTCAGTAGGAATTTCATGATCAGTTGTGTATTTTGGATTTCAGGGAATTTAACTGAGTGAATACCGTGGTTGCCTTATAAAGAAAAATTTCTTAATTATCATGTGCAACCTCTTCTGTCTTTTGAATTATGAATGTGACAGAGGAAAAAAAAGCTTCGGCATGTTCTGGTGAGGAATTCTTTGTATGCACTTGAATTCTATGCAGTCCAGACCTTTCTTTCTAGAAGAGAACTCTCTTGTTTATTCATTTGCAGAAAGGTAATCTCCCAAACTATTTCAATAATTATAGCCATTGAAGAAGGCCAGTCATCCCCCTTTGTATCCTCTAATATCTGTACTGGACGAAAACGGGAATAAAATCCATTTAACAGTTATGCTTCAAATGTGAAATGGATCATGCATAGAAACACCTCAAAATATTGCTTGTCTAATACTTCGGAAACATACAAGGTACATACAGTCTGGATTATTAGGTATGGTGTTAGGAAACCCGTCTTTGTTCTTAAGTCCCAAAGAAACTCCTTGGTAGGAGTATTTCTCCTTGGCTCAGTGCTGGTGAGACTGCACCTGGAGTACTGTGTGCAGTTCTGGGCTCCTCAGTACAAGAGACATGTGGAACTACTAAAGAAAGTCCATCGAAGGGCCACAAAGATGATTAAGAATCTGGACCATCTCTCTGAAAAAGGCTGAGAGAGCTGCGACCATTTAGCCCAGAGAAGAGAAGGCTCAGAGTGCATCTGATCAATTTTATAAATAGCTGAAGGGAAAGTGTAAAGAAGATGGATCCAGGCTCTTTTCAGTGGTGCCCAGTGACAAGTCAAGTGACTTTCCAACCAAAAATAAAAGCTGTAGGCCCATGCTGAACTCAGTGTGAGTTTCCAGAACTGGAGGTTCAGTTTGAAAGCTTCAGTGTTTTGACTACAAACATTATTCTTCCCACACACAAATTCAAATAAAACTAATTTAATGTAAATCTAGTTAAGGAAATAATTTCTCAAATTATATTTTCTTGAAGAAAATTAGACATTAACAATAGATTATGGGGTTTTGATATGCAATAGAATGTTTACTGTGAAATGAAATACCTTTAATGGTTCATTTTCTGTAACAAAGAACGGGCTTTGGGGTGTGTGCTGGTGGGTTCCTGCTCAAACACAGCACCTGGGGTTCGTTCTCCATTTGCACTTGATGAGGAAACCACGTTCTTGCTTCAAAGAATGAAAGCAATGCTGAAGTCATGTAATGTGTACCATTCTGAGAGGTCGATGACAGCCACCCAAATCACTTGAGCAGGTTAATTCACCAAGCTATTGTACTTTGTTAATAAGCCATTAAGGCATTCTTCATTTCTGAATATGATCTTTAGAGGAACTGATTTCTCTTTTTCCCCAGAAAGTTTATATTTCCAGCTGAAAAATCAAGTCTTCTCCTTAGCTTATTCTTTGGGCTTATATGGTGTCATGGTTCTTTTGTTTATACTAAAGATAAATCAATTGACTCACTTTATCATCTCCAGATGATCTTCTTGAGCATACTCAGTTTATTTCACTCCGTGAAGGAAGTAATGACTTAAATAGAACCTAAATTATGTCATAATTAAACTAAGCAGTCCTCCTATAAGCCTCTAGCTTCAGTATCTTTTGTCTATCAGTCAAAATGGCATTTCTTGCAGCAGAAGCAATTGCTAGGGCAAGGGGTGAAATAATTACCCTGATGACCATTTTATGCTGTCATTCACAAGGACAAAGTCCCAGTTAAGCTCTTCCCAGCTTTTCATGCTAAGTGGTCTCAAATTGTTGAATGTGTAAAAGTCTGAAGGGAAGATTTGGGTTCATATCTTAAACAGATCAGGGGAGAGATGAAAGACAGTGATGTGCCTTCTCCCTGAGGAAAACCAAGTTTTCTGGGTAGCTCTAGACCTGTTGTGGAAGATGTTATACTGTCTGAAAGATTTTATCGAGGATTTATTGTTGAATCTTCATTACAATTTTTTTTTTTTTTATCAAGAGTTTTGTTTGTCATTTTTAAAAAAAAAAATTCTTGGATTTTGTTTGATAAAATGAAAATATTTTAGGAATACAGAATAAAATATTTCCTGGATTCAGTTTGAAGTGAGACTAAAATAAGCTGGTTGTTTAATACACCTGCATACCATTGAAAAATTTATTTTTCCTGATTAAAACTGCATGAATAGAAATACCAA
The DNA here is from genome assembly GCF_000691975.1 of Corvus brachyrhynchos. Classification (NCBI taxonomy): domain Eukaryota; kingdom Metazoa; phylum Chordata; class Aves; order Passeriformes; family Corvidae; genus Corvus; species Corvus brachyrhynchos. The sequence goes on along the minus strand of NW_008237222.1, from coordinate 3,076,641 downwards.
AAATATCCAACTAGAACTGAACATTTAAAACATACTAGAAATTGATTAAAGTAGATCAACACAGCAAGGAGCTACAGGATTAGGAGCTTGCCTTCATGCATTGTGCTTTTCATAGCCAGCAGTCACATCACCTTCTGATCTGATTCTGTCAGGGCTCACAGGCAGGGTCAGGTCAATACTTAAATGGGAAAACATCTTGGTTCTGTAGAAAATGCTATTCTTGATTTGGTACTTGGGTCTTTTTCTCAGAGCTATTGCAACAACATGAGGCTCTAGGACAACATCTGAGAAGAACAGAAGTGTAACCAAAGGCTTAATAATGTTTGATTCGTAAAATTTTTGAAGTATTTCTGCAGAAATTTTGAGGTCTGCCCTAATCTTTTAGTTTTTCCAAATTGTAGTCAAAGAAGTTATGTTTCTGTTTACCTGCATTTTCAGTGTTCCAATTTGTTAGTCATTCTCTTGATATAGGGAAGAAAGTAGATTATGCTCCTTGTCAATTTTTTAACAGCATTATGGGGTTAACTTATTGTGTTTGCAGTGTTATGATGATAGTGATGGGCAGTAACTTAGCATGTTTCAATAAAATTGAATTGTTGATTTTTTTATCCCCCTCTAATTGTTCTAGATTGAAAACCATAGGGTACGTGTTCTGTATGACATATCAAGAAATCAGTTTAGATTTTACTGTGATTAATAGCACAAGCATTGTAGGCTTTTTAAAAAAGATGTGTGCTTGAAACAGAACCTGAAATAATTACAAAAAGATGTTTCTGGTTTTATGTCATCTACATTTTCGGGTTTTTGAAGTTTAGGCTGACACTGACATTAAGCTGAAAGATCCATAGAATTTAGCGCTACCTTTTATAATATCTCAAGGGCTTTTTTTCACTTCAAGATGTAGTTTATCTAGTTTTTCAAAGTATTATTATACAACTTACAGAATTGTATTTGTGATTTAGGACAGCACTTTTGTTTAGCATCAAGGACTTTAAAGGAAAAATAATTAATTATTCATAAAAGTGGCAAAGATGTCTAATCTGTACTGATAAAGATGAATCATATGCTCACATTAAAATTTAGATTTGTTAAGATACACCTAAATTATAATGCTATTATAGTATGATCAAGGAAATTGGTTTATTCACAATATATTTATTTGACTTAAAATAAATGATTGGTTTTGCTGCATTCACATGGTAAGCAAAGCTACTGAGCTCTTGAAATACCTTGGAAAGAAATATAAAGCTATAATTTTCCTTGAACTTAGGTAGCAGAGTGTGAAACCTCCCATAACCATCTTAATAATTTGGTTGAATGTTTAACCTAGATGATGTTGAATGTTCTCTTGAAACATGTAATGAAGATTTTTTGCCCAGTGAGATTCTGGTGTGTCATCTGGTGTAGTATGAATATCACCTGGTGCAACAGTGAAGCATCTTACAGAATGTTATAGATACATACAAATCACTTCCATTAGGCACAGATTGCTCTGATTACTCCAGTGGCTACGAAAGTCTTTCATTTGTACAAGAAATACCCAGTATCATCATTTGCATTGCTGTTGTAGCTATTACCGTAGTAATAGACTTTGAAAATGCAGTGCTTGATTTGCACAAAAAAAGGTCAGAATCAGCCAAGATTGCCTTTACTCTTGGTAGCAAAAGGTATGATTGAATTTTTAAGCCGGGCTTATGGTACCTATCAGTTTTATATTGCAAAAAATAGAAACCACAAAGAATTCCAGTGCGTGCACCGTCTGATAACACCACTACTACTCTGCTTTTGAAGTAAGATGTTTTTGTGAGACCAATTCTGTTAGAAAAGCAGTTTTTCTTGTTACTTTACCTAACTGCTAGAGGATACCTGCATTATTAAATCTCCACAGAAATACTGTATCTTTTCTTCAGAGTAGCTATCCTCAGTCTAGTTGCAAAAGACTTTCCTTTAACTAGGAATCCTCATTACTTTTGAGAGGCTTCCTGGTAGACTCCTTTTGTTTTGAGTAAGTTATGTAAGATGGTGCCTCATGCTTATTCTTCTATGAAAGCCCTGGGTATTCAGATATTAGTTCAGAAAATACAGTGAACAATCCTTCCAACCATTTTTCATAGGTTTCTAATTTAATTTCACTGTTTGGTCTTCCAAGCTTTTTCAGAGGAGTTCCTTTGTAGTGCCTATTGCTTTGGGCTGCAGACAGGATGGATCAATACTCCTATCTGTATGCAAAGGTCAGTCTGATTCTTTTGCTTTAGAAGCACAAATCATTTTAACAAAAAAACCCCAAAAATCCAGTCCCCCCACCCCCCCAAACCCCATCCCAAAACCAAACCTTCTAGTCTAACAGCAATGTCCAACTTCTAACTGCTCAAATATTTGTGAGGTCATCATTGATAAATATTTTCAGGGGCTCATTTTTTGGGGATTTGAATTCAAGAATCAAGAGAAATGTATCCAGAGAGTGAGTGGCATAACTGGAGAGAATAATGTCAGTTTGAACAAAATGATCAGCTTTAGAGGTACCTGCAGTAGTACTTCCACTGATGGTTTAGTCAGACTGGTGACAGATTGCATTTAGGGAAATTTTTCATTTGCCTTTTACACTGTGTTGACTATAGGAAGTATTACACCTTAAACTTTGGCTTCATATGATGTATATTGATAAGATATTTGCCATAAAATTGCATGTAAATAAAATGCTTGATTAAGGTGAAGAATTCAACTGAGAGAAAAGAAACAAAACTGAGGCAAAGGACCATACCTAGTAATAAAGAAAATGTGTCCAAGCTGAAAATCATGTTTATAAATTGCTCATAGTTACATTAAAATCATTGTGTTCTCACTTCTAGCTCATACATTTTACTCCTGATTACTTAATATATTTTTTACTTTACCACTACTGAGAATGAAATTTGTAGATATAACATAGTTTTATAACAATGTTCTAAAAGAGTGTTTTACTGCTTTGATTCTTTCTATTTATGTGGGACATTTCTTTTGACTAAATCTAGTTGGATATTTTAAAAATAACAGTGACCCTTCCATTTTCTGAGCCATAGGGTAACTTATTTCAAGAACAAAGCTCCTGAAAATGTCAGACTGTGATATAAGTGCATGCAAATATTATGTATAGATGCCATTGTGGAAAAAACCCAAAATGTATTTAAATATGAAAATCACTTTAAAACAATTACGAATTTTAGTCATGGTGGTTAGATGTCTCCATTTTATCAAGACAGCATGCAGAATGAGTGGGTTAATTCTATGTTTTGGTTAGCTGACAACAGTATAAACCTTTAGAAACAGTATAAACTTTTAGAACTATGCTAATTCCTGTTTCCTGCTTATAATCTCTCTACAAGAGCAAACAAGGTGAATTATGCTTTATCTTAGATCAAGACAAGGCATCTGACAGCATTTGGAAATTGCCTGAAGATTTATTGTGCAAAGTGTGACATTTTAAGTGAAATAGCCTTTTGGAGTACTTGGGGAAATAACAGGAATATTTGAAGAACTGGTAAATGTTTGGTTTGGGGGTTTTTTTAGATCAAGGTTGCACGTTAGGTGGTATTTGTGGTTTTTAGTTACAGGTTCGTCTTCTGCTTAACTGTTTATTTAACTGCTGTTTCTTCTGCCATAGAAATTGATACCACAAAAATGAATAGCCTTTGAAACATTATTCAGTAATAATTTATAAATAATCATGATTTTATCTTTTGCAGGTTACAGCATGTGCTTATGAGAATGAATGTTACATTACATTTCATATTGGGATTAGTCAACTGGATCAGTATTCTTGAGATGAACATAAATTTTAAGCAGAAGATTTGTATTTTCTTGAAAGTGTTATTAATGAATGTTCTTTATCCACCTTCTCCTTTTTATTAGTTTTCAGTAATTAATTTTGTGAGCCCACATGGGCGACATCTTTCATTACCTACCAACTGCACATTGACCTCTGAGTCCCTTCAATATTCTCTAGTTTTCCTGTACTTCTTTCCTGTTTTATTTATGGTTCTGGTACATGTGGGGATTTTGTTTGTTTTGGGAGATGGTCTTTTGTGTATATACTTTTGTGGCCTTTATCTCATTTTTATAGTTTTTTTTCTGAACAAGGGTTCAGAAGTTGTCCCAACTTTAAGTGGTATCCTGGTTCTTTTCACTTTTCTGGGTGCAAAGTTAGATTCCAGGATGGTAAATTTGAGACAAGTGTTACAGATATCCTTGACTTTTTTCCTGTAGGAAAACATCTCTGTTGAATATTTTCAGAATACCTGTAGGCCTGATATTCTCAAGAACTCCTGAAGAAATCTAGTGTATCTGCAGTCTCCAGGGCTGGCAAGATAGTGTTCTCCTCTGCTCTAAGCCTTCTTTGGTGGGTAATGAAATACAGTCAATTGAAGCACAGGATGAATGTTGTGCTTATCTCAGCTTTTTTCAATAGCAGCTCTGCCACTGCCTTCTTCCCACCATTCCTTACTTTAAGCCAACTGCTAATTTTATCAGGATAACCTTTCTGTATAAAAGAAGAACCTTTCAAAAATTGTCACTAATTATTCCGTGACTCCACTCAAATATTCAGATGAGAAGTTCTTGCACATTCAGAGATTTTCATCAGTATGTCCCACAGGAGAAAAGACTGAATTGCTGTTTCATATACTTGTTCAGAAATATGAAAGAAAATTTTACATTCTGTGATTTTTTTTTCCTATGCAATACTAGAAGATCTAGTATATATTTTAAAAATAATAGATGGAAGATCAGTGGTTAAAAACTGTTGTAAATCTCGTAGGGAAGCAGCAAATCATAATGACTGGGTAAAGGGTTGTTCAAAAGGTTTTAGTAGTAGTGAAAGATTTAGAAACAAGAAATTTTTGTACATCAAGCAAGTTAATTTAGTTAACTTGCACAGTCAGGAGCATCCAAAATAACCTTTCTTTGAAAAGAAACTTTTGAAATGGTCTTGGCTAAAAAATTTGGAGTAAATACTTCTTTGGCCTTAAATAATTTATTCTGTAGATTTCTAATTTGGCAATGGAATGAGTCTTTGTGCACTGAAAAATGAGTAAATTTAAATGTGGTAAGAACTTTTGCCATTTAGTATTACCGCAGGCCTGGGCCCTAGGGTATATCACCGTGTCCCGCAGCTGTAGGGAGGAGGAGGAGAGAAGATCCAGCAGGCAGGAATTGTGCAGCAAGATTGATTTATTTAATTATTTTACAAACTCTTTTATAGACTTTTTCCTTCATAGTCTAATTGGACAAGGATCAGCCACCCCTTGGGGTGATTGGCTAAAATCCTAAAACATCCATTTTCAAAATATTTTTCTACTGTACCATAAACAAGACTTTCCAAGGTTGCAGGTGTTTGGTTGTTTACATAACTCTGCTACCTCTTCTGTGAGAGAGAAAAGTCTCTCATGGGCTTAGAAAATAGCAAGAAAATCCTTGCTAGCAGCATTTTTGTATCTACAATTTAGTTTCACCTTCTAGACTGCATTTCATTACAAAATTTATTTGAAATTAATTCTATTCATGTTTTATAGCCATGCTTGTCTCATTTTCCCCATAATTAAGTGTCTCCAGCATGATAATCTTTAGTAAAGTAGTTTCTTAGCTTCTAAACTGTCTAGAATGGGAAATCAGTGTTTCCACTTCAATTTTAAACTGTGTTGGTTTTTTAATCTGTGATCATTTTGTAGGTTTGTATGGTTTTCACCACACATGTTCAGGAGTGAAAGACTGCTTTCTAACTTTGTGACTCACTAATCCTAACCAAATAATTTACTAGTACTTCTCTGATTTGTTAAGGGATCTCTTTTGTGTCATCAAATCTAGTGACCCAACGGAGCTGAGTGGCTGCACTGCCCCCTGCCTAAGTTACTGACAGCTGATTGCACTATGTCTTCTCTCTCCACAGATCTTGCACTTCTGGTTTCCTTTCCCTTTTTCCTTTTTTTAACTTTTTTTTTTTTTTTTTTTTTTTGCTAGTTCTAGGGGAGTAATATTTGAGACTTTATATGTAATAATGGTTTAAATAATTGGTCTTAAGTCTGTTCATTGTCTTGTGAGGAAGGAAGGAAGGAAGTTGAATATTTTTTTAGGTGGGATTCTTACCTTCTGGCTCTAGTATGTCACATTATTGTACCACCAGTTCTTTAATATGAATAGCTAATAAAGAATAACAGGACATTATCTTAGCACATTTTACTCCAAATGATTCTGGAGTGGATGATATTTCTAGCTTTCATGTGAGAAGATTCTTTAGCTAGGGACATGTAAGTAATTTTGCTGTCTTCTTTTTCAAGAGGCATATTAGAAAAGAAATTTCTTCCTCAAATTGTGAAAACCTGGTGATTAAATTGTCGAGATCACATAGAATTGGTAAAAATTCAGCAATTTCACTCGGTCAAACCATGAGTTCTCCTACTGGCACTGGCAAAATCATTCATATTTGAAAAGAAGGGCAATGTCTTTAATCAGTTTTCTAGAGATGATAACTTACTAGAAAGCTAAAGCCAATCCCTTCCTCAGCAGTGGAGGATATGAGAATGCAAGATGAAAATGGACATCTTCAGAGAAGGGCATATAGTTCCCAGAATCTTTTTACTCAGTTCTCATATTCAGTGAGTTGGGAACTTTGCATCAATGTTGCTTTACTCTGTAACTCCTTCCTTCTCTTTGAAGTACATCTGATTTCTCTTTTTTGCCCCTTCTGTGGAGTTCAGGAACAGACAGAAGCCCAAAGCAATCTTTAGGATTCTCTGGGTTGTTTATACATGTTTCTTGTTAATCTAAAAACATTCAGATCCAAGAGGAGAAAATATGGAATGATAATGAGATAAACTGCAGCTGGGAATAACCAATGTACAGTGTGGGTTCACCAGCCCTTTCTCCCCTTCAGACTCTCTTACTTTGAAATTGGATGCTTGTGCAATTTAAGGAATCTTTAGAAAGCCATATTTGACATTATTGGTGCTGAGGCAATAACTATATGGAAGGCCAGTGCTGATGCTCCATTACGAGTACTGCTTTGTTTTGTCAGTGTGCTCTGACTTGATCTGCTAAAACTTTGATGAGAGGTGTTTGCTGATTACAGCTCTTTCTGCTTTAAGATCTTAAATAGTATGACAGAAATGGTTTGTACCTTCCCCTGTTATTCTTTCTGGGAAACATGGATAAATGACAGCAAATAAGAAAATATTCTCAACTGTATGTAAAGTGTCTGTAAACATACCATGAAAATATGTTGCTTTATTTAAGCATAGAAACGATTTCACACTCGAAATTAACTCTTAATTAATAGATGTCTGAGATGCTGTTATTTTACTGCAGTATTCTTTTGTGCATTTTTACTGGTGCCCTAGTTTTATGAAGCTCAGGAGTAGTCACATGAATATATTCTTGGATTTTCATCCAATATTGTTGCTAAGGAAACATCATCTTTAATACTGTATCCTTGTCTGCAGCTTGTCTGTATTAATCAATGCCTGCTAATTCTCAGCACAAACCAAGTAAAGATGAAAAAAAAGGTCTTAATTTATTTTATTATCAAGTAGTTTATTATTGACTGTTCTCCTTCAGGATCCCCTGCCACTACAAAGCTCACACATATTGGAGGGTCTTATCCATGTCTCTAGTCTCATTCCACGCAGATACAACATGGGCAGGTTTTATGTTTTTTTTTTCATTGGGTGCCATTAGTATTTAATATAATAATCTAACACTGGTCTTGTATAGTGCATGGATCTGGTCAAAATGCTGGGAAATGCTTACCTATTGCTCTGAAAGGGAGAAAGAACCTTTTCTGTATGTGTTAAAAAGAGGAGTGTGAATGTACTAAAGTGAGAAACATATCCCTTTTCAGTATACTGTTAAAACTCTACTACTGCATTTCAGCCCAATTTGAATATCTGGCTAGGAAAAGACCTGTCATTCAGACATATCAGTGGAAATCTCAGTTCACTGCAAGTCCAGCTATTTGGCTTGTTGCAACAGTGACAAGCATGTTTTTTGAATTTTCTGTTTCTGAACTCTTTTAAGAAGTACCAAATTCTAGAGCCAATTTAAAAATTAATTTGACTTAGCAGTTTGTTAGCTTAATACCCGCTTTTTTCATGATCATGTTTGCCTTTTGGACATGTTCTTACATATCTACTTCTTCAGAGACACGACATTAGATCTAACATCTGTTGTTGAAAAGCCCAGGTCAGAAAAGCCAGAGGCAAACAAGGAGGCCTGAAGAACTTGTCTCATTAGGAATATCTGTTTCCTTTTTTTGAGAAGCAGCAGTATCTCATTCATCAGCTTAGTCATCCTTCAAGGAAGAGGAAAGAAATCGAGCACCAGTTTACAGTCTAGCTGTGTGGGCTAGATGCAAGCACAGTTTCAGCAGTCTAAGCTGGATAGGTCATACCAGCTCTCATTACCAGGATAGTAAAGGGAACATGAGTTCTCTCCTTCTGAGTGCAGTAAAGGGAACACAAGTCCTCTTCTTCTGAGTACAGAGCTTCTTATGCCACTAACTAATCTCTTTCTTCTCCCTAAGAAAAAAAAAATGCAAGAAAATATTTGTGAGGGACTCTGTACCTAAGCCCATAGGTCCCATACTAACAGATTTGAAAACTGCCTTTAGAGCTGAGCCGTACTCATACTTTTCTGCCTGACGTCAGGAACTGAATGGATGAATGGCAAGCAGCTATTGCAGATACCATCCCAGAGTTGTATGAAGTTAACATCTCAGTAGAGGTGTGTTGAAGATCTTACCCGGAGTATCCAGAGAGAGAGCTCAAACTCATTGTTTGATCCTGTTAATTGCATCGCACCCACGCGTTCGTATAGTCTGTATATGGCAAGTGTTCATTGTTACTCATTTCTGGGCACCCATTCTAGTTAAACTTTTTCTTTCTGCACTGGGGAACTATTTACAGTGTTTAGCTCAGGGCTGTTTTAACAATGAAAATTCCCAAATTTGTGAATTGTATCGATGCTTTTGCTCTAGAGGTTAAATTCAGATACAGTATTTTTGTATTAATTGCTATGGTTATAGGGGTTGCTTGATCACTCATAGTCCAATGAAAGAACTGAAAAGAGTCACCATACAGCGTAAAATCGGAGTCTAATCCTTGATGTTTGATGAGGACCCAAAATTTCAGATCCATAATTCTGCAGGGTGCTCCATGGGATTAATAATAGCCAAGACTTGAGTATTAAGGAAAAAACATTGTCTTACCATTCATGGCTCATATGAAAATCATGTAAGTAAGTGTAACAGCTATTGGTTTAGTGTTGGTAATAGAAAAAGTAGTCCCTTGACTTTTTCCAAGCTTCTCTTTTTCATCTGTTCTGATAGCCTGTGAGATAGAATACTTACAGGTAGTACTTTAAGCTGTCCTTCACTCCTTGGTTTGTAAGAAAAGATGCGGACAGGTATTTTCAGATAGGTGTTTCTTCAGCTGCTGCTAACAGCTTTGCTAATCAGTTTCCCTGAAAACTCACCATATTTGCATTTTTTAAAAAAGCTAACTGTCTTAAAATATTTGGTGTACAAATATTTTCTTCTTTCAATGACTGTCTAGAAAAGTTGTTAGCAGTTTACTATAGAGACTGAAATGATAGGGGAAGGACATTGGTAATTCTACCGTGTTGTCTGTTGTGGTTAAAATACAGGCTTTGGATCTTAATTTGTGCTGCATTATTATCCCATATGAAGGCAGAATTTGAGCTCAGTTATTTAAGCCAGTACTCTGTATTGTGATGTAGAAAGAACTAGTACTGTGATATTTCTATTGGTTATTATTTGCCATTAATTCATTAGAAATAGAGAAGACCTTCTCTATGTTTACCAAATATTCTTTGAATGAAATTAGTCACTACACTTGGGCTAAGGACAATGTTATCCTTTCCCATGGTAGTGCCTTTACTGTTGTCCCTTCCATCTCTGTTGCATTGTGTTTCTCTACAGACTCTGGTCTTTAGTTTAAAACATGCAAAGCTAATTTTTGGTTGCTGGAAATTGTTTTGTAATGTGTGGTGTGGGGGTGCTTTTGCCTGTGTGTGTGTCCAGGGTGGTGCCTGAGTGTTTTGGTGTAGTTGTAGGGTGGTTTTTGCTTGTCTAAAAATGCACAATGCACTAGTAGCACAGATAAGGACAGGACTGAAGAGGTGGTGGATCAGACAGGAGGCTGCTGTGTTTTTTTCTATTTGCCTCTTAGTTTCTGTCTCTTTTTTCTTGCTTGTTCTTCTCACTTTCTTTTTCAGATTTCTTTGTCCATTTGGTTTAATTGCTCCCTTTCTGTGGTGCCATTCTAAAACTTAGATCATTTTGGATGCAGCATTTTCTCTCCCTCCAGATGCTTTTCCTTTTTCCTATGAGTACACCATCTGCCTTTGTGTGCTCTGGGAGATGTGCAGGTGTTAGTCAGGATTAGGTGGCAGAACTGAATTGAAATGTGGTTAAGTTTTGCCTGCCAGCTCCTTTCTGCCATGTTTTTTAATTGTGAAGTTGCTCTGTCAAATAATCAAGAAGGGAAGAACTAGAGAAACAGCTCTGGAAGTGAAGTGAACCAAAGTGGGGACATGTTGGTTACTTTATCCTGGTGCTGAGGATAACGGGCAGTAGCAAAGAGCAGAAGTTCCCAAAGAAAAACGGAAAGGTTCATAGGCTTTTTACCTTTTCAACTTTGAAGTTAGAAGTTCTGCTCAGAGTTGTGCACGTGGAATTTGTCAAGCAGTATCAACCAGCTGAATTGCTATTCTAAAACAGAAAAAATTTAGAAGTGTATTGTGTACTGTAGTGAAACTTCATAAAATATTAAGCATCTTCTAATGTGGTTTTCTCTTGCTCTTTCTGTATATAGAAAATGTATACATCTTTTGAATTGGATATTTTTTCCTGGTAATTTCCTGGTTAGCTTTAACCTTGCTGTTTTGTCTATATTTATAGACTTACCTTGTCTCCACCCCTTGAACTTTATTTATCAAAACCTGTGTTCAGGTATGAAGATCATCTTACCTTTGCAAAGTGCTCAACCTTTCTCCTTTCCAAGTGATTTTGAGAAGATAAATATATTTCCTGTGTGTTGTTAGTGGTTCTGTCCCCCAGTCTGTCAAGATCACTCACTACCCTGGGATTCATTAGGCTAGGAAACTTTTTAGCCAAATTAAACAGCCAACTTTGGAAATTATGTCTTTCTGACTTACATGTGGTATTTCTACATCATTCTGGACTGCTGTTATCTAGTATGTGTGGAATTTAATCAAGTAGTTTGTTTGGCTTTCTGTTAGAATATATTCTTACTTTTCTGTATTATGAAATCTGAATGCTCAGACCTCGAGTCCTCCCTTACAGCTTGCTGGCATAAACAAAATGAGGAAATATCTTGTTGACTAGCATGTTTTCTAGCTTGGTCCCAGATTTGGCAAAACAGTTCTGAGGATCCTCAAGTGCACTCAGAAATACTGAAATACAAGCTATAAGAAAATTCTGTACAATTATTAGGAAATGCGGAAAGTTAATAATTATTCAAAACCAGCTACTCCCAATTGTTCTATATTAAAATTAAGACATTTGAGATAATCTTCATGGCTCTTCCGTTGGGTCATCTGAAGTGTAGTCATTGCCTCTAGTCTAAGCTAGTCATGCTTTGGGTTGCTGTACAATCAGCAGGGAGACAGCTCCAGCAAGCTGTCCTGCCATAAAAAGTATGTCAAATACTGGGTGGAATATAGAATTTCTGGAGATGCCCACATGTCTCCATTGATGATTGGTGTGTAGATAGTTCAACACTAACTTCTGTTTTTCATTGCTTGTGTTTTTAAGTTTTAAGAAGTAGAAAGAAAGGAAAAAAGGTATTTCTCTTAGTGCATGAAAATCTGACTTAGTTTAGTAAACACTTTTGGAACAAGGATTATTGACTATTTTGCAGTTAATTTAAATGTAGAAGGCTTTTGAAGGTTTAATTCAAGAAAGATGTTGGTATGTACTATATTAAGATAATTTTACAGCTACTGTGGAATCTGGCGTAAAATGACTTTTTAATATTGACTATCAATGGGAAAATATTGTAAAATAATTTCAAAGGAAAAAAATTAATGCAACTAACTAGGCAAATACAAAAGTTTCATGCAAAAATATTTTATATCTTTTTTTTGGCAGCCTTGCTTTGCATCCCGAACGCGTGTTGGTGGCAACAGGTCAAGTTGGGAAGGAACCATACATCTGCGTGTGGGATTCATACACTGTGCAAACTGTATCTGTTCTGAAGGACGTTCACACACATGGTATAGCTTGCTTGGCCTTTGATTTAGATGGTCAGGTATGTAACAAATATTCTTTTTTCAAACACTTGGATAAATTGTTTATGTATTAGAAATCTTGTCACATAGTTTTTCTTAAAAAAAGTATTGTATCATGTCAGGTTTTGTCTGCTTATTCTCAAGTTGAGGAAAATAAGATTACATTACTAACGAATGTCAGATATTCACATTGGGCAAGAAAAGTATAACTTCAAAAGTTTTTTGAATTGAGATGAGGTAGTAGGGAGGTTGTTTTGGTGTGTGGGCAACAGTTCAGGGTTAGACTAAATGGATGGAGACAGTGGACCTCCCCTGTGCAGGGGCGTGCCTGGTGCCCAGAGCGATGGCAGCCCCCTTGTGTTACTCATCTTGGAGTCCTTCAGGCAGTATCCCCTTCTCTGTCACGCATTTTATGGCTCTCCACATTTTGATTGTTTGTTCACTCATGTATCTTGGATCTAAGAGCCAAGAAAAAGGTTTCATTGGATTATAATTTTGTTGCTTTTGAACCTTCTCTGGGTAGTAAGTTGGTTCTCAGAGCTGCAGCCTATAATGGAGATTGTTTTTACCAGACACTTACTCCTCTGAGTAAAGAGGCTTTCTTGACTGATGTATTAGAAATGGAGAATGTAATGGTTAGATTCACATGTTAGGTAGCAGCTGAAGAGGCATTAAAATCCTTTCTGGAGATGTGCTTTCCTGGTCTATGAAGCACTTTTTTCCCTCCCACGCAGCCTTGCAATGTGATACTCAGATTTAGCTGTAGTCTCAGTTCCTTTTGCTTGCTAAAAAGGTCAGTATCTGTCAGTTACTGCTGTTTTCTCAAGTGAGGATGTATTGCAGAGACCAGTTGCTGTCCTTAAGAGAATATCAAATGGAGCTGTATTGCACACAAGAGGAAAGCCTAGCTGTAACTTGTTTCTGTTAAAACACGTTGTAATTGTTGTAGGAAAGTTATGAGTTTGTTGAAATGACCTCTCATTGTTTAGGAAGTCAGATTGTAGAGTCAGCTTCTTTCTAGAGCATCATTTCTACTTCACAGTGATATCTTTTCTCTATATTTTTCTTGTTGTGTAAACTTGTGTCACTTCCTCACTTGAATGGCCTTCATAATTTAAGGTCTAGATACATCAAATTAGGTTGAAATCCCCTAACTTTTCAAAGATGAAATAGAAAGGTTAGATTTTGTAGTATTAATAAATAGGAAGCATGGATAGAAATTGTATTTAACTTGTTTATTTTTCTTCTCATAATCTTGGAGTTTTTCAGACAGTAAAGGAATTATGTTATTTGGAATAGGTTTCTGTCTTTGGGGAAAAAAGGATTATGATTCAAGTTTGGAGTTTGTTTTTGCTTTTACAAACTCACTGGAAAATCTATGTAGAAATTGAAACTAAATTTTTCTTTAATGTGTGTAAGTACTAACTGCTGAACAGTGAAAAAAACTTTCTCCTAAAGATTTGAAAAACTTTCATTTATCAACATCAAGATGGCACAATTCATGCATAAACTGAACAAAAATACTTATTTTCTTTAAAAATTAAGCCAAAATCACTCAGCTTTTTTTTTTTCATTCAATCCTGTTAGTCTTTCTGTTGAGAATTTCTATAGGAGAAATTCCATTTTGACTGGTTAACAGATACAGTAACATTGGCTAATATAGTCAATGATTTGTGTCAAGAAATCTGTGCAAGGTGTCTTCACAGTCAAGACCAGACTAGCTGCAGAGCATAGGGAGATCTCAAAATTTTATTTTTCTCAATTTTCTTGGAATAATCTTTTTGCCTGTCCTGGTTTTACAGTTTAATTGGCTTCAAACTCTTTCTGAATAATAAAGACTTCTTGGGGTCTCTTTGGATTTGAGAAAGGATTCGGAAATAAATATTTACTCATATGTATCTTGAAGAATCAAGCAAAAGGCTTTTAAAGTATTTAACTGTTTCTATTCTTTTGTTTGTTGCCAAGAAGATTGAAGAAAATATTTTTTCTTTGTATCTCTTGACCTTTTAAAATAAATCCTAAATTCTGCAAGTTACATGTAATTGAAGATAAACACATACAGTTTCATTAACTTCAGTGATTATTCCTTTTTTCAAATGTTTCCTGACTGTTTCTTGCCCTATGTGCTATATATAATTATGTATCTTAAACATTGTAAATCAGAAATACGTTGTTATCTAAGAAGATCTTTTTGATCATGATACACATGAAAAGATGCTTTGGCATAAGATATTGCTTATGTTTTCTTTTATATCAAAATGGAGCTATTGCTTCTAGCTCAAATATGTTACGCATTTTTTACCACTCATTCAAAATAATGACTTTAGCTTTCATTAATATATTGAGTTATTTTTATTTGTTTAATTTGGACACTTTTAGCGTTTGGTCTCAGTTGGTTTGGATTCGAAAAACACAGTTTGTGTATGGGACTGGAGAAAAGGAAAATTATTATCAATGGCTCCTGGTCATACAGACAGAGTAAGTATAAATAGTCTGAGTGTCAATGTAACTTTAGTTTGTTAAAGCATGTCTGTATATACATACTAGACCTATGTCTGAACAAAAACCATTTTGTTTTAGAAACTGAATTTGCATAAAAGTTGATATGCATTAAGACATGGAGATATTTAAAATGTGTGCATTTACTTCTAGAATAAAATCTGTAACTCAATATTTATTTGTGTATGGTTTGTTGAGACTGTAAGCACGTAGGGGAAGTGCAGAATTAATACACTTCTTAGACCCTAATCCCCATATGGGAAATCAAAATGCAAGTAATTCCTTAAATTTTTGTAGTCTTTAAATGAACTTTAATGTTGTTTTATCCTGTGTTTTAGTTACTCTAGGGAAAAAAAAGCTAGAACTATATTTGGTATATATTGAAACTTCAGTATTGAATGAGAGGATTAAAAAGTCTTTCCAATAAATCCATTAAAGCATTTCAGTTTCCCTGTTAATTTGCTAAAAGTTTTTCCTGTTTTAACTGTCCCGTGCTAGAAGGGCCGTCTCTGCTGACATCTTTGGGTTTTTTTATGCAGATATTTGATATTTCTTGGGATTTATACCAGCCAAACAAGCTCGTCAGCTGTGGCGTAAAACACATCAAGGTAATGAAATAACTCTTAATTTATAAAATATTTAAGCTGCAGTAGTATATACTCTATAAAACATGTAAAAATAGAGTCTAAAAGGAATATGGAATGATAATATGGAAGGTCCTGTGTAAGAATAATATTAGTTCTTAGAACTGTGATCGTGGATCACACCTGACTACACTAGATATTTTAAAAGATCTGTGTAGTGGAAAACAGACCCTTTCTGCTCAAAAGACTTCATGCCCTGGCAGAATGGCAGAAGTAATGTAGTAGGAATGAAACAGTTGTCAGTAGCATTGTATATAATGACTGTAATATAATTTAAAATTTAGGTTCTCTAAAACCAGTTGTTTGAAATCCCAAGTAGTGTAAGACAGGATGCACACGTTTAAGGTGACTCCAGGTACTCAGGTTTCTGAGTCTTGAACAGTGAATGAATTGCTGCGCTACAGAGATGAAATGAATTGAAAAACCATTTCTTACCATTTAGAGAGAGTATGGGGAGACAGTGGAAGAGAAAGAACAAGCATTTTCTTTTCTTTTAATTATTTTCCCTGCTTGTATTCATACCTTTGTCATTTGGAGCACTCTGTACCTGTTACAGGATTCATAATTTGGACAATTCATGTCTTTTTCAAGCATGCTCTGTTTGATCCATGTAGAAAATGCTGTGCAGAAACAACTTCTTTTTCAGGTTTAACTTTGTCAGCAGGATTATCAATGATTAGGAACCATGTTTCACATCAGTCAAACTCAGTGTCTTCTCCCATGCACTGTTTTCTGTGTTACCATGTAACAGCAGTAGATGGCAGCTTGAAAGTTCTGTATTGCTGTTATGTGTAGGTTCCCATGGTGGGGAAAATGTGTTGCTTTTTATACAATGAACTTTTAGACTAATATGTATTAATGGCTTACTGGAAAAAGTCTTAAATCTGTTGGCTAGATTGCATAAGTCTGATTTGGCATAGTGCTTACCATGTCAGTTACAGATTTCCATGAACTTGGTTAATAATGATCTTTCTTTTCTGCTTCTCTAAGAGGACCTTTATGCCAATAGTAAGTTAATATTTGCCAGCAGCGATTTAGTATATTATGTGAAAACATGTCTGTTTAGATAAGCAAAAGTTTGTTTGAGCAACTTTTAAGGCTCTACAAAGCCTTTTTAAATAGTGACATAATTTTAAAAATAATTGGTGTTTCCTCTGGGAAAACATTGTGGAAAATCAGAATTCTAGAGATATTTAGGCACCTGGATCAGGCAAGAGATTTTTGTTGATGTGTGTTTTTCTTAAACCACAGCTTCTTGTTCTTTCAGATATCAAGAATTACTTTCATGTTTTTAATACTGTTGTATTTTTTCTCAGATATTTTATGCAAATTGTAATAGTAATTAATCAAGTTATGTAGATAGTTCCAAGTGAACTGATATTGAGGAATTATTTTCTTAGATACATCACCTGCTTCCATGTTGGAGCTAGGTGTTTGATTTATGCAGTGACTGTGTAGTTGCTTCTCAAGCAACAACATGGTCTCTGTCTTGAAATCTGTACTTTAGTTAAAAAAATACCACTGTCATGGTTTCACCCCAGCCAGCAGCCAAGCCCCAAAGAGGTGCTCTCTCACTTCCCCACCAGCAGGACTGGGGAGAGGAGGGTAAAAGCTACAAAGCTCATGGGTTGAGATGAAGACAGTTTAATAGGGAAAGCAAAAGTCACACACACAAGCAAATCAAAACAAGGAATTTTCAATTTAATTCACTGCTTCCCAGGGACAGGCAGGTGTTCAGCCATCTCCACAAGAGCACATAAAATGGTGGCTTGGGAAGACAAAGTCCATCACTCCAAATGTTCCTCCCCCTCCCTCCTTCTTCCCCTCACCTTATATACTGAGCATGATGCCGTATGGTCTGGAATATCCCTTTGGTCAGTTTGGGTCACCTGTCCAAGCTGTGTCTCTTCCCAGCCTCCCATGCACCCCCAACTTCCTTGCCAGTGTGGCAGTAGGAAAGCAGAAGAGCCTTTGGCTGTGTAAGCCCTGCTCAGCAATAACAAAAACATCTCTGTATTATCAACCCTGTGTTCAGCCAAATCCAAAACACAGCCCCCTACCAGCCATTGTGGAGAAAATAACTATCCCAGCCCAAACCAGCACAACTAGTTAAGATACTGGGATTTGTGTAATTAGTACTAGTTATTCTAATCATTAATGGTTATTTCTGGTTATTTCTCAGTTACAGTATTGCAGGTACAAAAATCTGTTCATGGTAACTGCTTACATTATCCCATATTAATTGAAGTCTGCTCAGGATTTTGAATTGATTATTGGTAACAGAGTGCCTTGCTGTGAAATACAGTTTCGTTAACACGTGTACAGGAAACTGTATACACTGAGACAATGTAAGATTAACCTGTCAGCAGTGATGCTTTCATGTTTAGCATTGGATTACTTAATCAGCTTCACTTTCCAGTGCACATTTACATGTTTGGACAGGAGAGTTTGAAAGGGATATGCAAATGCTTCTTGTTTGCAGAGATCTCAGAAACTACAGTGTGTATCTGGAGACTTGGTTGGCAGGCGTTGTACTCTGACAAGAGACTTTGCATGTCTTTAGTGTCGGCATCATTGGTACATGTTGGGTGACCTAGGAGGAAATTCACACTTGTGTGATTGCTGCAATCACATACCAGTGGTTTATTAGGAAGTTCTTAAAAATCTCTGCCTCAAATGGCTACTTTGTATGATCCGTGGTTCTGATGAGAAATAAGCCTACAGTAAAACCAGCTGCTATCAAACAGAGCAAATAGCAGCCTTATCAGAAATCTACATGCTTAGGTGGCATCTTGAAATGTCTAAAGTAACATAAAGTACAAATGCAGCATTTTCAACATGCAAGTTTTATATCAAAGAAAGATAAGATAATTCTATTATGAAATGCTTTTTGAAAATAACTGAAAATACAACTGACTCACAAATTATTATTTGAAAATTTTAGTTGTATTTAATACTGATATCCCAAAATTTGTTCCCAACTAGTCTGTTATGCTGATTTTATGGAAAGATAAAGTTGGTTAATAACATAAAACATTGTTAAACTGGAGAACTGAGGCATGGAAAAGGGGATGAATGGTGATGTATTTCGCAGGCAAGGTGCTTCTCTTTCAGATGTACATATTAAATTATAAGGTATTAGCAAAATAGCCATCTTTCTAAATCACTTTATGTTACAGTTCTGGAGCTTGTGTGGCAACTCATTGACGCCAAAACGTGGTGTCTTTGGCAAGACTGGTGATCTCCAGACTATATTGTGCCTCGCCTGTGCTAGGGATGAAGTGACGTATTCTGGTGCATTGAATGGAGATATATACGTATGGAAAGGAATCAACCTTGTACGGACAATACAGGGAGCACATGCTGTAAGTATATCTCTCCAAATAATCTTAAATGTTAAGTAGATTTCTGGAAAGCTGGAAAGAGCAATGCAAAATCACCTTGTCTGTGTTCCTAAATGGTTTCAATGATACTCGGTATGTCTTATTTGGATATTTTGTTAGAACAGTATACAGCTTTGAAAAGCGAAGACATCTCAATGAAAGTTTAATAATTTTCCGAAGCGGTTGGTAATACCTTCTTTTAATTGAAATGTTTAATATGACTATAAAGTGATTATAATTTTGCTATGTAAGTTTTAATTATATTTTCCATGTTATTTCAAAGCATATGGGTTTGTGATTAAAGTAGGCAGCAAAAGAAACTACTTTGTGGTTTGCAATCTGATTTGTGCATACTAAACTGTGAAAATTCTCATTACCTCTCATTTGGTAATATGCAGGATTAGACTTCTAATTGTCCAAGTATCACCTTAAAAATAAAGCCAACCAGTTTCTGGCTGGCTTAACCTATGAAGCGTGAAACTGCTACAGTCACTTTATGAAGCTATATGATTTTCTGGTTGAATGTTAATTTTTTTTTTTTAAAAGCTTGTACTTTCTTGATAATATTGAAGTTCCAATATTAGCAATTTAACATGGAGTGAAAAAACGAGCATATGAGTTCTGATATTGCAACTTCAAAATTCTAGATAAAAATCAATAACAGTTAATGGTTCTTGCTTGTAAGTATGTGTTTGTTTTAACTGGCATGTTGGGCTGGGTGGCTTGACGTCTGTAACTGAAGTATAAGAGTCACTCTTTGATTTAATCAGGGAGAATGGAGGGGACAAAGCGATGAATGATATGTGTGGGAGACATTGCAGTCAGTTGTAGTAAGGAGACTCTTGGTTTACCAAAGGTTTAGAAATGTTCATTCAGGATAATTGCAGCTTGTTGAATGAACTAATAATCTAAAAGTGACTGGACTGCTTTTTCAGACAGTTGTATAATGACACTGTATCTGGTTATGAACAAACATAAAGTTATGAAGAACATCTGTGTGCGAAACATATTCCAGACTATATTTTGCATTTGAGATTTCTTTATATACATTGAAGTGTATGTATATATATTAAAAAAAAACCATATAAACACACACAAGCATACTGTCCTGTATGCATGTGTGGAAATATTAAATGTATTCAAGAAGGCCCAAATTATAAATCAGGAAGTATGATATTTATGGTGTTGAGTAATTCCTGATTCTTGCTTTGTAACTTCAGATCCGGTTTTAGTCTTCATAGTAAGTGTTCAATAGCATTCTGCTTTTTTCTGAGTTTTCCTAAGATGATTGGACATTGCATGTGGAGACCTGGACTCCCAGAGGAAGGAGTGCACTTAGTCTCCTGTCGAAAACTGATGCCAAAATAGTCTCCCATCCTGTTGGTGCTGTAGAAGACAGCTGTCCTTCATATTAACATACTTGGATTATTTAGACTTGCAGCAGTTTATTTCTCAGATAATGCAGTGCTTTTCAGGTGTTTAAGTGTGAAATGACACAACTGAAAAAACATAAGATGATGAGAGCTTGTTGCTCCATTCCCTTATGTGCTGTGTCAGTTCTTAGTTGACCATAAGATGAAATTTGAAGTGCAGTGCTCCTTATCATCAGTAACATCAATGGATGGAGCTCAGGTGACCCTGGAGTGGGTCTCATCTTGCCTTCTATTTTTGGCTCTGTCATCTAGGCTCGATGGAACTGTACTTGGCAGTACTGAAAATTAAGTAGGGACACAAGTTTATGTCTTTGTAGTTCTTTTTTACAAGAGATTAGAGTCACTACAAGTATCACCAATTTCAGGGGGAAAAAACCCCAATAAAATACGGAAACTTATTTCCAACAAAATGAATTTATTGTTTTTTCAATAAAAAATTACCTCAAAGGATAATATCGACAGACTCCTCTAAGCCCAACATATGGAAACTTGGAATGACAGTGTCTCTTCAGCCATACGAAAATATTATAATGCTATTTTATGGCTACTTAATAAATTAATGGACTTAATTTTATAACTTATAAATGATGTCCTTCTTGTCCGAAGAAAATGCAAGTGTAAATAACAAGATTTATGGTGTACATGTATTGTTGAAGGAAAAGTGTGCACATAGTAGGGCATTGATATGAATTTCTCTTTAGTATGCTAGTGTTGGAATTGTTATACCTGCATACCTGTTTATCATGCTGCATTATTACTCCTCGACAGGATTGAGGTAAACTGTAATCTTATCGAAGGAAGACATGTCTCATTATTTGCATAAATACCGTTCTTTTCTTGCAGCATAAACAGTAGATACTTGAGATACTGGAAAACATTTTCTAAAGCACAATAGTGATGTGGAGAAATAGTCCAGCCCCAGATTTATGAAGTTATTACTAAGACATTGTCTTCATTAATATAGAAAACATTTTCTTTTCCAAGGTTGGTTCTCTTTGTTGTGATTGCCGAAGCTGAAAAGACATTTTTCTTTTTAAAAACAGTTCAATGAGAAAAATAAACCATGCTCTCCCAGCATGAGCAACCAAGGAAACAGATAGCAACTTTAACACTAACAAGCAAAACAAGAATTCTTAATTCAGACAGATTATCTGTTTTCTGT
>NW_008237222.1:3046656-3055194 GCF_000691975.1 Corvus brachyrhynchos | reverse complement strand
AGAAACAAAAAGTTGAAAGAAAATAGGTTGAAGTGACTGGAGAATTAGTTGGAAGAGGATTAATGAGTTCACTTAATATAGAAGTAGGAATGAAAAGTAGGAAAAGATGGAAATGAACAGAGTTTAGGAGTAAAAGCACGGAGTTCATGTGCAGGGAATGATCGATAGCAATGGGAAACTCCAATTCTAGATTTGCCTCCTAAATAATAATCCTAATAATGAAAATTTTAAAAGGGAGAAAGAAGACAATAACATGAAAGCATGTGTAAATTCATTGGCAATGGTAATACTCCATGAGGTTATTTGTAGGCAATGCATCTGGCTCTGGCAAGTTAATAAATACCTTGACTAGGAAAAAAATAATCTTTTAATAGATGCATCATTTGTGTACCAGTGCAAAGAACAGATGATAGAATCTTCCACTTATCACCTCATGTGTTCTAAATTCAAGGTAGTCCATGACTATTAATATATATATATAGAAGATGTTACTTGGATATTAAAACAAAATTA
Organism: Corvus brachyrhynchos; assembly: GCF_000691975.1. Lineage (NCBI taxonomy): Eukaryota > Metazoa > Chordata > Aves > Passeriformes > Corvidae > Corvus > Corvus brachyrhynchos. Next base: position 3,054,681 of record NW_008237222.1, on the reverse strand, counting down.
TATGCTTATTTAAAACCACTGTATGTTTTAAAGATTCTTGTGTGCTATGCTTTTGCCTTGCATAGTAAATGTACATAAGATGCTTTCTCAGCAGATGAATAATTAATTTTGAGATAGTCTTTCAGAGGTACACATTAAAGTTGTGTGGATTGATGTCAGAAACTAAGGTTAAATAACAAGCTTGAGGTTAAATAACAGGCACTCTGTTAAAACTATTGCATGCTTATGTCAGTTGGCTGGATACTAATTAAATATAGATGGAAACAATATAATGAACTTAAATGAATGGTTTTAAGCTGGTATCATGTACTAACACATAAAGTCATGCATTATTTTCTCCTGCTGCTTAGAATAGTCATTGGTTTCAAAGGTAACTGTCTACTTCTTTTAGAGGTGTGTAGACAACTACTTTAAATTTTTATAGTAGTATGCACGTTTTTAAACTGCTTTATGGATGATTTGTTAGACAGGAAGATCACATTTCACAGTAGTGTCTCTCCAGTATAAACTCACTGACACCTATCTTATATGTTTGCAATCCATTTCCCTACTGTGCAGTGTACAGTGGGAGAGACAATGTCTCAGAGTAAGTGCCCAACATGTGTGTTGCTTTGCATGCTTTACATATGTCTGTGTCCTGCAGTGTGTCTGGGAGTAAAAAGGAGGCACTGGAGTTCTTGCTATATTGGTATAGTGTCTCTGTTCCCATGTTGCTCAGTAGTAGTCAGTTGCTTCTGAAGTTTCCGTATGATCTTCCAAGTTTGGTCCTAATTATAGCTAACTGCAGTCATCATGTGTTTTAGGAATTGCATAGTCAGAGTGGTGGATTTTATACAAACAACTGCATTTAGAAAAATTGACACCTGATTTTTGTCCATTGGGGGCAAGATAGGTCTAGCAGCAATAGAAAACCAGAAACTGCCTCAGTATTGGAAACTTTTTGGATTCAAGTAGTGGCTAAGTATTTATGCAGGAGGGATCATCTTTGTCAAATTCTTTTCAAAACTTCTCCAGCTTTCAACTATTTCTGGTAGATCTGGGCATTTATTTTTTTATTTGCACTCATTCAACTAGTTTTTTTTTTTTTAATTTGAGGGAACACAGATGTGATACCAGCTGGTTATGTTGGAAAAACAGGAAATATTCAGCATTCTGAGAAAACTGCTGATCAATTTGAGATATTATTTCCAGAATTTTCATGTTCATTAGGAAATGCAGTGAAAAATTTGTAAAAGAAGAATGCAGTCTGTATGTCAGGCTTCATAACTTTTAAGATGGAAGTCTTTGATCTACACCTTTTATTTTCAGAAGCACCGTCTTTGTGGCTCACATTCACTTGGATCTAACAAAGTCAGTGTGACTGTCTCTCATTACTGCTAGGGGGTTTTTGACCATCAAGAATCAAATTATCTTAATGAAAATTTCAGGCTGAAGGATTAAAGAAGCATGAAGACTCCAAAGTTGATTTGCATTAACAATCTTGACAGTTTTTAAAAGGAAGGATTTAGTGGAGGATTTACTGGCCAAGCTACCCCAGTAAAGAATCTGTCTTTTCCCCATTAAGTGCGAGTCTAACAATTATATGAAATGTAGCAAAGCTCATCTTTTTCCTTTAGATACTTACCGTCCCCACTAATGAGGGACATTTTTATAGTTTTCATCTCATTCTCTTATTCCAGTGGCACAAAGACTGAAATGAGAGTGTCCTATTGCATTTCAAGAGATTGAGCAAGCACATCTGCCAAATCTCCTTGCAACCAGTATGTCCTTTTCAAGATAAGGATATTCTGTGGAATGGTAAACAGATTAATGCTGGATCCCCTTGATCTTATCTACAGAACATTCCACCAGCTCCCACATTGCCAAATGTCTGATTATTTTTTAAATTCTGACTAATTAAATAATGGATTTTGGAAAGAGTTAATTAGAGAAAAGAATTATCAAGATTGCATTCTAAAAAGAGCTTTAAAAGACTTAAACTTGGGCAGAATTCAGCATATGCTACAAAATGAGCTGAAATTCCTCTAGACTTTTATTTATTCCATGGCACTAGAATCATAGAATCATTAAGGTTGGAAAAGGCCTCCAAGATCATCGAGTCCAACTGTTAACCTAACAGTGCTGTGTTCACCACTAAACCCTATCCACAAGTGCCACATCCACCTGTTTTTGAACACTTCCAGGGATTATCCCTCTAGGACTTCCCTGGGCAGCCTGTTCCAATCCCTGGGCAACCTTTTCAGTGAAGAAATTTTTACTAGTATCCAATCTAAACCTTCCCTGGTGCAACTTGAGGCCATTTCCTCTCATCCTATCACTTGTTACCTGGAAGAAGAGACTGACCACCACCTGGCTACAGCCTCCTATCAGGCAGTTGTAGACAGTGATAAGGTCTCCCCTGAGCCTCCTTTTCTCCAGGCTAAACAACTCAGCTCCCTCAGCTTCTCCTCATAAGACTTCTCACAATATTAAAAGTTAATGCAGTAAAACAGACAGACACACATGGAGAGAAACAAATACAGTTTGTGTTGTATTCTCGAAAACCCCTAGACTCCTAAAGAAACAGAAGTAGGATTTTCAGGATGTTAGAGATGATGAGAGTTAGCCTTCTAATCTGTTTATGATTTAAAAATTCCACTACATTTTTGTTTAGACATGTACTGCTCCTGAACTTGTGGCCTGTCATAAAAGCCTCTTTCTTGAAAATGGACATGACGTGCCAAAAAATTTGAGTTCTGTTACCCTAGTCTTTCAGTTTTGATTGTCATTTGACATTCTAGTGGGCTTCTTTTCTTTTTTTTTTTTGTGAAAGCTGAGATATTTCTTTCTTCTTAACTTGAAAAATTATATCCTTGTTACCTGATGCTAGAGAAGTAAACATAATCCGTATTTCATTATGACCAGTCCATTATGGTATTTTTCTTAGTTGTAATTTAAGAAGAAAAAACATACTGGTCGGAGAGAATAGTCAAGAGTACCCTGGAATTCTCACAAGTCATATTGTATCCTAATTTGTTCTGTGAGTGTACAGCTTTCCTTTCCCCCCAAAGCCAATCTCTCCTTTGCAAATTGCTTTCATCTTTGGGGTTAATGTGTTTTATTGCTATAAAACATGGACCCCTATCCAAAGAAAGTGTTGGAACTTTATATTTACTTCTTTACAAAACTGAAATTTCAGATCAATATTATAGAAAATGTATGTATATTATTGGCTGTTCTACTCCCTTTTGGACAGGAGTTAGAGACAGATTTTCTCTTCCATTGTTTCTAATGCTTTCTTGTTTACTTCTGTCATATCTGAATATTACATACTTTAAATAAATATAGAGGAATTTTTTTAACTTCTCATAGGCTTATCATCTAAAGTTGCCCTTTCAGTAGCTTTGCTTACTGAAATGTGTGAGTTATTTCTGAACATAAGACTATTGAGTTGTGGAGGTAATTAAAAAAACCCAATAGTGTGTATGCTATTTATATGTATTATGTTAAATCAAGTACAGTGGCTATAGTATCTTTATTTTAATACTACATATATCATCCTTGCCTCTTTGTTATTCTGAAGAAAACCTGTATCAAGTGAGTTGAAGAAAATGAGTTAGTTTTTGTTTCTTGATGTTTGACTTTAAAATAAGAGCTTATATTCATTTTCCAATGGTGTAGCATAATCATTGTTTTTCTTATGTTTTATTTCTAAACTTAAATTTTAAATCAATCTTCCTTGGTTTAAAATATAAAAAAATCCCAGATGTTTTCTGCGTTGTTGTATAGCAGCTGAGTAATTGCAACAAAGGCCCTAAACCAAGCCTAACACAGATCATGGGGACTCTTCATGCTGACATTCATTAGAGTTGGAGCAGGTCCTATGGCAAGAGGATATGAAACTTAGCTCTTTCTAGGGATAAGAAGCAGCATCACTATGATGATGATCATCAGAATGAAAGCATTCTTGCAGCAATTCTCTTCCTGTTTATCACTTATTGTTAGTTCTGCTTGTTTTGAGTTTGTTTCCATTTCTGACTCTCTTGTATTTTAAGCTTGTATTAGTTGCATACTGGTTTTCTCTAATCTGTCTATGTTGTTAAAAATAACCTTCTTCTCTCTTTAGGCAGGAATTTTCAGCATGAATGCATGTGAAGAGGGGTTTGCCACTGGTGGCAGGGATGGCTGTGTTCGCTTGTGGGACTTAAATTTTAAACCAATTACTGTGATTGATCTCAGGGAAACAGACCAGGGATACAAAGGTAAAGAGAAGTTTGTTGCTTTCAATATACCAATAAGATAGGAAATTTATCAGTGTTTTGAGCAAGAAAAGACTTTAAAACCCAAAAGCGTTGTTTTATGTATGTTACTATGAACTATTTGCTAGAAATATGGTAGATCATATGCACTAGTATGAAGGTCACTGTTACTGTTACAAAAAACCCACATATGATGATGTACACACAGATTTAATTTTTATGCACATTGTTTTTAGAGCACAGCAGTTTTTAACAGGGAACAGTAATGCTGTAAGAGAACTTGAAAGAGACAGTGAGATCAAATTTCATTTGCTAGTTATCCAGATTTTCATTGAAACTATTTGGATGTTATCTACAGCTTTGTGGAACTTAGAACACTGCTTACTTGTAACTATGACTTCAGTTACAGTTCATGTCATGCTAAAATTTTACATAGAGTGTTCCAGATATTGTTGCTGTAATTGTTTAGGATAAGAATACAAACATATATACTGAAGCACTACTGTCACTTACAATATTGCTTTTGTTGGCACTTGGTTTTCTTTGCCCCCAGTCACTTTTGTTATTTTCGAATATCTTGCCAAGAATTTGAAAATGTGCTAGAATGTCTGATAACAATCAGATACTCAGGGTCAATACGTAACTGATTCCAAGTGAAGTCTTTGTATGCTGTAATTGACATGGCATTCCCACCAAGATTGTGAAGAATTGCAACAAGATGAAATAAATTTAATTTTAAACATGCCCTGCAGTAGGGTGGCTCTGTTTTAAATCTAAATTTACTCAGCTACTACTTCACAGTTCTGATGCATGTAGCTGAAAGCTGTTTCATTCCCTGTTTCATTCTTTCAAACTTGTTCTCCACTCCAGTTTATCTCCTTTACTTTTGATGTAACAGACTCATACCATAAACTTTTGCCTTGCCAAATGCCCATGACAGAGCAAGTAGATTTTTTAAAAATCTTATCTTGAATAAAACGAGTTTTCTGAATTTTTGCCTTCACTCCTTTTTTTGTATATACTTTTGAGGACTGCCTTTATGACCTGTCCTCTTGCTCATTTTCTTAATTGCGCTTTCTGCTATTCCAATACCTTACCTCTTGGTATCCTCTCTATTTATCCTCCAAGTAGTTACACTGTATTTCAAAATGTCTACGTCCGCCTCAAGAAGTTCCAAATTACTGAAACAGGTGTCTTAATCATCCTTCATCAAATTTCTGGTTGGTTGTTTCTTTATTTTTAAAGCACTGTAGAGAGTATAGCCGCATAATGTCTAAATTATAGGACTGAATGGTAAGGTGCTTATATTCAGCAGTACAATCAACAGATCAAATCTGTAAAGCAAGAGAGATGCTGTGGGGGGTTTGAGTAGAACAACAGATGTGCATTTTGAGGGGTGTTTGAGGGGCATTAGCTCTAGTCTGGTTCAGTAGACTGAGCACTGCATTGCAGTTGGAGTGCACTCAGTGCACTCTTGGAGCACATTGTTTTGCTCCATGTGCAGGGAGTTCTTTATTTGTGCATTTGAAGGCTACCTTGTAATGCAAAGCATGTTAAGTAGGCACAATCAGGAGCTTTGCTTTGAGAACTAGCTTTGTCAGAATCAAAACATCCGTGCAGATGCATCAGACTGGCCCATTAACCCACCATTGTCTGTTTGGAGTCATGCAGGTTTTTTCCAATGTAAAATTAATAACACTGGGCTTTTCTTTTCAGTGTGCATGGATAAAAATATTTTTCAAAAGCATGTCAACCTAGACCACCACAATATTCCTTTCTTTTATCTGATAGATATAATTTTGTCTCACATATTTATCCAGAGTAGTTTTTCAAAGGTATTTCCGAGCTATTCTCCACAAAAGTCATTGTTTAGGCAAAGTGAGTTAAATTAGGCATTTCTACCATCTGGTTACATACATTTCAAATTGGCAACATTGAGTTGCATTACCCGAATGTAAAAAATACAGCCTATTTTAAAAGGTGCATGTTTCTAAGACTGGCTTCTCAGTGTAAACTCTCCTAATTCACATGTTATGATTCCCGACCTTATCTACAAACAAAGCCTGTGAATGCTTACTTCCACTGTAAGCCTAAAAACTAATTCAGTTGTTAGGAATGCATGTTAAATTCCATCATGAATCTTTTTCACCTCTCTATAAGTTGTTTCAGTTTGATTTATTGTTATTTTTTATTTAGTAGGAAAAAATAATTCTATATACTATTGAGATGTTAAAAAGAATTGGGCTGTATGACTGTCTTACATATAATGCTTGTTCCGCTGATGCTTCTGTCAGCATATATAATTTAGGTTCACCTACCTAGTACTAAGGTCCATGGTTTGATCAGAAATGGTAGTTTTTATTCTCTGCTACCTTTGTTGAAGTGTAAAGATAGGGCATAATTTCAGCTTCAAATGTCAGTACTATATTTGTCCTCTATTAAAACCAGACTCATGTTTAATTCTAGAAATTTTTTAATACTAAGCTTAAAAAGTTTATGTTCCAAGGGTATAATAGTATGCCACTATCTATGAAATAGAAAGAGTAAAAGAAGTAAATCCAGGAATAAGAGACGGTATATGGATAGTTCTTGACATTTTCTTGCTTTTATGCTTTGTCATTTTCTACTTTACCTTTGTTTTACAAGTTCTGAGGATGTGTCTCTCAGTAACAATCTCTTCTACAGGTCTCTCTGTAAGAAGTGTTTGCTGGAGAGGAGACCATATACTCGTTGGGACTCAAGATAGTGAAATTTTTGAAATTGTGGTGCATGAGCGTAATAAGCCTTTCCTGATAATGCAGGGGCACTGTGAAGGAGAGCTGTGGGCTTTGGCTGTCCATCCTACAAAGCCCCTGGCCATGACTGGAAGCGATGATCGATCAGTCAGGTTAAATTTTATTTCTTTGTTAAACTGCCTACAGTTTTATACAATCAACTCATTTTGTAGGTAGCCTAATTGAAATGTATACATTTTAAAGGTATTAAAATGTGGCATTGATGTACTTCCATAGTTAAGTTATGCAGGAAACTAGTGTTCTCCAGTAATAAAATACAGTGGAAGTATATATTTCCCAAAACCTCCCATGTATGGAATTTGAAAACACTTCATTTAGGCTAACATTGAGCACTCATGTTCGAGTATCCTTTAAGTCTTTCCTTTTCAGGAGTTATGTTAAGCATGCACAGCTTGTGATGAAATATTATGATAAAAACTTACACATTTATCTCCTACCATATTTACTTTTTCAAATGCTGGAAATTAGCTTTTGATGTGTGAATTTCATCAAACCTCGTGCATGCATTGTAAACAGAATATAAAGGCTCAGAAAGCCCAAAAATTTACTTCTTTTTACATGTTCATTTCTATTTTTTTGGGTCAAAACCACCTTTACTTTCTTATAAGTTAAATGTGTTGGCATTTTTGTTAAATATCTCAAGTGTCACACTTAAGCAAATCAGTAATTCAATTATTAATATTGAAATAATGCTCTCAAATTCCAGATATGTTTTGTAAATAATAGATGTAATCTACCTTGTTGTAAAAACTTACATATTATAATATTATTAGCTAAAAGGAGTTACCAGGAATGACTTTTTAATAGAAAAAGCTGTTTATACTGATCAAAGTCTTTAATTGTTATTTAATGTTTTTGACTAAAATGATTAGAAAAATAGTGGAATTTTTGCAGGAGTGGTCTAAAAGTTTATATTGTTACATATATATATACACACACATATATATATATATATATATATATATATATATATATACTCTCTTTTTTTATAT
>NW_008237222.1:3032864-3046630 GCF_000691975.1 Corvus brachyrhynchos | reverse complement strand
AACCTGTCCTGGTTTTTTTCACTAGAGATGTTCCTGCCTCTTAAAATATAAGAGTATTTCTTGCTATATGCAAAATTCACACTTATGTCTTAGATTTTCCCTGTGGAAAGTTATTTTAAAATAGGACACTTCCGTGTCCATCATGGGGCAGAAATTGTGGCCTTCATTTTACCTGTGACAAAGCTGCACACCCCTTTTTACATTTCAAATAATTACTTTGGTTTAGAATTTGGAGTTTAATAGACCATGCTCTGATTGCCCGGTGCAACATGGAAGAACCCATTCGCTGTGCCGCGGTTAGTACTGATGGAATCCATCTTGCTCTTGGAATGAAGGATGGCTCTTTCACTGTGCTTCGGGTCAGGTATGGTACAAAAATTAAAAATAGATACGTTATTGGTATATTGATACTCCTGTGGCCATGCAGGCGATCACATATGTTTTTCTTTTAAATTGCAGAGGGTGCTCAGATCTTTTTAATGTGTGCTTCATATGTTCATGCTGATCTGTAACAACCCATTTGAAAAAATATATTGGTTTATTTGCAGAGTGGCAGTGTTCTAGGAAATATTTTTCTTTAGGTTTTAGATTTATTAATTATCCTTGAATTACTAAGAAAAAAATTGTCATTACTTCCTAAATTGTTTCCATGTGTTGGAGTTCTGCTGTCAGCACATCATGCATACAAAACCAGTGCTGCCTTGTGCTGCTGTGAGCCTACAGTTTTAAAGGGAAAATGAGATCCGTGTCTCATGTCAGTGAAGTTTCCTTCCCTGGGAGGAATAAAGATCTCATCATCTACCTGATGAAATTTTCTTGTGGACCCAGTTTGAACAGTTCCTTTTGTTCACTGTCCCTAAGCCCAGTGGAGCACCTTCTTGTGTCACTGTTTCCTTAACTTTTTTCTCCATGAAGCCCATACCAACTCTAAAAACAGCAGTGTTGTGTTTGCACACAGGATAGTTAAGTTCAATATATGATTTCACAATCTTGTTCGTTTTTTAGACTGGGAACTTGACAGTGTGATGAGGCTCTTCTCTACTTATGACATGCTTTCTTTCATACTACAGAGATATGACTGAGGTTGTTCATATCAAAGACAGGAAAGAAGCTATTCATGAACTCAAATATTCTCCAGATGGGAATTTCCTAGCTGTTGGTTCCAATGACAGCTCTGTGGATGTATATGGTGTTGTTCAGCGATACAAGAAAGTTGGGGAATGTGTTGGATCCTTAAGCTTCATCACGCATATGGATTGGTCTTCAGACAGTAAATACTTACAGACCAATGATGGCAATGGAAAGAGACTTTTTTACAGAATGCCAAGTAAGATTCTGAGTTGCCTTAATGATATTTGTTACTTATCACAGAAATAACATATAGTGGTTCTGTAAAAAAAGTCAAATGTAAATCCTGGTTCAAAGCATGGGGGTATAGAGAAAGTTTTTTGTAAATTCATAAAAGTATTTGCCACATTTTAGTAAGTACAGCGTTTTTCTGGCAAAGTTACTGAAATATTTTTATCCTTCTGTGTTGACTCTTCTTTCCAATGCATCTTTTCATACTAGGGATGCTGACTTATTATTTGTTTTATTTCTCAGAAATAAATTTTTGCTCCAACTTTTTAAAAAATAATTAAAATTAAGCATTTAAATTAAATTTTGCAATAGCTTAATAGCTTTGTACTTCTGGAGCTTGAATATTAAATGAATTATCATTTGATTGCACTGCATGGTTTTTTAAATATGTGGAAAAATCTGTACATTGCAGCTCAGAAGAGGCATTTGGTTTTCTAGAACAGTTTTTGTGGCAGACTGAGGAATTCATCTTAAAAGAGCTTTTACAGTGGGGAACTTCGTGACAACCTCTTATTGCAAGTGTTTTCAAGACAATTATTTTGAAAACTTAACTGAGCTGTCCCATACTCTTGAAATAATTTCTGTCAAAGTAGTTCCCTCTGTAGGGTACCTATGCAGATATTATGATCTTAAAGCTTGAAATTTAAGTAGTCCTTATTAGAATATGCCAGTGGCAGTATTTATCACAAGGCTTGACTTCTATTTGTTGCACACACTCTTTACATAATACCATTCTGTATTCTTCCCAGTCATCTTAGTGGTATTTGTATTTGTAGTAACGGTGTATTATCACCACTTTTTATATTGTCCTTTCATTGCTATACAAGATTTATGCTTTGCACTGTACATTATTCAGAGATCCTTGGAGCTTTTTATGCCTCTCTGCTGAAGCATCTAGTTCATTCTATGCACAAGTTTGTTCCTGTGCACTGAATGCGACAGAAGATGTGTAAGAAAATATAGTGAGAATTTAATTAGACAGTAACAAATACACACAGGAGGAGTGATTCGAAGTTAGAGAGACAGCTTTCAACCTGGAGTTTCTTTGTATGTTAGAATGTGAGATTGTGAAACCTTGCTTATGAAAAAAGTTTAGCAAAGTCAGTGGAGTTAGAGGAATCTCCTAAATATTTCAAAATAATTAACAAATTGTGTAACAACTGAAATTCCACTATGAGATAAGGAACTTAGAGTTGTCTGGTACAAGATCTTCAGGACTTAGTTATAGATATAACCAGTATTGGTAATCATTGTTTACATGGATTTAGTGATTGGAAGGCTGAGAAGTGAATTGCTGTCCTGCTCACCTTCTGCAGGTGTGTATGCAGTCTGATTCACAGCTTTTACATTTGCTTGCACCATTCTTGCATTGCTCCAGCCCTTGGCTTCTGGCCTTTCCAGAAGACAAGTATTTATTAAATGGGCCTTTGGTCTGACTCAGCTCCTCAGCCCTTACTTTGTGGGGTTGGATCAATCTCATTACAGATAGAGCTGGTGTGAAATAATGTAACAAGGATCTAAGCACAAATTTGGCATTTTTAGTAATTTACGGTAGCCAGATATGAGTTCTTCAGTTCTTGCTCTAAGAATCTAAATCCAAGTTTCTAGAATCATTCAGCAACAGAATTTTTTTATGAACTTCAGCTTAGAATGATTATATCTGTTTTTGTTAAACATTTTAAAAAATAACACAGCCTCAAGCAGATACCAAGAAGTAATAAAAACTATAAAGTACCAAACCTATGATCTTCTGTTAAATAGTCTTTAGAAGCCTTATTACTAACACTGTTGGTCATATTAGGGAATACTAGATCAGGACAGTTTCAGAAGTCAGTTTTTAATTCTGTTGCACTTGGATCAATTTTTAGATAATTTTTTTTGAATATTAGATTTTTTAGAATTGTGTAAGTGAATATTTGAAATTGGCTCTTTATTTTTTGCTTAGGTGGAAAAGAAGTGACAAACAAGGAGGAATTGAAGGGCATTCAGTGGGCATCATGGACCTGTGTTTCTGGTGTTGAAGTTAATGGAATCTGGCCCAAATATTCAGATATAAATGATATAAATTCTGTGGATGCGAATTTTATTGGGCAAGTTATGGTTACGGCTGATGATTATGGAATAGTAAAGCTCTTTCGGTACCCATGTCTAAGAAAAGGTAAAATTTTTGCCTTTAAAATTCAATTATACTTGTATTTTTTAATTGTGGCTATTCAAGGAAAATGTATTGAAAAGGTTTTTAATATCACTTTTTGCAAAAAGAGTTTTAAAAAATGGGGCAATATCAGTCTTTAAAAACACAACACCAAGAACATTTCTTTAAGTACATAAAGGTTGAAGACATATCCTAAGACTCATCCATGCAGTTGTAGCCAGCATTACACGTGAATGGTGGCTAGAATGAAGTTCTTCAAACGGCTCTGAAACAATGAAGCCTTTCTGGTCTAAAAAGATATCTTTATAATGGAGTGCCGTTAGGAACTTCAGTAACTTGTCCAATGACTGTGTTGTAATTATGTAGCAGTGAAAACCTTAACTTGATGTAGCTGTACTACTACTACCCGTTCTACTGCTAAACGTGGGAGGAGATGAATTGCCAGAAGCGCTTAGCACTCAGATTGTACAGTGGGAACCCGTGCTACAAGCATGTCTGTGGGGGTGTTTTCACAGACCTAAATATACATGATTTAAATAACTATATTTTTTCAAAGTAGAAGTAATAATTGTAAAAATCTTGGTTTGTAAAAAGTAAAATAAAATTAATACAGTGAAATTTAAAAGATTTCTAGTACACCTCAATACAGCGTTATCATGTGTCTTCTGTTCCTGTTTTTAACTTGATGAAGTTATTATATTTTGGAACTTAAACTTAAAAATGTATCTTATACACAGATTAAAATTTGTGAAAACTGCAAAAAGTTGTTGCTGTTGATTAAAATACCAGTCGTAATTTAAATATCTTTATTAAACACTACTTTTTCTATGGGTTCCTTAATATGATTTTCTGAGGTGCTTCTGAAACATTTGTTTCACAAACATTGAGAGAGATTTTTATTTTTGTTCTAGGAGCAAAGTTTAAAAAATATCTTGGTCATTCTGCTCATGTGACAAACGTCAGATGGTCGCATGATCACCAATGGGTTGTTTCCATTGGGGGAGCTGATCATTCTGTCTTTCAGTGGAAGTTTGTCCCCGACCGCAAGTTGAAGGACACTCTTCATATAGCACCCCAAGGTACGTAACTAACTAAAAAGAACACCAGCAAAAGGGTGGAAGTTGGGGAGGCTAAAAGAGAAGTAAAATTCTTAGGTGCAGGTATTGAAATAAATGTTCAAAATTGTCAGTCTGCACAATTACAACCGTTGTTGTTCTTTAAACTTTGCAGGTGTCTGAAGCACCTGGTAGAGTTGTCTAATACTTGCCAGTACCCTGTGTGTTCAGGCTAGCAAGAGCATGAAAAAACCTTCACTGCTGTGTTTCCTTTGCAAAGGAAAATTTTAAAAGTTCAGATCACAGATACGGATTTCTGAATTCTGTATATATCATCCTTTACTAAATTGACAACAACTGGATGCTTAGGTGTCACTGGAAAAATAGATTTTTATACTAACTTGATTAAAATTTTGAAGTACTTAGGTGATAATTTAAGTATTATAACTGATTATTTAATTTTTTTTTTAAAGGAGAATGTAGATGTTTAATGTTTGGGAAAAAATGAAGATCATATTTCCACTAGTGACTAATACAGCAATTATTGTCATGAGTTTCCTAAAATCAAAACAGTTAAATGAGTGCCTCCCTTGTAAATTCCTAAAGGAATTTAGAGAAGCCTTTGGGGAAATAAGCATATAGAGTTACAATAAAATAGGCTGTTTCACCATTTAATTGCTCAGATCAGATGAATATGTATCAGTGTGGATCCAGCAAACAGGTAAGTGAGTACAGATGCAGTGCTGAACTTGTCAGTGACAAATGCACAAGGAAATAATGTTAGGCTCTTCCTACATGTCAAACTATACGTGACTACCCTTTTTCTCTGCAGTCACAAAAAATTTTGCCCCTTTCTTCCCATCTGTAATTTTTTCCCTCCTCCCTAACCTACCTGAAGAATTTTTACTCTCATCAGTGGCTGAGTTTAACATAAGTTTCTCTTTGGACCCTTTGTTAAGGTTGTGCAAGTCTTAGCTTCTGCTCTATACTCATTATTTCATTCTCTTATTTTTCCTTTCCTCCTAACATTAAAGTTGATGAAACAATTTTAGTTAATGAAAACTAACTCACTTCAACACCCAGAATTATCATATTTATGGCTTATTTCTTATGTAGCAGCAGAATTGTTCCTGTCTATTATTAGCAGTTTATGTTGTGGTTAATATAAGCACTGATTATCAAGTCAGAAACTTTAACCAGTTACTTTAAACACTTTCTGGCTTGTAATTTGGGTTGATTAAGTTTTATTTCTGTTTTCTTGGTGACAGAGAGTCTGGTTGATTCTAATAGTGATGAATCAGATTCAGATCAGTCTGATGTTCCAGAGCTGGACTCTGAAATTGAACAAGAGACGCAGATCACCTATCGTCGACAGGTAAAGGTTTTAGTTTTAATGGCAGTTGGAAGCTTCCCAGGATTTAAGTTGCTTGTTTATGAAGACTGTTGAAATCTCAAAACTGGAGACACTGCATGGGAACTGACCAAAACCTTTAGAATTTTTGTTTACCTGATGCATTCAAAAGATCAAAGTTATTAAAATACAATGATTAATTAATAATTACAAGTAAAATATTAATTAATATTAATATTAACAGGGAGAAAAATTATTACATGTATTCCTAGAATGCAATTTAAAACCAAGCTGCGGTATACAATCACTGGCTACAGATATTGGAAGGTTTCTTTCAATTACGTCAGAATAACATTTTCTTGAGTGATAACTGTGGCTGAATTCTCAGAAACGTTTTTCTGATGAGTCTTTTAATTTTTAAGTATGCTTTTTCTTACAGGTTTACAAAGAAGATCTACCTCAACTTAAAGAGCAATGCAAAGAAAAAAGAAAAAGTGCAGCTTCTAAGAGACGTGAGCGAGCTCCAGGGAACAGTATAAGACTACATTTTGTTCATGGGTATGCAAACTAGGATTCTTTAAAATATACAAGCAGACTGTTTGATTTTGTAGACTGGTATTTGTAATTTAATAATCTGATTGAAGACTTTTGACTTTCTGTTGCTTTATGATTTACTAATTTTATTTATATCTGTAGAAATAAATTTACAGTAAATGAATAGAAGGCTTTGATGCCAACATACTAATTCTACACATGGATTCTGAAATGAATTTGCACTGAAACTTTACCTGGTACTTATTGCTTGAATACAGGTGACTAAATGAAGTATTCAGTAGTCTCACCCATACTTTTCAGTATCTGGAAGGCAATAGTTCTCTTTCGTGTTTTATTTTGATAGCTGGAACAGAAACTTTGTGTAGTTGAAGATGAATGGGTTCTGTACAGACTGGTGTTTCTAGCTGTGATTTATTAAAAATGAAAGTATAAACTGTTTGTACCTAGTCTGAAACAACTCACATGTTCCTCTGTTAGCTTAGGAATTAAATGTAATTCTTAATAGGTCTTTTAAGTTCGTTAAAAATGAATTTATTCTCTTTTTGGTGCTAATTTGAGTAGCAGAATGACTTTCAGATGCATCCTTGAAATCTTACAATTTCATCTTTAGGATTATTAGTCTCCCATAACTCTTCATAAGTGAAGAATTTTTATCAGAAAAAGATGTGGTGGTTTAAAACAAACTGGTACTAGATGTTACTGCATTAGAATAATGATCAGAAATGTAAATTCTCTTGATACAAAGCAAAACCAAAGCCTTTATTTAATTAAGACATTGCATATCAAGTGTTCCTTTCAAAAGATATCTCTCTGCAGGAATACAGCTTCTTATCAGACATAACTAAATACACTGAGAAGTTACTGATACTGTCTGTCTTTATAATGGCACTTAAACAATTTTAGTAGGACTCCACATGGAATGCTTAATAAATTAATTGGCTAAGAAGAGTTAATATTCAACTCAGCAGTTTTGTCTGTAGAAGACATGTAGTCTGAGTAATAGCATTGGAAATAATGACAACTGGGAAGCTTGGTACAGGGTTGGGTTTTTTAATTTCTTTTTGGTGCTCCAGAATTCTCAGGTGAAGATTTTTATATCTGTATAGAAAATGCATTAAGGTGGGTAGCTGCTATATGTAGTCTTTAAAATTTGGTCTAAAAATAAGACCAAATGATCCTGAAGAAGATGTAGCACAAGCAAGGTCCCTGGATCTTTGGTATTATTGTTATTTCCTTCACAACAGAAGTGAAGCTTGACCAGAATATCCAGGAATGACCAGAAGTAGAATGTCCTGTTGAGTTCTGTCTGATTACCCAATGGGCATCAAGAAAACTAATGAAGAATCCATGCTGAACAACAGATTTTTCTCAATATCCAGGCTGTTAACTTTAAAGTGACCCACATGCAAGTGAGTAATAGGCATATTCTCTGATTCAGGAGATCTGATTTGCTTCATCTTTCTTTAGCTGCAATGGAAATGTCTTGGATGTTCCTTGAAAATCTAAGAAGTGGTACTTTTTTTAATTAGGGGAATTAGAAGCTCTTTTTCTTTTCTTTGTTTTTGAGCTTGTTGGTCTTGTGTTTTGAATTTGTCAACTGCCTTGAAAGATGAACTTTTAAAAATCTCTTGATATCCTGTAAGAAATCTTTTAAGCCTCTGGTTACTTCCTGTTTCAGAAGGGGATAAAATTTGGAGTGTGTGAGCCAGCTTCTGACTAACATGGATGAGGAAAGAACTTCTGTTAAGAGGTTCATCTTTAAGTGCGTCTTTCTCTAAGAGATCTGGTGCAGTCATGATCAGAAACATGTTATTAAATTGGTGTACAAATTTGACCTCTTTTTGACTATTCCTGTGTTTTAATTCTGCCATGTCTTTGGTAGGATGGTGGTTCAGAAACATGAACTATTCAGAAGAACCTTTTTCTTGGACTCAATGCTTATTATGCTTTCTTTCTGCTGGCAGGAAATAAGGATGCACATGTAATACTCAGGCCTCATATTCTCTCAAAGCTATGCTGTTGATTTCACAAGAATGATTTTTTATATTTTTGAATATTCATAGAATCATAGAATGATTTTTCAATATTCAAAGGATTTAAGCACAATCTAGTTTGAGTTTCAGGATATTCATTGAACTAACCTTACTGTAAGATGAAATTTGGTAACAGTTTCAAGATGACATGGGAATGCTCTTTAATGAGAGCCTTATAACACCTTGCATGGATTCCTACAAGTACCTACAAATAGTATCTGAAGGGAATAGCCTATGAGTGTCTCCTCTTGAGAAAACACTACTGCTATGCAGAATAGTTTTTAAAAAAATAAAAGTCTCCACCTTTGTACTAAAGACTGTTCTCAATCATGTTAGTTTTGATATTTGGTTCTTCTAGAGATTTTTGGGGGAGGGTTGGACTACATCTGGAAACTTCCCACATACACTTTGAAGAGTAACATGCAAATTTTGAAACTCTTAGAGCATTAGACAAGCTATGGACATCGACTCTTTTCCCAGAGAGGACACTACTTGTGAAGTTGCCTGTTAGTTGGATATAGATGTGTAACTTGCAAATGTGGGTAGGATTTGGCTTCATGTTACAGAATTCACAGTTACGGGCTCAAAAGGAGATGGTTTTATGTGTATATCTAAACTTCCATCACAGTCAATGGAGATCTAGTCAGTAGTCAGTGGAGCATAAGAAGGGATTTGGCTCAGGTAAAATGAAATGCTGATGGTTGGCCAGCTGAGCAGCCCTGCAGGTTCAACTGACTGTATTGACTACAACACTGTTGATTAAAATGTAGGAGTTAATGTGTCTAACGAACATGTGAACACCTATGCTTTAATCTCAAATTGAATGCAGCCCCTGCTATTCATGACTTTGGTAATGGTAATTTTTTTTCCTATGCAGCACTGAGGAAGCTGCATCTTCTTCTGATAGTTACTGTCATATTAACTTGAATCAATCCTGGATCATTAACTATGGCAGAATGCAGTCTTATATCTATTGTGCCTTCTTATGTATTATCCAGTAACTACAATACATAACTTGCTTTCATTATTATTTAATTTATAGTTGCTAATCAAGATGCCTTGTAAATTTCTTTGGTTTGTTTTCTGCATGTGAATAAATTATTTCTCTTAATGCTTTTTCTGACATTAGCTAGTAATCTCAGTTCTAAATTGGTTAAATAATATGGACATGTAAGTATTTTGGAACTGCGTAGAATATTCTTAGGGAATGATCTACATTGAAATATCCTTCTTTTCATTGCTGTTTAACCTAGGCCCATCACTTTCCCTCTGGTGAAAAGGAGCTGTATAGTCAAGGAGTTAATAAACTGGCACATGGGAAAGACCAAATGTCTTTAATTTGGTTACAAAGAGTCTGTTGGCACTGCTTGATATTTTGGCAAAATGTGTTGTATTTTAATTATAAACAACTGATTGTACTAATTTTTGTAATAAATAGAGGAAATTAACTGAAATTAACTTCTGTCACAAGAAGTTATAGATATAATTAATAAGAACTATTTTCCTGCATCCTAGATACATTTTGGATATTTTGAGCAGTCCTGTGATACGTGACAGTGATGTACTCAGTTTCGCTTGGTTTAATTTAGGGTATATAGGCAATTGTTATGATGAGCTGGGAAAATTCTGGATTTCTGGGTTGCATGTAGGAGGACCTGAAACCCTTTTGCTGTCTTCATGCATTTTACTTTTATAGGTGACTGCTAAGTTTGCAAGAAATTGCTCAATGTCCAGTATTTCTTTCAGCATACATATTTTCATAGCTGTAGGGTAGGGTGCATTTTTGGCCTTTTTTTTAAAAAAAAAATTACTCTGTGTTTGCAAAGGAAATCCAGTATGTTTAGCAAAGCACAGTGCAGAGTGAGGCACTGGAAAATGATGTCTGAACAGCAGTAGGTTCAGGTATCGTCTCTGGCACTGTGTCTGCCTTTATAATCCCTGCCCCTCATGGAGTGTTGTCATGTACTTAAAATGGTGATGTTATATACTGTGATAGGTTATTTTTGTTTTCTTTCTTCATAGTGACTGCAGGTCATTGTATATTCTGTTCCTTAAAAACCTAGTGGCTGTACATTGAGGCAGGCAGATAGCATTTTGGGTTAGGCAGAAATCAGCTTCAAAACATCTGCACATGCTGCTGCAGGGGAAGGTTGTTAGTGAAGGATGTGGGTGGAGGGAGAGCAAAGCAGGACTGAAGAGTCTGCACTTGTATTGTGAATCTAAATTGCTGGTCACTTTGAGAAGAGTAGGGAGCAGATGTATAGCTGAGCCTCAGATCAAATGTAGAGAGAGATTTTGCTAGAGACCTTGAAGGGACAATAACGCAGGAGTAACTGAAAAATTGCTGGATTAAAAAAATTGCTGAAGTTAATAACCTGCCTGTGAATACCAATCTAAACAGTGAGTTGAAGGGAACCTTATTTAAAAGCTTTTATTTCTGTGCTATCACAATTTTTGCTGGTTTAAGAAGTTTACTTTTCTTGTTTGTGATCTAATGAGACCCAGCTTTGGACTTCCAGTATGGCAGACAATACAAAGCTGGGAGGAGAGGCTGGCAGACTCAATGGCTGTGCTGCCATCTGGAGGGACCTGGACAGGTTAGAGAACTGGGGAGGGAGGAGTTTCATAAGCTTCCAAAAGTTTGAGATGCAAGTTCCTGAAAAGCAACATTCTTCTTCTGGAGAGCAACGGACCTGGATTATCTACTGGTGTGTTTAAAAACTTCGTGTAGTGATTTTAGTAATTTTTCTCTAATCACATACAGTGACATAGGTACCATTGTGTGTAATGTAGGTGAGCCAAAAGAAATACATTGTGTTCAAATCTGCTCCAAGTATGTGCTCTGTTGTTTTCCAGTAATGGATAGATCTAGTGTTTATGAGCATGGATCCATGGTTTTTGGAATGTTCATTGAACTAAAGTTGGTCAGCTGCCTCACAGATTCATTACTTCCCCAGTGCATATGGTTGCACTGTATACATAAGGAAAGACGTATATAAGTTCATGATCTTAGTCACACCTAGGAAGAAATGAGTATACTGAGACAGTGCATACGGACCTCAGTTGGGAGTTGGCCTACTCATGCCAGTTCCTGTATCAGTACAGAAAGCAGACAGGTGTTCCTTCAAAAAAAGAAACTGTTCTAGAAAAAATTTATGCATTTGTTTTGTTATCAATTTTCCAGAAACGATCATGTTTTGCTGCCTGATTTTTGAGCAGTAGGAGAGAGCCAAAACTAATACTTTAGACATTTTCTATTTCACTTAACTACATGTTGCATGCCAAACTTCTCCATGTGGTCTGAAAAAATTACTAGCTATTACTTTCTCTTCTAAACTAGCTGTGGACAGTAACAATTAAGTGCCACTTTTAAACTAGTGCTTGTAGTACTGATGTCTGAATAGTAAATTAGATTGGTGAATTGTTGTTCCTTTGGGGAAGTATATTCATAATTTTAAAACACCGAAACAGTAATTGGTAAGTAATGTGAGTTTTACGTGTGCAAAATTCATCCAGCATAATTTTGTCTCAGTTTCAGTATATATGTTTATGACTTTGGTGAAGAAACCCTTTTTCTTTAATTAGTTACAGAGGTTACGACTGTCGAAGCAATCTCTTCTACACTCAGACGGGTGAAATTGTATACCATGTGGCAGCGGTAGGAGTGGTGTACAACCGGCAGCAGAACACACAGCGCTTTTATCTAGGTCATGATGATGACATTCTTTGCCTTGCTATTCATCCCTTAAAGGACTATGTGGCAACAGGCCAGGTAGGATTCATGTTTATCTGCAATAACAATCTGAAGTTGTTACTACTGAATTAAGAAAGGCCTTGGAGGTCTTGGGGGAGGAACATCCAGTCTACATTTATTCAGGTGAAGGACTGCATTTCTGTTGCAGATGGAATCATGGTAAAAAACTGACACAGAAGTGTTTTTTACAGTTCTTTATATTATGGTAAGAGTCTATAGTTCATAGTTTATCTGAACCTCTTTTAAAATTAAGAATAGATTAATATTTTTTATTCAGCATTATGTTGCTGCTTCTTGATAACTGGTGGAGGAAGTGTGCAGATAAAATATATTTTTTTAATATCTTGTTTGTGAAGTTAGCTATATTAGTATTGCATTCATTTACTATTCCATAGTATGAAGTTAGCAGTTGTTATTACAGTCTGGCATTCCATTTTAATGTATTATATTTTTCATTATCACTTATACACAAACTATGTACTGTTTTTGCATACAACAAAGGGATGTATGTTGCTAGAGCTCATTTTATAATACTACTACTACTAGTTAATTTTGTCTTTTGCCAGAGAGTTATTTTAGGTAAATTATTTTCACTCACGTTTTCAAACAAGTCTTCTGGTAAGTATTTATACACTGGGACTTGAAGGTTTGATCTGATATTTCAGGTTTTTTTATTTCTGCTTATCATTTTTATCATTGTTGCTGTTGTTTTTATATAATAAATTGGAAAACATGTGAATTGAATTTTTTAATAGAAATAAACCTTTGCTTATAATGCCCTTGATTTCTATAAAAATATTGAGATTAACATAACTCTGTAGGTCAGTTAAGAAATTAGCCCTAAATAAAAGAATTGAGTTGATTTAATTTTGGGGTAGTAAAGGCTATAAATAAAATGTCCCTGAATTCACATTAACTTATGCTATCAGCAGAAAGATACACTCCATTATGTACTATTTTACGTGTACACATTACGTGCTGTTGTATACTATGTTACATGAAGAAACTAGGCAGTGTAGTAATCAAATTCCTCATGCCACACTGGTTCAGATTTTCCTGATAGTGGATGTTCTGAAAAGCTTTGCAAATATCTCATGTTGAGTTTGTGACAAAACCAGAAATAGATCCTAGTTTTTCTGAGCCTTAAATACAGGAGAGTTTTGTTCTGGTTTCGCAATCTTGTTATTTGTGCGCTGAGGTGCAAACCCCTTGGAATAGCAAATAATCTTTTAAGTACTGACTAATACCGCTTTTGTACATAGTTGAAAAGAATAAGATATAAACCAAGTTTGTTACCTACATTAGTGAATTCTAGTGGAAATTGCTCCACAGGTATCAGTGTATTAGAATCTGCCTTGTAATGACACCAGAAAGCAACAGAAGTCACCTTGATTTCTCCAACGTAGAGAAGCTGACATACTAGCAATAAAAATAACCTTTTATTTTTAGACAGGGAATGATTGATGAAAAATTGATGGAATAAATATGCTACAGTGCAATCAAT
>NW_008237222.1:3029263-3032792 GCF_000691975.1 Corvus brachyrhynchos | reverse complement strand
CCCCCCCCCCCCCCGGAGGACTTCAGTTAATTGTGATTAATGTGCCAAAGTCAGCTGGGAAGTGGTATTTGGGAAGTAGCAAAAGGAATAATGTACAGCTAGCCAGGCAGCAGTAATACTAGAAAAATTCTATCACTGTAATTTTTTTCAAATACTTTTTGAACTATTTTTGATACTTTTTAAACAACTGTGTAAAATAACTGAGAAATGGAAAAAAAATGAATATGAATATGTATACTTTCAGGTCGGTCGGGATTCCTCAATACACATTTGGGATACAGAAACAATAAAGCCACTCTCAGTATTAAAGGGCTATCACCAGTATGGTGTTTGTGCTGTTGATTTTTCAGGTAATAAGTATTTATTTATTTATTTACACGTTTCCTTTTCTGTGTGAAAATACAAGCTAATCAGTTCTACTGAGAGATTGGGGGTTCCTTTACACCAAAAATTTTGTGTTACAAATATTCCCCAGTGTTCAGTGTCAAATGGGAGAGGCTGTCTTAAAATGAACGTTCATTAGAAAGACCTTTGCAGTCTTGTACGTAGGAAATGCAAGAACAGGTTCTGTGCTGTTTTACAACTGAGCTGAGCACTTCAGAATTTTTTTTGGTTGTATGAGGCAGGTGCATGGATCTGGAGTGTTGTGCTTGCCTTGCAACTGTGTAAGAAGATTTTTGAGCCAATTGGTCAGGTGTGCAATTTTTTCTTTTTTAAATGAAATCCTGAAAGCCATTTGGGTAGCACACTGATACATTCAGAAAGTCCAGTCACAGAGTTGTTCTGGTCAGAAACACAGGCTCCCTCTCCACCTTATACTAACATCAGAGACTATCAGTTAAATCCCTTGAGATTTTTACACTCCATACATTGAATTCGTGTACCAATATTAAATTTCCTCTGCTCCACTAGCTTCTATTAATTCTTTAATTGTTTGGATTTACTGGATAAGATCTCTAAACTCACAGCAAAGATGTGTGATCACAAAGATGAATGGTTTGTGGTCTTTGATGATTCTTACTTTTGTTTCTTCTTTTTCAATATATGAATCTCATTTCTCAAATTCTGGCATGGGTATATAGCAATTTCAAAGATGGATACATGTCAGAAAATCAGTGATCTTGAGTGAGCACAGATAGCTTGTTTATTGAAGGTTAATGTGGAATTTGTGTCAAAACTTTTCCAAAACTTCACAGTACTACGTTTAGGGGCATTTCACAAATTTCGTTGTATTGTTTCAGTCCTTTCCTGTTCAAAAATGAACAGAAATTTTCAGAGTGAACATAAATTTTTCACAAGAACAACCTATGGTGAATGTTTTTGTGCAACTGTGTCAGCAGCTAACTGAACAAGGGATTTAATACAAACAGAGAGCATCTAAGTGCAAATTTTAGACAGGATAATTCCAAGTCCTACACTTCATCCAAGTTTAAAAGCAAATGGATGAGAAGGCATGCCTCTAAATACATCATACGCTTATTTACCTGTTTGTACTTTCTTCTTATAATATTTGTGGAGTTACAGTATTTTTAATATGATTTCTTATTATTGCAACATAGTTATCTATCTACTCTCTTAATAATAAATTTATTATTCTAGCGGATGGGAAACGATTGGCTTCTGTTGGAATAGATGACAATCACACTATTGTACTCTGGGATTGGAAGAAAGGAGAAAAGCTTTCAGCAGTAAGGTAGGAATTTAACTATGTTTTAAAGTTTGTACCTAGATTTAGTGACAGTAAGAAAAAATATATTCATTAAAGAACAAGAGTTCTCTTAATAAAATAGCAGTTTCTATTACTTAAGTGATACAGGCAATAACATTTATCACAACCTTAAAAGTTTCTGTGGAAGAAGTAAATGAAGCTCTGGTAGTCAACAAGGGCTATTACAGTGATGGCTCAACTGGTGAAGGAAGAAGGCATAGAAGACATTGCTGTGTTCTGAAATAATTTCTTTAAAACTCTGTGCACTTCTGTTTGCCCTCTTAAAGATGGTGGTACATGGTCTGTTCAGGTCTTTTTCATCAGAGGTCACACCTTTCTTAGGATAGTCGTTTGCAGTTGTTTGAAGAGTTCTTTTTTCTTCAGGGTTCTTTCCTTTTCCTTTCTGAGTCCTGACAAGCCTGATCTAACTTTTAAGTCAACTCTGCTTTGAACAGGAAATTCGACTAAGTAACTTTCAAAGGTTAAATATTTCGGAAGTTTCTTTGTGTCTGCACAGATTATTTAATATATGCTTATTAAATGAGTTTAATACACAAGATAGAATCCCATTTCTAATTTTGAGTAATGTTATTGAAACCTTTGACTTTTTTCTTTTCCTAAGGATTTATTGCTTTAAATAGAGCAGTAGTATGAGTGGTTTTTGCCCCATGCTGTCTGGATTCAGTGCTTAGACTCATAAACATTGTTCTAGGTAGATTTAAGAGATTTATTACTCTCTGCAGTACAATGAAAAAAGTGTCGGCTTCCTTTTATCCATTAAGTTCATTATTGCTACTTAATTTCATTTACTCTCATTTTATTTTTAAACACATGTTGAATTTCTTCACTGAAGAATGACTATTCTGACTAGATGATGTAGATAAAGAGTACTTCCTTCCCAGTTGCTTGTCAAAAGCCCAGTTAGCTTGGCTTCTCCGAAGACATTTGTCTGCATTTCACCTGATTTTTAAATTTTTTTTTTCATTTCTCCTACCCACACAAAGGAATTGATTGGAATTTTTGAGAGCAGCATCTGTACTTTGAAGATGACTGAGTTTAGAAAGAAACTGCTTCATACTTTCACCCACTAGTTCATCTAGTGATCTGAAAGGACAGAAAATAAAAGATTTTTGCCACTTTTGAACAAGGAGCAAAAATTAGGGATTGGGGGCTGTAGTGGTTTGGTCCAAAATCCTCATTACCGTTTACCTTCTGTGAGATAAGAATTAGGAGAAATGCAAAGCAGGCACCAAACTTGAAAGAATATAAAGAAGTTTATTAACAGACCTAAAAGAAGAAAAAAATTATACCATACCTTCAGTACACTTCTCCTCCCCCCACCTTTCTCCCTTCTCCCAGTGACAATGTAAAAAGACAACCCTTGAGATGTTCAGTCTGTTTACCTGTCACGATCCGCTAATGCAAGCGGGGGTCGTGATGGTTCATTTATCGATCTCAGAGTGTAAAGGACACAAGGAGATTTCAGTTTTAATCAAAACAGTGCACCTTTATTAAGTGCCCACAACACAGTAATGCAATAGAAGAGAGTAAGGGAGAGAAAGAGAGAGAGAGAGAGAGAGAAAAGTAGAGAGGGGGAAAAAGAGGGGGCAATAGCTACCAACGGATGAGACGAAGCCCTCATGGTCTTCCGCCAATAGATTTGTCTTCCTTCCGTGGGGAGATCTCGGATCTCAGTTATTTCAGAAGGTCCCTTTATAGTCCTTTTCAGAAGCGAGGGGCAACTGGCCAAGAGGTTGGGAAATCTACAGCCATTGTTATGGGGTCCGTTGCTTTGGGAAACAGGTACAGGACAGACGTACA
>NW_008237222.1:2949814-3028774 GCF_000691975.1 Corvus brachyrhynchos | reverse complement strand
CAATTTTAAGGTTGAGCCGTTCAGAAACAAAAAAACAGAGGCCCTTCTCCTTCCCTGGGAGCAAAGGGTCTTCCTCATCTTCAGCTTTAGGACTACCTCTGGGAGCATCTCTAGGAACTGAGGTTTTCTCCTTTCCCATTTGGAGCAAAAGTCCTCATTGCTTCCATCTCTCCCTGTTCAAACTTCTCATGAAATTACAGCTGCTTCAGCATCTGCCTATCTCAACACAGGTGCTTTTGCACCCATTTTCAAAATGAGCGAATTGAAATAAGATTTATGACTTTACTCCTTTAAATGTCATTATGAGCTGTCAAAGATCTAAACACCATACACCTAAACTTAATGCAAATGCAAAGAAAATGCCTCCTGGTGCATCTTTGAAGTAACATAAGTCACCTGCCTTGGAAACCGAAGGGTAATGAAAGTAGAACAGGACTCAGTATGTCACTTCTTTGGCTTTCTGCTTCCTCATTATGAACTATTAGTAATGATTTGAAAGTAAATGTTAGCAAGATAGAGCAGTGTAGGAAGCCAGAGTGCCGAGGATATTTCTCTGCCTGTTTTTAAGGGTTGTTACCCCCCTGAACAACACTGTTTTAACCTCCAACCTTGGAAAAAATTACCAATGATCAGACAAGAACTAGAAGTGGTGTGAATTAGGTGATAGACTACTATGTAAGATTGTCACAGGGTGAAAAATTTGAGGTTTTGGGCTTCTCTTTGTAGTAAATAGATAAGAGTAAAAAATACCAAAATGGAGGATTGTTGTTCTCTAAACCTTCTTCTCCTTCCTCTACTACTCCATGTTCTGCACTAAAAGTAGTTTGGAATGATTGGATAGAGAATTCCGCAGTTCCTGCCCGTGTTACTGAATAATTGGTAGGAAAGTGAAAATAATATTCTATTGGTTAAACTATTGGTTAAATTATCTTTAAAAGGCTGTGTAAATCTTGATAATTAGACTTCTCTCCTGCTTTCTGTGCTCTATGTTATGCCTGGGTAACACTAGTGGCTCTGTTCCTTTGATAAGACTTAATAAACGATAAACAAACTATCCAGCACCATTGAAACTCCAGGAAAAGTCTTGGTTTATCTTTGAAACTCCTTGCAAGGACTTATAGAAAATTCTCTCCCATCAGGAAGGATTTGATTTATGGCACGGTTCAGTGTAAGAGCAGGTATACATAAAAAAAAAAATCCCCAAAACCCCACCCAAACCTATTTAAAAATATTAAGAGTTATGCTTTTTAAAAAATTATTTTGCTTTGCTTTTTAGGGGAAGCAAAGATAAGATCTTCGTTGTTAAGATTAATCCTTACATGCCTGATAAATTGATTACAGTTGGAATTAAACACATGAAGTTCTGGCGGAGAGCAGGTAAGGACACTTCAGAATTAGAGCATTTTCTGTTACTGAAAGTATAACTTTACATCTCTTACTGTATGTTTCTTGCATGAAAAGCAAATGTTTTCTCTGTATATCTCTTAGTTAGCATTGCCCTAGCAGTAATAATGTTAATTAACATTATGGCAGTAGTGGAAATTCTTTTTAAGATCAATTTGCCTTGGAGCTAGAGCTACGTAAGTAGAAAAGACCCTGCCTTTTCTACTGTCTGCTTTTATATCTAGTAATAATATATCGTATCTGAAAATTTTACAGTGCTGCTCTAAAATCATAGAACAGTTTTTGGAAGAAGGACCTTTACAACACATATGCTGTAAAAAGGCACAAGTGTAAATAATACTAAGGTTATAAAAAATTCACATACAAAATTCAGACAAAGTACTTGAAGAAGACACATCTGCCAGTTGAGAGCTCTTTGTCTGGACACCTCCATTGATCTTGACAATTAAAAACCAAGGTTATTTGTGCTTGAGAAATTTTGAATAGTGAAAAACTCATTCCCTGATACTTGTGTGAACGTCGTTGTTTCACACTTGAAATCATACATAAAGACATATGTGCTACAGAAGACTAGCTTATCTGCTAAGAATGTTCTAATTATTCATGCAGAATTTATGTACATCAACTCACATGAGTCCTGATAAAGATTAACTGTGTAGAGAAAACTCTGTGAAGAAAAAGATTACAGTTTTTCTCCAACAGAAATTAATCAAGATTGCCTGAAAGCAAGCTGTTGACGTCTGAATAAATTATTAATTTCACAATTGAGCTTGCTATCTATAGAAAGAACAAAGTGTCTCAGAATATTTACTAAAAGAGCTACTATAAATTCTTTAGAAAGAAATCTTAACTATGATAAAAGCCTGGAGATGGTGATTTTGAAGAAAGAAAGGAAATGGTTTAAAATGCTGCTTTTCTCTCTGGCACTGCTCAGTCAGAGGAATCAGATTTCTCTGATGCTGCAGCCCATCTGTATGAAACTTCAGTGGCTCACTGGCAAGGCAGTCACCCCCCAGGAAACACACTCAGCAAAGTTAGAGTGAGGAGTAGAGTGTCAGTGCACCTTAACAAATGGCAGCTTTCTGAAATCTGCAGTAGAGCAGGTGCACTTGATTGAGAAGTGACATGAAGTACATGCTCTGGACTATATTGTCATCACTGCCTAGTGAGGCAGAGGGGTTCCAAGACCTGACCTCTCAGTACAAGAACAATATGAAGTGTCAGATCCTGAGGGACTTCCATGTTATACCACATGAAGTTTCCCTGTTTTGTTTAATATCACTGTGATGATATAAATCTGTCTTTCTAGCCAGAAGTTACTATGTGCTATAACTGCCAAATGATTTTAGATATAAAAGAAACATAAAATTTATATACCGAGAAATATAGAATATTTCTATTATCCATAGGCTAATATAAGTAAACCTCTAAAATAAAATTAGAAATCCTCTCACTAAACACATCACGAAAAGTGGGATGTGAAGATCTAAATTTTTTTTTTCTTTCAAGACTATTCATTAGTAATTTCTATGAACTGTGTGTGGTAGATATTTTTTTGTTTAGATGCAAGTTTACAAATGCATTTTTTCTATATATGTCCATGTGGGTATATGTACGTATTCAAATCCAGATTCAAGTAGTAAGTTAAAAGTAAGGTTGGGTCTTTTGGGTTTTAGTTTTTTGGTTGGTTGGTTTTGGTTTATTTTTTGGTTGGTTGGTTGGTTTTGGTTTTTGTTTTAGTGAAAGTTGACGAATAATAAATTTTATTTTGTGAGATCTCTTCTCAGACTCAATTTTTTGGGGAGCATGGGTGGACTAAAAGAAAAGAACTTGTTGCTCTGGGTGAGGTTATATAGTTCTTGGAAAATAGTTCTAAGCAGATGTCTAATGACTTGTTCTTGGTCTGAACCAGGAGGAGGACTAATTGGGAGAAAGGGCTGCATAGGTGCGCTGGGAAGAACCGACACAATGATGTGTGCAGTGTATGGCTGGACGGAAGAGATGGCGTTCTCTGGAACCTCCACGGGGGATGTGTGTATTTGGAGAGATGTGTTTCTCATAAAAACTGTCAAAGCACATGATGGTCCTGTGTTCAGCATGCACGCATTGGAAAAAGTAAATAAACTGCTGATTGTTTTTTTTATGTCTGGACAAAAAAGTCTATGATAAAGCTAAACCTTTCCCAGACTCAGGAATCCATGTCCTTATTTTCATTACTGAAAGGCCTTGTGTGGTCCAGATTCAAAATCGTGTTTTGTGCATGTCTCTTATTCTTGTTATGTACCATGCTGTTTCTCAAACCCTTGTGGTCAGTGACATCTTATTCAGTAATTTTCATAACCTCTTACTAAAGAAATAACAGTAACTGACTTAAGCATCAGTAAGTTCAGTGGAGTATGTGAGCTTGTGAGACAGGAAGAAGACCATACTTGTACTATTTTGTGTTCTAATTACTGTCTACTCATAGAAGAATTCAATCTGTAGATCACTAAGTGCTTTCTCCAGATTCTCAGCTTCTTTTTAGCCGAGGAAAGCCTTTAAGCATGTGCCTAAATGTGAATGAGTGTTCCAGTTAGACTATTTATTTGTTTAAAGTTAATGTATATGTTGGTGTTTTGCTAAGTTAGACCAAGTCACTCCACCTCCTAATAATTGCATTTCAGAATAGTAGCGTTGGACAATACATGTGTTATTCGTACTGCAAGAACTGAGTGCTCTGAAGAAAAGTACTAATGATTTCAGTGCTAACCATATGTGTTGCTTCATTAAATACCTGTATATAATTTTAAAGACAGAATGGCAAAAATGTGCATATATTTGAAAAATATGAGAACTGATAAAATTTTTGTGAGTGGTACTAAATTTGGTTTCGAGTAATGAGGTGAAATGCCAAAGAGATGTGGAGGCTAAATAGCAAGAAAAACAATATAGTATGTTGGTTATCTTATTTTTCTAGAATAGTAGAAGCATACAGGTTAGAACTTCTAAATCTAGCCTGTGTACATGCACTGTTCAGAACTGTGCTGCCTTCATCAGGAGGAGAAATCACTCATTTTGTTGCTCCTGTTCTTTTCATCTCTAACATCTGTAGCTCTGTGCATTGCAGTGTTGTATATAGTCCATTTTCAGTATTGGCAGAAATCACTGAAAAATTAAGGAAAGGTAATAATCAATTATATCTAGTGATTTCTATTTCTTTTCCCCCAGGGATTTGTCACTGGAGGAAAGGATGGGGTAGTAGCTCTCTGGGACGATACCTTTGAACGTTGTCTCAAAACCTATGCCATCAAAAGGGCTGCTCTGGCTCCCGGATCCAAAGGTAACACAGACTTTATCCTATGTTGTGTTCTATTTTTAAAGTACTTTCTTGAGAAAGTACTTTGTGGAATTGCTTTCCCTGGTAAGAGGAAATCCACATTTGACATAATGAATACTAAAATGAGTTTTGCTTAAGCTTTATTGATTCTCAGTAAGTAATTTTTATATTGGGACAGGACTGGTGTGTTGTATGTCTGTTTGCACATTTGGTGGGTGCAGGTCATAATATTACTATTAGCCTAAATTAATTGTTTAGCTTCAAGTTTCTTATCATCCAGGTAGGGTTTTTTGTTTGTGGTTTGGGGGCGGGGGGAGTGGTTGGGGTTGGTTTGTTTGTTCGTGGTTTTGTTGGGTTTTTTTGTTTTGTTTTTATTAAAGTGGCAAGCAAAAAGCCTATTATATTTCTGATCATGAAGTCTCTTACCTGATCTTTTTTGTTCTGGAGAAAGGAAGGAATTCAAAATTGTGGTTAGTTTTGTAAGGTATGAGTAGTTAATTTTCTGTAAATGCATATGTCTTTTGAAATCATTAAAGAACATTTTCATTCCTATTTTTCCTGTTTCTACCACTTATTCTTGATCTTAATGCTAATTTACAGTTCCCTGTATTTTCATTCTGGATAGCCTTTTCTGTTCCGTCCCCTTCCCTTAAAGTTATGTTTGCTGTGTTCTAAAGTATATGATTTGATTTTCAAACACGATGAATGTAAATACTCATTAATGAAAACATTGTACTTCAGAGTGTCTCATTCTCATAGCTTGTTTACAAAAAGCTGGATTTGAAGGTACTGTAATTGGTAGCAATATAGTAGTATAGTTGATGCTTCACATGCACAGAGTCAGGCTGATTAAACTTCTTTATATATTGCTAAATCCTCCCAAATGAATCCAGACAGGTTGTTTCATGCAGGAACGTTTTCACTGTTTATTACTGAATAGCTTTTTCTACAATGAGAAGGTAATGTGCATATATGTGAAGAATCCTCTTTAAGGCATACTTGAGAATCTTCTGTCTTTTAACATTTTAATGTTCTAGGTCTCCTCTTAGAAGATAATCCTTCTATACGTGCCATATCGTTAGGACATGGTCATATTCTAGTGGGCACAAAGAATGGTGAAATATTGGAGGTGGATAAAAGTGGACCAATAACTCTGCTGGTTCAGGTAAGTGTTAAATATCAGTCAAATATGTCAAACCCTGAACACGATTTTATTTTTCAAGTAAAGACTTGTGAAGTAAGAAGCACTTTAACTACTAATGAAATTAGTGAGTTACTATCACTTTTAGTTAGACTAGACCATTATGACTCCTTAATGAGCAAAATAGGACATAGGATTTCAGTACTTGTTTGTTCAATGAGTTCACCCTTTCAAACAGACCAAGATCATATATCTGTTTTGGAAAAAAAAAAAAAAAAAAAAAAGTGTGTGAAAGTGAAAGAAAAGTGTGTGAAAAAGTATGGATCCTCTACTAAATTCCTTATTAACTTTTTCTGAGTAATAATTACTCTTATTTTTAAAAGTTGTCTTCTTGACATTTGTTTTGAGATTTTACTTGTAATTATGTAAAAAGTTTCCATTTTCTTTGCCATACCGAACAACTGCATTTTTTACTAAACAGATTTTTACATTGCATCAACACATCATTTTCTTTCATAGTTAGGTAAAAATCTCTGGATTCTCTCTTTTCTGAGTGGCCAGTGCAATAGATAAAGAACTGTATTTGTTAAAAGAAAATGCTAGAATCTAAGGTAAAGAAAAAAATCTAGTTCATAGAATAGTTTGGGTTGGAAGGGACCTTTAAAGGTCATCATGTCCAAACCCCCTGCAGTGAGCAAGGACATATTCAAATAGATCAGATTGTTCAGAGCCCCATCCCATCTGGCCTTGGATGTTTCTGGGGATGGGGCATCTGCAACATCTCTGGGCAACCTGTCCCAGTGTTTTACTATGCTCATCATAAAAAGTTTCTTTATCTAGTCTGAATCTACCCTCTTTTACCTTAAACCCATTACCCCTTGTCCTGTCACTACAAGCCTTACTAAAAAGAATTCCCATCTTTCTCATAAGCCTCCTTTAAGTACCAAGAGGCTGCAACAAGACCTCCCTGGAGCCTTCTCTCCTCTAGACTGAACACCTCCTACTCTCTCAGCCTGACTTCATAGGAGAGGTGCTCCAGCTCTTTGACCCTTTTTGTGGCCCCCTTCTGGACCCATTCCAACAGGGCCATGTTTTCCTGTGCTGAGGACTCCAGAGACAGACACAATAATGGAGTCTGACCAGAGTGGACTAGAGGGGCAGAATCACCTCCCTTGACCTGCTGGTCACATTTGTTTTGATGCAGCCCAGTTTGCTTTCTGGGTTGCAAGCGCACGTTGCCAGCTCATGTCCAAGTTGTTGTCCACCAAAACCTCCAAGTTCTCTTCAGGGCTGCTCTAAGTCCGTTTTCTGCCCAGCCTGTGTTTGTGCTTGGGATTGCCCTGACCTACATGCAGGGCCTTGCACTTGGCCTTGTTGAGCTTCATTACATGGGTCCACCTGTCAGGCCTGTCCAGGTCCCTCTGGATGTGATCCCTTCCCTCCAGCCTGTTGACCACACCACTCAGTGTAGTGTCATCTGCAGACTTGCTGAGGGTGCACTCAGTCGCACTGTCCACGTCATTGATGTAGATGTGTGTGAGGATTATTTCACAGTTTTCTGTAGTACTAATTACCATAATTTTGCACAAGTAGCAGGGTGAATTTTTTCAGGTGTTCTGTGTTTTAATTCAGATATTTATTATCCTCTAAATAATGCATGCTCTCTCTTTTTTTTTTTAACTTCCTTAAATGTATTATTTCCTATTTCAGTTTAAAATAAAAAGAAACCTGATTCATTGTGTTTTTTCAGGGTCACATGGAGGGGGAAGTTTGGGGTCTAGCTACTCATCCTCATTTACCTATTTGTGCCACTGTAAGTGATGACAAAACCTTAAGAATATGGGATTTATCTCCTAGCCATTGTATGTTAGCGGTTCGCAAATTGAAAAAGGGTAAGATGCTTAGTATGAAAAAATATTTAACTGATGCAATTGACATTTACAAGCATTATGAATCTTTTGAAAGCAGGACTGAATAAATTCCTTTGTTTGCTCAAATTATTTTATGAATGCTATGTTCATGAGTTGTGTAGCCCTTAAGCTAATGAATCTGTACAAAAAAAATTCTGTGTAGTACTGTTCTGAAGATTATTTGCAATTGTAACTTACTTAAGTCAATAAATTACCAATAAAAGTTGAGCCAACTACATAAATGCCATATTGCTTATAATACTGCAAGGCTTTTTTGACAGTTTGAATCTAGAAATTTTTGGAAGAAATCTTAGAAGAAATGTTGAAATTCTCTTCTTTGTGAATGTTTGAAGGCTCTGGAATGTCAAAAAAAGAGAAGTCATAAAATTTTTACTCATTGTTTAGGATATAATTAAATTCTATTTTGACAGATGGAAAATCTGTTGTAAGTGACATCATGTAAGGTGATTTTTTTAGGATTAGGCTAGACTGGCCCTGAAAAGCTTCTAATGCTACGTATGCTTTGCTAGACAAAGGAGTACAATAGGCTTTATCTGTTTGGCATTCAGCAATGCAGTTTAATTCAGACATAATGGGAAGCTTAACTGAAGATGATTTAGATTGATAAAGTAATTGTAGAAGAGTTACAAGCTCACACAAGCGGGGATTAAACAAGAAAGTTTCTAGTTGGCAAACTCTGTTCAAGTCTTAAAGCTGATATTTCTTAATATTTTTAAGAGTACTTTTGGCAAAAAAAGTCTCTAATTACTATTTGCTGATAAGACACATTTTGAGACGCTTTGGCAATCTTAAAAAGTACCTGTGTACTGTACAGAAAAAGATGGATGCTTCTGCAGACTGAGTCATGGAATTGAAATAATACTTGTTAATTATGAAAGGCAAGATCCAATGACTGTAAGAAAAATGTCTGCGTAGGTCAGGAGTAAATTCAAGAGCAGAAGGCTCAGGATGTTGTCGCTGATTGCAGGGTGACAATTACACGTGTTAGTGAGGTATTTTCCCAAGACATATTGGAGTAGTCGTGTAATTTACAAGACACAAATCAGGATATTTTTGGTGTGCATTTCTCTTCTGTGTTCAGCTGAATGCAATTAAATTAAAAGTTGAGAATGGAGGAGGGAACTACAGGATAATGAATGAGAAGCCTTGTGGTGAAGCCATCTAAGTAAAGGATTGCTGTCTACAAGTTAATCAGAGGAACGAATAGTAGGGGAGAATATTTATGTTAACAGAAAATCCTGGCATGAAAATAAGTCTATATAAGTTGGCTATATATAAATTTAGATCGGAAATTAAATTGTTTTTCAAACAATACTTGACATGTTTATTGGAAGGATTCTATGTCCTAATGACTTACTGTTTGTGATAGCAAATTACTGAATTCTGTGAATCCAGAGGGTCTTTCCCAGCTGTGTTCTCCTTACCAGAACAAATGGTAACAAACAGGCAGCACCAGATACAAAGGAGAGCAAGTGAAAAATATACAGACAAAAGTGATTCATCTGTATTAGTAATGTAGAGCATGTATCAATTAATATGCAAATTCTAAGATTCTGGGCCTGTGTACCTGTTTATTTGCTATCCCTGCTTGGAAATTATTTTGGCAGCATCTAGGAAACTTCCTTGGAAGTTTTACAGTATAAGAATAGTTTTCCTTTACTAATGGAAAATTAGATCTCAAAGAAGGATGATGCACTGTCAATATAGCTGAATGCAATTTCTTTATTCCTCATAGGAGGCAGATGTTGCTGCTTTTCTCCTGATGGAAAAGCATTAGCTGTTGGTCTCAACGATGGAAGTTTTTTGATAGTTAATGCAGATACCCTGGAGGATTTAGTCTCTTTCCAGCACAGGAAGGATGTTATTTCAGAGATCAGATTTTCTCCTGGTAAGTGATTTTTTTTTTTTTTAAATTAAGATTTTATTATTGAGGTTGTTCAAGTAAGCTTTATCACATTTATGAGGTAAAAGTAATAAACACTTGTAGTGCTTTTACACCTAAAAAATAGGTCAGCAAAACTAATACTTGCATTTTGAAAGACCATGGTGTGAAGTCCTGTGTTGCTCATTTAAGGATGAGATTATTGGAATAGGTTTGCTTATAGTAACCTCCTGAATACAGCAGTCAGTTTTAAATCATGAACATCCAGCAGCTCCCTAGGGTTCTACTTTATGGGCTGCATAAGTTTGGCACATCACTGAGGTTACTGTTAGCTAATAAGAATACTTCAAACTGATGTGTCAGAAAGTTCTGGCAACTTCTATTTTCTTATTTTCCTCCCTTAGCACTCCCAACGAGGCTAGGTTTTTTTCCAACACTATAGCTCATATTTTAGGAACTCAAAATGCATGGCCTACTTCAGTTAAAATACTCATCTGTTGGAGAAATTTGATGCAAATTACTGATACCCATTCTCATATAACATTACTTTCTGATTCCTTAAGCCTTACCACTTTCTGAATGCCATAAATGCTTAAAATTTCAGCCAATTGTTTTTTGTAGTTTGAAAATGTAATTATATAATAGTTGTATATTTCATGCTGATTATGTGATATGAAAATCAGTTTGTCAGGAAATATGTATAAATTAGCAAGCTGATGTTAAAGACTTCTAAGTTGCATATAGCTAAATTCCAGAATTGACTTGTGTTTAATATGCAGAGAACTACAATTTTTTGAAAATGTTTTTGTTTATATTGATGTGTTTTAGGGACTGGAAAGTACTTAGCCGTGGCATCCTGTGACAACTTTGTAGATATTTACAATGTAATGAGCAGTAAAAGAGTAGGAATCTGCAAGGGAGCCTCCAGCTATATCACGCACATGGACTGGGACATAAGAGGTAAGTAGCATTCATTGTAAAAATGTACTGGAAGATTGATTACATTAGAGGCTATTACAGTACATGTATATGAATTTGTAGTGTCACTGGCAGATTTGGTTCTTCAGCTTACAAATATGCTCTCACATCATCTGAATAAATATTAAACCCATGATTTTT
Organism: Corvus brachyrhynchos; assembly: GCF_000691975.1. Classification (NCBI taxonomy): domain Eukaryota; kingdom Metazoa; phylum Chordata; class Aves; order Passeriformes; family Corvidae; genus Corvus; species Corvus brachyrhynchos. Next base: position 3,017,981 of record NW_008237222.1, on the reverse strand, counting down.
ACTGCCACATACATATTTAGAAGTTGTGCAATTTGAAGCAAAATGGTTTGTCTCTATAGATTGGTTTGTTTGGATTTTTAAAAAATCTCTCCTGTTTATTATTTGATTTCAGAAGGGCAGTTAGTGATAGAACAAGGGGGAAAGGCCTTAAGCTGAAGGGAGGGTATGTTTAGATTAGGTATTAGGAAGAAATTCTTTACTGTAAGTGTGGTGAGGCACTGGAAAGGCTATGGATGTGGTGAGGCTCAGAGAGGCTGTGGATGCCCCATCCCTGATGGTGGTCAAGGCCAGGCTGGATGGGGCTCTGAGCAACCTGGTCTAGTGGCAGGGGGAGTGGAACTAGATGGTCTCTGAGGTCCCTTCCAACCCCAAACATTCTATGATTCTCTGTTTCTACTTCTTGAATGTACAGTGTACAATGCGCTTGTATCTGTAGCTCAGGAATACGTATCCTTGTTGTCATATATAGCAGAAAGACCAGATTTCCTGTGTTCCAGGGTATTGATATGTGATTAATTAAAGTACTAAATTTAGTCCTGTTTCATTCAAAAGCAAGGCTGTGTAATTGTGCATTCTATTTGTTCATGTTCTTATTCCTCTACATAATCACTTTTGAAACAGTCTGATTTATTTTGAAAGAGCGTTATAAGTTAGCTGCCTTTGAAAATTTTGAAAAGGAAGAGGACAGAAACATTGGTGAGAATTTCCCTCAGAAGTGAAATTGTATAAAGCTGTAAAGAAGTTGCCTGCTTGGGATCAGCCAGTGGCCAGGCAGCATATGTGCTTCTCCATCCCAAGGGCATATGCATCAATAACCAGTTATCATAAACAAGCTTTGAATTGGACCCAGTGCATTTTGTCTACCATCTGATGGGACAGCCATGATAAGGAGAGAAAAGTGATGCATTAGTACGGTTTTCAAAGGGAGGAGAAAGGGTTGTGAATTTAAGGTATCAAAGGACTTCAATCTCTCTAGAAGACCATTCTTCCAGATCCATTATTTATGTATGCAGCTTTTTCCAGTAGAAACAAGTAATTTATGTAATGCAGTTAGCAATAAAAAATTCAAAATAAACTTTCTTTTTTCCTTCTGTGAAATGGAATCTTCTATGTTAACATACAATATGTATGTCATATGTTTTATAGGGAAACTTTTGCAAGTCAACACTGGTGCTAAAGAGCAGTTGTTTTTTGAAGCCCCTCGTGGGAAAAAACAGACAATTCCTAGTTTGGAGGTGAGAAACTGTACTCTGTTTACAAATTCGAGTTATGATACAGCCATCTATACTACATAAGAGGGAATGATATATCGAACTGTAATTTTTAACTTTTAAAATAATAAAATATGTAGGGGATTTCACATTTTTCTATTAAGTAACAGACATTTAGCTGACTTAGTCATGGAAATCTCACAAGGCTTCTGTGTGCCTTTTCTGGTACTAAACACCTTTGAAAACCTATTGCAGATTACTTAACTCTAACCTTGCTGTGGAAAACCTCATGTTTGTCTTTACATAACAATATAATATAGTATACATAATACATATCGGCTAGTGTAGTATATTGTAGCTGTAATGTTGTTTTGTTTTCTCAGACATAGAGCATAGTCATAGGGCAGGGAGCAAAAATGGATACTTTTCAAATAATATTTTCCATGGCATTGAAAGGCAGTGTTGGAAAATATAGTTGGGGGACTTTTTAGCCTGGAAGGGCAGGTAAGGTAAAAATTTTCAAAATACTTCTTTAGGTTTTGAAATGAAAAGTTTATAGAGGTAAAATTATATGTCTCAAATGAAATCCTGAATGTTAAGAAAATGAGTGATTAGTATATTAAAATACTGTCTTTTAGATAGTGTAAGGACTTTTTCTAGAAATCAGATATGGAAGAAAAATTCTTGAGAAGAAGTATGCTCTATCTCAAATGGGTTGTTTTTATAGGTAGAAAAGATTGGCTGGGCATCATGGACAAGTGTTTTGGGCTCTTGCTGTGAAGGGATCTGGCCCATAATTGGTGAAGTCACAGATGTAACTGCTTCATGCCTCACTAGTGATAGTAAAGTATTAGCCACAGGAGATGATTTTGGATTCGTGAAACTGTTTCGATACCCTGCTAAAGTAAGTAATTTTCAGCTGTTTATGGAGAATATTTATTGATAAATCTGCCTTTTCAAAACTGTGAAAATTCATCACTCAGAAGAAAATAATGCTTTTATATATTTTTTCTCCTTATGATCAAAGAAAGCATTTAGTATTACATTGCAGTTTGCTGTGCATTAAACTTGAAATTAGTAAGAATGATCATTCCAGGTCAGACTACAGAGCCATCTCATGCAGTGTCCTGCTGCTGACTTTAGCAAATGAATAGGAAAAACCTTAAGAATGGGAGTGCTTTGGAAGACAGTGAACATCTCTTTCTCACCTGGATTTCATTCATGATTTTAAGGACCTTCATTCTGTCCAATGTCAGTCGTTTTTTTCTAAGATGAAGAGCTTTAATATTATTTAATCACGCATCATAGAAAAGCCGTTCCAGAAGCACATTGTATTTTTACTGCTCTTCAAGTACCTCTTTTTCTGTATATTTATTGGTAAATGTGTCTTCAGTTTTGAAATGTTGCCATACTAAGGGTGGTAACAGTACACAAGTACTGACTCAAAATATTGTTTGTGAATTTTATTCCAACTCAGTTGGATTATTGTCTCTCTTAGGAAAAGTAATCCAATGTTTATTGCTGGAATCTGTTTATAAACTAATTCTTGCATGCTTGATATAGAGATGAGGTTAACATTTCATGAAGTTGCTATAGGAGGGGCACTTGGAAAATGATGTGTTAAAATCATATGAAATACAAAAGAGCTGAAGCACGAACTGTAAAGAAGTTAAGATGATGTCATTGTGCACTGGCAACTCATTTCAGTTTTGTCTAGCAGACTGGCTAAATTGGATCTTTGCCTTTTTTTCCCCCTTCTTAGGGAAAGTTTGGAAAATTTAAGAGGTATGTTGCTCACAGTACCCATGTGACAAACGTCCGCTGGACCTACGATGACAGTCTGTTGGTCACTGTTGGAGGAGCAGACACCTCTTTAATGCTGTGGACTTACGAGATGGAAGGACATCGGGATAGCAGGCAGTGTGACAGTGAAGAGTCTGATCTCGATTCTGAAGAAGATGGAGGTCAGTAATAATTTATGGAACTAGCTGGATTATGCTATTTCAGTAAGATTTATTAATGGAGAACTGCAAATTTAGAAATAATCATGATTTATAGATTGTTTTGATCTTAAGTAGCGAAGACTCTTCAAAATGTTAAATAAAATTTGGTTTTGGGGAAAGGACTGATAAACTGCCGTGAAGAAAATGATAACGAAGTGTTTGAGTTACTGCTTTGAGTCAGAGTACATGAACAGACTCTTGACATCTTTTAAATGAAAAGATATTAAGTGCCAATTATACATAGTTACCCAAAACCTTTATATAAAATAGAATTGTCACCGTTTAAATTTGGTCACTAATTCTAAAGAAATTAGATTAAAATCTGAGATCGTAGTTGTCTTGATGTTATAGCATCTGCTTCTGTAATATGGATGCATAGGAGACTGAAGTAGACTGATGTTTATATATCTATTGCAAGGTCATAATATCAGTAGTTATAAAGTGTAAATTACATTTTGTAGCGTTAATTTCTGCTGGTTTTGCCATACTTATGTTTTCTTTTTCATGTTATAATTCCAATGATTGATAAGCCTCCAGACTTGTTTTCTCTTCTCCCAAGTGCAGTTTTTCCTCCTTGTCAATACCTCAGTGTTCAAGCATTTTTAAAATATCACTGCTACTCCTTAAATCGTTCTGTGTAATAATTAACTTCAGCTGTCACTAAAATGTGATAAATGACCCAAGAAGTATATTAAATATTAGAGACATATTGAACATTCATTGGAAAAGAATTTTTAATCACTGTCTTTCTTCTTAAAAGTATTGATGACCACATCCACAAAGTAATTTAATTGCCTGTAGGAGAACTTGTCAGCTTTAAATTTTTTAGTCAAAAATTGAAACCTTCAGAGTTTCTGTTCAGCCTCTGCTTGTGAGCTGTTAGAACATCTTAGCCCTATAACCTCTCCTAGGCTCTGGTGCTTTACACAGAACCCTCTTAAGCTGTGTGTTCAAAAGTACTCTAAAAGAGAGCGAGGTCTGTGAAGCTCTACAGCAAAAGACATTGACATCTTTATCCACAAAAGTTTCCCTTGGTCAGGTCCTATTAATTTCAGTTAGAGTTAAGAACTATTCACAGTCACATTGTTGGCATTAGTAGTCTCTATCTTTGAAAAAACAAAATAATGGAGAGTAAGTAACAACCCTGTCACTACTTAGCTTTTCCAACATGTTTGTTTTACTATAGTAAACATCATCTTGATGTGCCTTACTGTCCCTAAGCATTGTGTAGGAACCTTGTGCACACCTATAGATTCCATCGTAGTGGATGGATTCTGGAACTGAGAACAGCCAGGCACTGAATCTTACAGGTCTTAAAAGCAGGTGTCAGGTAGCAAGGTTCCTTGTTAGTGATTGTAGTTAAGGCCAACAAAGCAGAAATGGGGTAGCTTTTAAAGTCCCTTGACTCTATTAATTTTTTTCCACAAAGATATTGTAAGGAGTTTTTTTCCTTGAATGTCTTTTATTAACAACGTTCATGATTCCTAGCTACTTTCTTTCTGTTGTGGATTTATGTTACTAATAATCCATGCTATAATTGCTTTTGTAATCTAGTACATTGTTGAAATCTGCACAAATTATGGTTAAATTGTTGTTCTTGTAGCTTATTTTGGTTTGATATTGTTCCCTCTGGTTTTGTTAGGTTATGACAGTGATGTGACAAGGGAAAATGAAATTAATTACACCATCAAAGCCTTATCAACAAACATTAGACCAATGTTTGGAATTAAGCCTCATCTGCAACAAAAGGAGCCAACCTTAGATGAAAGGTAATTACTATATTATAAGCCTCATCTGCAACAAAAGGAGCCGAAGTTAGATGAAAGGCAATTACTAAATTACAATTCTAGCCAAGAAATCAACCTGAAAAGATAATAGTAAAACAAAATTATATTGGAATATGTAATTCTTAACTTAAAAGAATATGTATTAAAAAAATCTAAATACATCTTTGAAGAAAAAAGGAAGTTGACCCAAAGGACTAGGCTGTATCTATTTTCAGAGAGCACAAAAGACTACAAACTTACGTATGCATATTTTTATGTTTAGGGAGTTCCTTGAGATAATCGAGTTATTTGCTGGTGTTTAATGATACATTGTTTTTGAAACTTAGATACTGACTGGTATTTAGTGATGGCATTATAGGCATGAGCCTGTACAATTGTTTTAGTGAAGGACAGCAATCCGATTTTTGGTTCTGCCAACAAACTGCTCTGATGAATTCAGCTCTAATTGCTCCTGGCATTGTTTCTGCCTCTACATAACTTCTACCTTTCTTTGAAAAATTCTGTCCACAGTGATTCTGCAGTTCTTGTTAATGAATCTTGGAAAATGAAGTTGGTTGCTTTGCAGTGTTAGTTCTAGATCTTGGTTCACTATTGTATGCTGTGGAAGTGAGTGGGATGGGGAGCAGACTATAATAAACCCAGAAGATAAAGTAGATGCAAAATAAGAAAAATAATTTATAATCTCTAGAACATTATCTGTTGTAGAATCTGCAGCTGAGCATGGGGCCCTGAAAGTTGTTTGTTGTCCACAAAATAGATGAGGACAGTATATGTGAGGAAAAAGGAAGGAGGGATTCCTAACACAGCAATTGAGGAACGCTGGTACTAAAGAGAGGGAAGCGAGGAAAACAACAGGGTGTAAGAGCGTGCAAGGATCCAGTGAAACAGGAGAGCAGGCATGCGAGGAGTTCTGTGTTTTTTTTGGCGAGGAGTTCTGTGGCAGTGCTCACGCCTCTTTCTGCAGTGGAGCTGGACAGTCTGTGACACCCTTGCTGAGAAATGCAGTGTGACTTCTGTGGGAGGTTCATGTCATCTGTTGTTTTTAAGTTGTGTTGCCGTAGGAGAGAGTGGGATCCTTGTGTACAAAGCTGTGGTTCCCTGTAGTGCATTTATAATGAGAAATGGTCTGTCTTTCTTAATTAGATGTATTTGATGTGGAAATCAAAAAGAAAAAATGGGTATGGTATGAAAGCTTTGATTAAAGATTTTTTTTTCTTTTTAATGACATTGTATACCTCTTGTGTTTCTTTCAGTAATTGTTTTTGGAAGCTGAGTGAATTGTGTTTTTCAGTTTCAAGTAAAATACTAAGAATTAATTCTGTAGTAAGGTGATGAAGCTGTGATTCAGAATACATAAAAGTTCACAAAAGAATTCCATTGCCAGCATTGTTGAAAAGTTTGGGGCCCTAAAACTTCAAAGAAATGTTTTTTGTGAAGAATAAAACCAGACTATTGTTCCTGTATGTATATTAACTTCTGTTCTGCTGACGTTAATATTGTGTAAGATTGGTAAATGTTTTAGTCTACTGTCACAGATATTAATTTTTATTTTATTTTTATTTCTCTTTCCTTTTGCTTCCTATGAAGGCAGGGGGTAGTAAGGTAAGTTCATTTACGTGAAGTCCAGGATTAAATGCATTTAAGTAACTTAAGCTGCTTGGGAAAGTAGTTACAATTTGCAGTAGAAGTGAGGGATTTACCTCTTTTCTATTAAATAATGGCTTTAGGTTAATGGGTAGAAAAGGGATAAGGGACAAAGCATAAGGGCAGTTCTCACTCTGAGTTGACATGAGTGAACACTGGATAGAGTATTTGGGAGGAGGTGATCAAACCTCATCTTCCTATCCTCAATGCTTTGAAGTGGCTAAGGAGCAGCTTGACTTCACTTCCTGAGTCAGAGAGCTTCCTAAGTGCTTGTGGATGTCTGTAAGACCGTATCTCAGTGTGGTTGTAGAAGTCCAACATGGAATAGAGTGTAGTGAGCACATTGCATGGATGCCTGAGGTGGCTGTATGAGCAGTATCATGTCTGCAGCATTGTGCTGGAGCTGATAAAGCTTCAGAGGTGAGGGGAGCATTACTGCCTTGGCTGCAGCATTTTGCCAATGCATCTATACTGCTTGAGGATCTGAGCTGCTGGGTCCACATCGTGCTCATATGGGAGTCTCTAGCGTAGGTGCTTGCATTAGGTTATGAGCTTCTGCACTTACTCTATTTAAAATATATGCATATGCAAAAACATATATTGTTGAATTTGCAGCACAACAAATCTTTAGGCTGTTAGGCCACCCTTCAGACTTGTAGACTGAGCTGCCTCTGTGACTAGAACTGAAGATTTCATTGAGATTCAGTTGGTCTAAGGTTTGCTTGCGGTGTTGTTAAAGGCCAGCTCTACTAATGATACAGTATTCCCTAACAGTGAAATTACCATGCTATATCATTGAAATCGGAATACTTATTTTAACTTCTATTGGAAACACAAAATGGCACTGCTGTGAGACAGCACTTAGGTCTGTAATTTGAATTATTTATCATTTCTGAATAATAATGTTTATAGATAATATTTTTGCATTAAAAGATGTATACTGTGTGTCTAATTTGGTTGTGTAATAGCTTTGTGGATACTCAGCAACACAAAATACATTTGAAAACTGTTTCTATCCTTTACTAAGGGTTCTTTCCTAGTATGCTTTTGTGCCAGGTAAATTACTCAGAAAAAAAGTCCATCGTGGTTGATTTTGAAAACACTTCTGACTCAGCTACTCCCTGAACGGCACAGCACTGAAGGTTTGGGAGATGCCTCTGGAGAATAATGATCTGTTCATATTTGTTCTTATACTCCCTGAAGTTGGCTGTTTGTCGCTGTCAGAGGAGCAGTGCTGTGATTTATGTACTTTACAGAAGAATGGCTGTACCAAGAGATCTCAAAACTAAACAACCAGGAATTTCAGTTCAAATTTTTCACCATAAGTTTTAAAGATTTGCAAGCAGATAAAACCATTACTTAGTCCATGTGCTGAGATCTCTTGCATTCAAAGATCCCAGTGGATCTTTTGAAAATTCTTTTGCTGTTCTGCATATACTCCCAGATATAATTCAAAACCAGGTGTTGCGACAAAACTGCCTCTGCTTTTATTTAGCTTTTGTTTTGTTTTTTTTTTCTTGAGGAGTTTTTGTGTCTGCTTAGGGACGTATAGACAGATGCAAAACCAGATCACCTACTTTAGATCCTTGTGAATTCAAAATGGGAAGGAAACTAAAAAAGTATTTACAGACTAGTCTCTTACAGATTGAGAAGAATTTTTTTTTTGTATTCAACAGAGACAGTAAATAAATGTAAATTGTACTTCCAAGGCAGTGAGAGAGGAAGGAAGCTACTGAAATGAAACATTTTTAATCCAAACCTCACAATTATCACCTTGTAATTGCCACTGAAGGAGAAATTCTGAGATTTTATACAAATGTCTTCCATATCTGTTTTGGATAAATAAACAAAATGCAATTACATTATTCTGTTTTCCAGTCTAGTGACTTGTGATATGAATGTAAATAATACATACTCCAGAGCTCTCTTCATAAAAAATCATCCTTATTTTCTACTTTGATTCTGTCAGCTTGTGTGATTTGGGAGAGGGGAGAAGCCAGGAGTCAAAAATGAAAAGCTATAGCAAGGGACTTTGCACTAGCAGCTTCTTCTCTCTTTCTGTTTACCATATTTGCAGAATAAATTAGATTACAGGAAAGTTGAAATTTAACATTAACTTTTTAAAAAAACAGTTTTAGGAAACAGGCTTTTTGAAGCCTGTTTTGCCCGTTGGAATGTACATTAGTGCAGGGCATTAACCTTGGGACTGAAAACCCTGAAATTTCAGACTTCATTCTTTCCAATCATAAATTTAGTTTTATTGTTAGTTACTTATGTTACAAGCTGTAGACTAGAACAACATGATGGAAAAGAATGGTCTCCCTTTACCAGTTTGAGGTAATTATTTTTTCTTCCCAAAGCTGAGCTAAAACCCATGTCTGTGAGAAAGCGAAAAAGCCAATTACCGAAGTATCAAGGTTTACTAAATAATCTTAATTTTTGAATGCAAAGAAAAACATCTATTCACTTTGCAGCCAAAAAGGAAATGTGTAGAGAAATTGTGTAGCTCAGTGGTGAGAGTTGGAAGATTTGCATTTGGTTTATGAACTGTGTAGATTGGTTTTATCAACAGAATGTAAAAAGTTTTTTGGACAATATGCATTTTTTAAGATGTCAAGAAAAGGGTAACTGGATCACAGGTGTATTGCCCGATAGGTTGAATACAGCTTCAAATAAGTCTTGCATACTTCAGTGATGAGGACAGCACAAAAGCCTTAATGAAATCTTCCTTGTACTGTTTAGGCATCCATATGTAAATATTTGCTAGCTAATAATTTGGTATGTCTTGTGCAGTCCATGTGGAATATGTTGTTCAATACTTGAATCATGAAATCAAAAAAGTAGAATTGTAAATCAAAGAATGGAAAATGATAAATGGAAGCTAAAAATGTTCCTTTGACTGTACGAATGTTTCTTTCCGTGGACTCAGGAAAACTGTAAGAGAAAACTGCTCTGTTCTTGGGGAATCTCTCGTTTCTCCTGCGTTACTATGAAAAATATTCTGTAGTTCTTGAGGAATTACATGCTTTTAATTGCAAAACCTGTTCAAGCTACATTTGGATTTTATTGTGGGAAAGTTTTAGCTGTTTCCTATATGAAGAAATAGAGCATCAGTCTTGCACTGCAAAATAAAGTTAAAACTAATTAGAAGAAATTCAGTAAAACATTCTTTTCAGCAGGGGAAAAAATTTATTTGTGAGTTGGTGAGTTGTTGACGCTGTGTTCGTAATTTTCAGGAAAATTTTTCCTAAATTATTCATAAATTATTTTTGCTTAACTTATAAGTGAAAAAGACTAACTAGTGTTCTCCTTGCCAAGGTGGAGTTGCTTGGTAGTTCTTAAAAGAAAAGCTAAGGAAACCAGTGGAAGTGTACCAGCTAATCAAACTAATGGAATGTGCTCATGCATACTACAAATGATAGGAAATCATCTGTACATGTCCAAGTGCTCTATGATTAATAATGATTTTTGGCTAGCCAAAGTTTAGGAATATTCCTTCATACATAACTGAGGAAACCTATCCAGTGCAAAGTATCTTCAGTCAACATAAACTGAATTAAGTAGTCATGAAAAAATAGTACATATCAGTAGTGCTCAGTACCCCACACATTCTTACTAGCTGAGATAATTGCATCTTAGTATGAATAAATGTATTTTTGTGAGTGAACTTGAACATCTGTTTTTAGTAGCGAGTTGACTGTTTTATCCATCAGCTTATTTCTGGAAGTTAAATCTGCACAACCTTTCTTTGAGTAATTCAGGTGTTGTGTTTGCCGACTCTAAACACTTGGTATAGTTCAGATGTTTTTGGTTTTGCTTCTGCTTTATTTCTGTATTTACAGTAGTTATCCCAAAGAATTATATTCTCATGTCAACACATATTCAGAATTCCCATTTCAGTGAATGGGAGTTCTCTATACAAATAATAGATTTACATAGGCTATGAAGTGAATAATCCCCTTGTTGTAAAATGAAGTATACAAACCAGAAAGTCAGTAATAATTATCTATATGAATAATTCACTGGCACCTAATTTTAGCCCAACTTGTATAAGTAATCCTTTTCTCTTTCCCATCTGCTGCTGAAAAGAGGTTCCAGGTAATGCTTTTATTTTGCTATCTAGTCCATCTTCTACTGCCACCCTCCCATTTTCCTTAAAAGCCATCTGTCATGTTGGGTGCCATACCATGCACCTATCAGTCTTCAGAATATTGCTGTATTACAAATCTGTAATTTATATATATTCATTGTAGTTCTGTTTCATACAATAAGCTAGATATTTTTTTACAGTGTGAGCTAGATATTTTTTTACAGTGTGAACTCCAACACCATACTTTCCTATGTTTCACAAGCAATATTTTTTCAGTAATACTTATTAAAATATTATAAAGATTACCACTCTTTCCTGCCCCCTGGTGGACAGCTGTTTTACATGTGATGATTTGACAGTCTCACCTGACATGTCAAGATGTATCTGTTACTAAATTATTTAAGCATTAGGTTCCCTGTATCTGCATTAGTGAGTATAAACTGGCACTTACTGCTCATAGGACACATGAAAATAATTATAAGTAATTTTTGTCAAGAAGCAGTATTTAGAAGCTACCAGCCTTCATTATCTTCTAATGGAAATTAGACCTCTGTAAAGTTTCACAAATGACTTTGGAGAACTTGCAAGAGTAAATGGAAAGAAGTCCTCCTTACTTTTAAAATTCATTCTATACTTCATGCTTGCCAACACCTTTTGGGGAGGGCAGTGCAAGACCCTTCATGCTGAAGAGTAGTGCAAAATCAATTGCTAAATTCTCTGCAAGTCCCTCTAAGTATGAAGTGCTGCTTTGGTGCCCTGCACAGGAAGGGACTTTTCCTTTTGTACCAACAGCTGTAATTTGCTTTATGAAATTGTGCCCAAAATAATAATTGTATTTTTAAAACAGAAATAAATATTGTAAATTATACTGTTATAAGTAACCACAGAACTCAAAGAATTGGTTGTAATTTACCTATGCTATATAACAGAAAATCCTTCCTTATTCTGTTAATAACTTTAGAAACTCAGTAACAATGAGGAAGATAGGGAATGAAGTACATCATCATACAACAAGGGGTAGTAATATTGAAGCTATGTCTAAAACTGTGAAAAAGAGACTTCTTTGTTTCAGAAACTACTTCAAAATGCTTATACTCAATTTTTATAGTGTCATAACATGAAATATTAAAATATATATACAAAATCTATTTTCATTTTAAAAATAAAGTGCCATTATTAAGGTATTTATTGCCCTTATGATAGATGGCTGGAATTCTCCTTCCACATGCACGAACTGACCCTATCCATATGTGAATTCACCCCAACATGCTGTTCATGCTCTCCTTCCCATCTTTTCCACACAGTTTTTGAGCATGCAGCGAGTTATGCATACAGGTATATGACCACTGTGTGTTGCATATGCCATTAGTCACTTTGTTGCACATTAAATAGCGAATAAAAAATATCTTCGGCTTTCACACTTTTAAAAAAAGCACTTGAAAAATTTATTCTCATTTTTATTCCTGCTTTTAAATGCTCAAGTAGTTATCTTGAAACTTAATTGGGAAGAGAATACATACATGCTTGTAATTTGAGTTCCAGTTCCACTGCTCTGGATCAATATAGAATTAGTCTTTCCTGGACAGATACTTAGATAAATTGTTTAGGTGACCTGTGAGATATTACAGCTGAGTAAAATTTGCCAAGTCTTCCTGACCAATGTACATTCATTTTATTCTGTTGTGTGGTAACGTTCGAATGTAAATGTACTATAATGATTACTTAAGGATGATATAAACCTGTGTTTGTAGAGCATTTAAGTATAGATGTTCTTCTCAAGCAGTTGTAAAATAGGAGATTGTTTTACCTCTTCTCCCATTCTATCACAAGGGATTAACAGCAAATGTTATAAAAATGCCACATTCTAGAACCAAGCAGCAGAGAAATATTCAGTTCCAGTAATGTAAACCTCTGTCAGAACCATGTCCTTTCAGTTTTTACTGCTTTCATGAAACTTCAAATATGTTCTTCTGCTGTATTTAGTTTTTTTGCTTTTTTTCCCCGTCCAACTCATTTTTCCCTCTGTGTTTCAGGGACATTAAATGAATTAGGGCCAGGGTAGGAGAGGAGGAAGGAGAGGAAGTTTAAGTGCTGTGTGTCAAGTATGAAGCTGACAAGTAGAAGAAGGGCTTTTTATGCTGTGTTCTGTTAATTTCTAGAGCAACAGTAATGAGACGGTTGCAAAATTGTCCATGACAAATCAGAAATTAAAAATATGAAGTCTTTCAAAGCATTCTGGAGTGAGCAGAAGGTGGATTGGGCAGTCTTGCTCAATCTTCCCCTACCCCCATCTGTAAAGCAGGACATTAGTTGTTGATACAATTCTTAGTCTGTTATTCAAAGTAATAGAGAAATTTTTTGCACGATTGTTAAATCTAGAATCTGACATTTTTGTTCCACGTGCTGGCTGCTATGTAATCTACAGGAAGCCGCATTTAAAGATTTCCTTACTCTATCAAAAGGACTGTCTCTCAGCTAGAAAAGTGTCTGGAGCAGAGAGGAGCATATCTTTTTCTACTTTCCTTCCTTCAAGAAGGTTTGGATTTTTTTCTGCTGCTCTGTGTGTAGACTGGCAATCCTATCTTGGGTGTCGATGCTTCACAGCTGAGTTAAGTGGCATTTTGCTTTTCTTTTTAGTCCTTAATATGCCTTTGACAACTGTATTTCTTCTTCTCCACAAGCCTTTTTGAGTTCTACAACATGCCAGTAGAAGCAGCACACACAACAAACAGCATGCCAGTCTCACATTTCTGCAATACTCCCTACTCTACTTGCTGTTTGATTTTATTGCTGCTGCATGGGATGAGAGAAGAGGTAACAAGACAGTGGAAAGCTGATTCTTGGGGAAACTAATGGTTAGGACCAACAGAATCACTGGTATACAATCTTCCAATTTTCAGCACTTCAGCACTGTTCCCAATTTCCATGTTTAAAAAGAGAAAGGTACATGTTGTATTTACTTAATTTTAAAAAAATATGTTTCAAAGGCAAAATTGTGTAAGTGGTTTTTAAGAAACCATTTTTGTACAAATGCTTTTTGAGTAACTTGCATTTTTAAGTGTGCTCCTAGTTGCTGAATAAATGAGCTGTAATTATGGAAGTATCAAAGGAATTCAGAAATTTGAATTACAGTTGAAAGTAAAATTGTAGATAGGGAAAAAATTTGATTAGCAGCTCTTAATATCATTAACTTGTTACAGAAATCAGTTACTAGATATGCTTCAATAACTATAATTTTTAACCATGAAATAACAGCTTATGTATAATGACAGCTATGTGCAATTCATTTAACTTGTTAACCCTATTCATTCTTTAGAGAATTTTGATTGCACAGGCGGAGAACTGGTTATTATTCTGTCATTTAACTTCAGAGGTTGTAAGCACTAGAATTTGTTCTAAGCAGTACTTATATTCATATGCAAAAAATTCCAATACACTTCAAAACCCAACCAAAATTTTATTTGTAATATTTTGGGAGATCAGTGACCATTTCAAAAAAGATTTTGGGAAAAAAATTACTTTTAGGAAAAAAGAAGGAATCTTAATGTAAATTTACCTCAGATGTTTAATGAAGCTGTCTGATTTATTCCTTTCTCTTCTCCCCCAGCTCAGCAAATATTAGCAGGAACTGGGCTGTGTTAGTTTCTCTTTTTCTCTGTGTCTTCATTTACTTCAATGAATAAGGGCGGTTTTTATTCTTTGTATCACTGAAGTGCTTTTAGAAAGCCCATTCCCCATACTGAATCTGTGCCTTTAAATTTTTGTTTGTACATTTCAGTAGTTTTTCTTGATTGGATTTGATTCAGCTGGGGTAGCACACAATGATAAGGTAACTTCTGTGGCACTGGGAGATACCTGTTGCTTCCTGATCAGGGTATTTGCAACTGAATTTGCTCATCTGCTGTGGAAGTGGGGAACAAATACAGTCAAGCATTTTTTCTTCTTTTAGATGGCCTCTCTCCTTATGTTTACCATCTTAATATGGTAAACGTTGTGACCTGCTGGGAGATTTTCTCTGTTGACAGTTTAGAACATTCCAAAGAAAAGTGTAGTTTCTTTATTTTTCAAAATGAAAAAGTGAGGAATTGGCCTAGCAGTGCTATTGTTGTTGTATGACAGACTAGGTAAGGGAATGCTTGGAGTCAGTGGTGATAGGACAGAAGAGAAGACCTGGAAAAATAGCTTGGCAGGCTAGGAATCTCACATCAAGTATAAAACCTGGAAAAAACAGTTGAGAGACAGTAGTGATTCAAGAGGGATCGTGGAATTGGATGTTGGGATTGCTGACAGAAATCAGAGAGATTCCCTGCTTCCTGTACTGGCCAGTGTGCTTGTATAGATGATGAAGACAGCCCAGGCCATGCTTGCTTTGCTTTTCCTCCTCTTTTCCAAAAGTTAGGGGGGTTACTTTGTCGCCTTCACATACTAAAGGTCAGGATGCTGTGACTGTGAGCTAGGTCCAGACTATGAAAAAAAAAATTCAAATGTCATGCTTTTCTGTCTCAAGGTATGTGTGAATCCCTTCCATTTGCAAACCTCAGAGAAGAAAAAAGATTTTTAACTGAGGACTTTTGAGAATGAATTCTAGCTGTCTTCTAATATTTGTCTCTGAAGCAGCAGACCTTACTGCATGTCCATATTGGACTCCTTTTTGGACCTGCCTTGCTATGCATGGTCCATGTCCCCAGATCTTGCCTTTACTGCCAGTTTATTAGAAGTCTGTTTTCTAAGAAAAATAATTTTGGAGTAGCAAAAAGCAACTGTTAGTATATCATTCTTTGTGAAGTTACAGAAGTCTTCCTCCATACTTCAAATTAGTGTTCTGTGTCTTAATTTGCACTTACTCATGAATGAATATCAAATATGAGCCTTACTTATCTTCCTTCATGCCTTGAATTTTCATGTTAACTGTAAATTACTATTTCATATTTTGCTCCAGTAATAATTTAATGCAGTCCATATCCCTCCCATGAAAAGATTCAGTGTTAACTAACTGTGCAGTGTGAAGTGGCAAAATTTCTTGTTAGATGTGCACTTGGATTTTCTATTGTATAGATTTCACATTTCATAAAATCTAGACGTATGATGCTGAATTAAATATTTCAAGTACCTCCCTGCAGTCCTGTCTAACACAATAGGAAGCTTTAGTAAACTTGATCACATTTGGGTGATCCAAGCAACGGACAGACTTTACCAGACAGAAATTTTTTGTCATCTGGGTCGTTTTTTTTGTTTTTTTTTTTTTTGTAATTTTTTTCCACAAGTACTTACAGGCTTCTAACAGTAGAGGAATTAAGTGGAATATCTCAGAACACAGTTTATATATGCAGTGTAGTTTGCATTGTAATACATATAAATCTTATGTTTGGTGATGTGACATCAATCTATAAATTGTACTAAAATTAGGCAGGGAAAATGAAGAAATAAATCTAAGAAAATAGTATTTTATTTAAATAACTGGGAAAAAGAAGCTTTTCAACTGTCCTTCAAAATACACAGTGCACAAACAAATCATATTCTATTGTTCTTAGAAAAGACAGTCATTATTTTGAATCAAAATCACTTAAGAGCAGAGATGAAATTAGAAGTACTTCTTACTAAAAAGGAATATGAAAGAGACCTGTTGCTTCATGTTTGATATTAGTTTATTGCACTGCCTACTGGATTAAATCTTCTGGATGTCACTGAATCTATACATATAATTTATTTTAAAATGAATTGTTTCTCTTAAGGGTCCAGTTTGAAGGATTGTTATTGCAGCCACAAATGCTGTATTTATAGAATCAAAAATCAATGCTTCTGCAAATTACTAGGAATAGTTTACTAGTTACTATTACTAATTGCATATATTTAATAAATAAAGCTTATTTGCGTGTGTGTTTCTTTGTATAGATACAGTTAAATGTAATGTGAGAGATGTTACAGATATTCATTACACATATCTAATTGAGACTTCTTAATTAAATCTGGGCTATTCAGAACAGTGGAACATAAATTATGGCTGTTATTCCTGCATTTACATGGTCTTGGTTTACTTCCGTGTAAGCTTTGATCCATATCTCATTTCAGTTGATCTAAGAGTGAATGGGCAGGTGCATCTGGAGTTCTTTACAAACTATTACAAAAATAGGAGAAGTTAGGGGTCTGCTGGAGGCATGTGGGAACAGGCATTATTAGATTAATCAGGTAGCCTCTATTCAGTAAAATTACTACAGAGAAGATGAAAGTACCTTAAAAACATAGCTTGGAAAAGCTAAGAATATTTTAAAACTGCCCAATCATTTTAAAGCAAGCTTTTTCCTTAACCCATGGATTGTTGAAGAATTAGAGAACTTAGTATGTTAAACAAAGGATTTTTAGGTTTTGTCTTTCTCCTTTGACAGAGGTATGTCTTTTAAAGATGAATATGAATGTTAGTTGAGCAGGATAGGGCTGTAAGATTTCCCTATGCGTTAGCAGGTTGGAAGGTACTGTTAGTATGGAATGGGTGACGGACAGCCTTCTCTTATTCACAGTTCTTTATTTCAGACCACCAGTTAGTAGGGCATTGCCACAGCCGGAGAAACTGCAGACAAATAATGTGGGGAAAAAAAAGAGACCTATAGAGGTAAGAAAAATGTTGATCTCCTCTTCTTCTTGTAGGATTTTGTTTTGCCAGAAAATGACACATCTCTGAACACATTAAATGATTGTTTTATTCTAAATGTATCAAAGATGGAAATAGTGAATAGTGGGTAAATAGCAGAAAAAGTGGGAGAGAATTTTTACTTGTAAATAAAAAAAAAGTCTCTATTTCTTTTTCTTGCAAATGAAATGGGGTATAACTGAATTCTTAGTAATCATAAATCCTTAGAACTGACTGTAGAGAGCGGGATGTCTTGTTTAGGTAACCGGATTGTTAAAGGGTGTATTATTGCTAATGAAACTAAGCATTTTTTTATTCCAATCTTTTAAAACTTTATTTTAAGACTTCATTTCAAATTCATTATTGATAAGAGTTTTTAAAATAATTTTAAAAATTCTATTAATGATGAGTTTAGCCTTGGCACCTGTTTTTTCATTACATAGCAATTGCAAATAAATATACCAACTTTTGATTAATCTGAGGTAGAAATTTCATCTGACCTTGGAAAATGCAGTTCTTCATACCAACCCAAGTATCATTGATGCTGCAAAATGTTTGGTGTAGCACAATAAACAGCTTTCTGACATCACTGCTCTAGAAGTTTTAGACTGTAATTCAGCTTTCTAGTTGCCAGCGGGAATTAAATTGGGGACCAAGGCTTGTCATTCTTTGTTTCTTAGTGTCTTCCACATTCAAAGAGCTTTATTCTTCACTGCAGTGTATTTATTTATGTGCATGTGTATGAGTATCCCTTTCAGTGTATATATATGTCTGTGTGTATATGTGCACATTCTGCAGCATCCCCCTGACAGGTATGAAAGGGTGACACAGCTACGTGTGACAAGCATGAGCAGCCATGTAAACTGACAGGGGAGGCACGAGCTCAGTTTCTATTGCTTTGAGATATCGTTAAACTCCTTTACTACGTAAGGACATCATTAAAAAATAAAAGCCTACAGAAGATTGTAAAGTTCACAAGTTCTTTAAGGTTTTGAGTGTCTATTGATGTGAATATCTTTTTTAGGACCTAATTTTGGAGCTGGTATTTGGGTATCGAGGCAAGGACTGCAGAAACAATGTGCACTATTTGAATGATGGTGCTGATGTAATTTATCACACTGCATCTATTGGGATCTTGTATAATGTGGCAACAGGTAGGAGAAAACCCACTGGAGGGAAAATGTTTCTTTACAGACATGGAGTTACAGTTTATAAAACAATTAATATGCTTTAAGTATTGTAAAAGTATGTGGAAAAAATATTATTTGTTGCTAAAATTTCAGTCTGTAGAAAATATTCATAGTAGCTGCATAAGCAAACAAGTGTACTGAAATATTCCTGGTGACTAAACTTTGAAGGAAGTAAAGATTTGGGTTTTTTGGTATTAGCTTTCTGAAATTTGAATGTTAAAATGATCACAGAAACTAAAAGAGCTGAACAATGGGGTAATTGTAATTTAATTTTTTTTGAAGCATAAGTTCATATTTTTATTTGGTTTACTTTTCAGTCATCTGTATCACATTCATTCCCAACAACCCATTTACTTTAGATAACTTAGACCTTTTAAAAAGTACAGAAAGCCATTTGTTTCTGTAATAGTTAAGCAACTTGATGTGGAAAACTTGAGGGAATAGTTCGGAGTTACTGAGTGCTGTGTGTTGAAGTCAAGATAAAAAATTATGAGTTTCTGCTTTCTGGTTTTAAACTTCAAAACGCAACATGACCATAATGCTGTTTTCTAACAAATATTATAAACTTTTCAAACATTAGCCAAATCTCTGTGTATAAATGTTTTAATTAAAGTTGAACTAGGGTTTGGTTTGTTTTTTTTTTTTTCTTATTTTTAGGCTCTCAGTCATTTTACCAGGAACACAATGATGATATTTTGTGCCTCACTGTGAATCAGCACCCCAAGTTTATCAACATAGTGGCAACTGGCCAAGTAGGTATGTTTGTATTTCTTTGTAAAAGGAATTAACATAAGAGCATGCAATCAGGGCCTTGTAAATTCATGATAAATCACAAAAATATTTGATTATGCTATCTCCGTTTGTATGAGTGTTACTCAGTTACCTGTCCTCTTTATATGTTTCTCTGAGTGTAATTGAATAAAGTTGACAAAAATATTGAGACATGAAAGATTAAACTTATCTTTTGTTTGGAGTATTATCAAAACTATTTTTTCAGAAATCTTAAGCCCCATTAAATTAGTCTGGTTGTATTGAACTATCAGCTTATGTTAGACCTTCCAAAGAGTCATAGCCCTTCCAAAGAAGCTGAATAGAGCTAACCTTCATTTTTTAAAATACATGTCAATTTGTGTAGGTTTTATCTCATCAGGTAGATTTATAATACCTACTTGGTGGTTGGATATGATATAGTTGTAATATTCCAGGCAGAACCAAAGCTCTCATGGTGTTCCCTACAGATAAATTCAGATTTAGAGGGAAAATGTATATATATTTCATAATGACATTAAGATCTATGAACTAACCAGGTTAAAGAAAAAAGAAAAGAAAAGAAAAAACCCATTTTTCATTTGCATAGCTGGTAGAAATTGCTGTTTCTTGATTTTGCAGATGAGTGATTTTTGTAGCCCTACAGTCTGGTTGTAGTTTTCATACCTTCCGTTGATTCTCAGCAGATTCAAACCCTATTTTCTTCAGTGCATGGAATACAAAAAACCCCCCTTATTTGATTTCAGCCAAAATAGATTTTTTTTTTCTTTAGGTTTGTTTTAGAGGTTTCATGTAAATACAGTCAGTTCTGCAGAGTTTATTACCTGCTTTCCTGTGTCTTTTGGATTTTTAGGTGTATGTCTCATTAAAATTGACTCATTGATAATAGTAACTGCTTAGCTAAAATAGCTTTCTTTCTTGGTGAGTTTCTTGCCTCACATAATTTTAAACAAATTTTTAATGGAAATTATTTAAATGGAAAAAATCATCAGCAGATTTTTGTCTATGGTTTGATTGCAAAGAACAATTGCAGGAATTACAAACCTTTTAATGTCTTTAAGAATTTGCTTTTTCATCGTATTTCTTAATCTGGCGCTGTTTGCCTTTCTGTAGGGGAAGAAAGTGAAAACTTTTCTTCTGCAGTGTTCATCTTACCCAAGACAAAACACAGGACTTAATCCTTTTTTTTATTTTCATAATCATTTCTACATCAACTAGCAGTAGAACAATTTTAACTGTTTTGTAATGTGGATCAAGGCACACAAATCAGGGGCAGATGACACTTAAAAATTACATACACTTTTAAGTAGGGAATTAAAAATGAGCAGGAAGTGAAATATCTTAAAGCAGCACTTATTTTTTGATTTTGAAGTGATGTTAAGGAGTGTATATACTCGATAAAGAACATACTTAATTGCTGCTACTTTCTTACTGATATAGTTGGCACAAATAGTATCACCATCATGATTTAAATCTTCAAAAGATGTATTGAATCTTCAGGTACTCAAATGCTTCTTAGCATATTTTCCCACTTAGTTTGTTAAAATATCAATGACATTAAAAAAATATGTTTTCATTTACTTTGGCTGAGAGAGACCTAACGTACACCAGAACTAGATTTTTGTGTTGTAGCTCAAAATGGAAATCAAAATATATTCATTCATGCAGTATATTCATTCTATGATTTATTTCTGATGTGACCTCCTTTTATCAGTAATTACTCATCTTTAATAGCCGTATTGGTGCTGCTGCAATGCAAAAAGATGACATCAGGGTGTGTATTAAGAAATTACACTGAATGTGGCATATATTTTCTTTAGCACTTATCCTATTTCTGATCTAATTATTTTTCTGCTGCTTTTCCATTACAGGAGACTCAGCAGATATGTCAGGTAAGGGAAATGAAATTTTAACATCTTCAGGTGTAGTTAGTCTATCTAGCAGCCATCTGCAGCTTTATAGAGCTTTATAGTGATGTGAATTCATTTTTAGTTTATTAAACCCCGTGTCAGTCATATTACTGTCAGCATGAATATAAGTCAAAACAGCTCAGCATACTGTAAATATAGAAAAATTAAAAATATTAGAACACACTGAAAAACTGCTCTTGTTGAAGCATATTCCCTTGCTGATTAGTGATTAGTGAGTTTTAATACATACTGCTACTGTAGCATTCCTGTGTATGCTTGCCAGTTTTGTAGACATGTTGGGGCTGACAACATTTAGTTTAGACCTTCAATTGAGTGTAATTTTAAACATGCATTTCTAAAGTAAATTTCATTGAGGAGGCCTAGGTGACTGAGTGAAAAAACTAATCACCTTTCACATTTATGTGCAATTGTCATGCAGTTATTACCACTGATTCAAAATGCTTGTTCTGATGTCAGTTTAATTTTTTCTATATCCTTTTGGGTCTTTGACATTTTGACAGTCTTGACTGAGCTATTTTTTATTAATATGTTGTTTTTTTCAACTGTAATTATAAAAGCTTATCACCATCATGTGCCATTGAGCTCGTTGTTGAGCAGCCATAATTGTCTTGTGAAGAATCCTCAGAGATGCATAAATGTGTGGTCATGTGTACTAGAAAGTGTAATAATCTTCATGTGGATCTAAAACTTGTTCTGTAAGAACAAATGTACGTTGACATCTTTAATGTGTGTTGACTTCTCTTAAATATGGCAAATGGTGCTTGCTCTAAGGATGGGAGGAAGAATATAGGCACCTTTTATCTGTATTTAAAAAAGCAATGGTGATATGGATATTTATATGAAAGAACATCTTTAGTCCTGCATATGGTGCCTGGACACTTTCCCTGTCTCACTTGCCTTCTTCCTACTGCAACTTCAGTTTGAGCTGGTGTATATTACTAAATTCTGTTGTCACTGCCTGAAACGAGCACTCTTTTTTCTTCTTTATGGAACCATTAGTCTGGAATCCAAGCTACTGCCTGTTTTCATTAGAAAGCTGAATAGTTTGACTTAAAATTTATTGATGGCTATTTGGCATCCTTCTTACCAACAATTTTTGCTTTTCTAGTTCCAATTTTCAGTTGTCTACAGTGATGCAGGGGTTCTCAAAGCAGTAATATTTGTGATAGGGTGAAATGGCAAATAAAGTTTCCTAATGACTGGGTGTAGATTTGGTCCAACTTACTGAAGATTTTTTTTGTCCTGCCAGCCCACAGTAGCTTTATCTAACTGCTCAGAGAAGGAGATGACACCTTAGAACATCTCTCCTGTGAGAGTGTTGAGTACACAGGCAGGATGCAGTGTCAGGATAGAGACTTTCAGAAGGACTTAATCAAGTAGAAGGACCTAAGAGTCCATGTTCTCTGTCTTGCAGGTCTTGCTCTGAAAGATTTGGTCAGTTCTTATTCAGGAAATCTAGGTGAGAGTTTCTGTCTGCCACCCAAAAGAAAAGTTTTGGCCAAGGTTATAGGGCTGGTGCACAAGTCAAGTGTAATACAGAGTTTTACCAAGGGGAGCGTTGAAGAGTAAAAAACAGTTCAGAGCCATAAGAAAGCTTTCCCTTCTCTCAGTTTCCCGTAAGGACAGCAAGGAGTTTGCTGACAATTTTTGGGACATGACAGTTGCTGTCAACCCCTGCCCTTTCTGTTTTAATGGCATGTCCATACTATGCTGTAGTACCTCTCAAAAGGTAATGATAATACTATGTTGCTGCCATGAGAGAAAATTCCAATGGGAAATTAGAACAATCTTCCTAATTTTTTTTTTAAGACTGTTTTGCCACAGCTGTGGAATTGTGCTCAAACTGAATTTCATGTGGCTGAAATTTTGCCTAAGTCCCTGTGCCTACTGTTTCCCATCACATGTGTGCCTTTGAGGGCCTAGATTTAACTGATGAGGAACACAAAGCATGAATCTGAAAGAGAATTTAGTTTATGTGAATCTGGGTCTATGACAAGGACCAGTAACCTCCAGACTCTGCAGGCAAATTTATTAGAGATCAGAAGTGAAGATGTTTGAGAATCTTACTGTCCTGGAAATGCCTTAGGTGCTGTTCAGAGATTGTAAACTATACATGGATTGCAAGATCCTTTGAGAAAGCATTGCACTTGGGAAAAAAACTATCTGTCATCATGGTAAAGATAATCACATACATTAGCAGCATGGAAAGACAGTTTTTACTGCAGAGAGCTTGCAGTCTAAACAACACAAACTAAATACCATAGTTCTTCTACATCAATAAGCAAGCTGATGATTTGGCTGATGTTCTCCTAAGAGGGCAAGCATTTCAGACAGATGGCCATTTTGTAGAAAGGAGATTTTGGCCTTGCACTGTAAACTGATTTCTCTGTAGCTATCAGTTGTCCAAAAGCCCCATGTAGAAGTTACATTCTTGATGAACGGCTTTATTTGTGAAGGTTTTTGAGTTAGCATGCTGACCTAAGCTTTACTAGGAGAAAAACAGGAGAAGACAGCTTGCTGTTGGAACTTCTGTTGTGCTTCACAAGTCCCATAACAAGTTAAGCAAAGTTTTCATCTCTGGTAATGTAATGAGGCCAACTTGTTTATCCTACTTAGTGATCCTGTTTGTCATAAATTGGTTTCCAAAGGGAGGCCAAAATCTCCTTTCTTTCCTTTTTTTCTCCCATCTGATCACAGCAATTTTATTTGTCTTATTAAAAAGTATTAACCGCTTCAATAAGCAAATTATTACACATTTTCAAAATGAATACTAATGGCATGTTTTAATATTTGTGTAGCTACAGCTCCTTCTATTCACGTGTGGGATGCAATGAACAAGCAGACACTGTCCGTACTGCGGTGCTACCATTCCAAGGGTGTGTGCTCAGTCAGTTTCAGTGCCACTGGCAAACTGCTGCTGTCCGTAGGGCTGGATCCCGAACATACCATTACCATTTGGAAGTGGCAGGAAGGTAGGAAAGTGACTGTTCTTGTAGAAGGTGTTTACATTGCTAGAGATAAATTGGCTTGAGTCAAGAGCAATTGTAACAGTAAAGTATCAGCTGATCAAAAATTGCTACAATAAATGCTGTGCACCATGCTCTGTACAGCAAGATCCAAGATGGATGTCTTTACCCATTCTAGTAACTGCTAAATATATGTCCTTTGAAACTATTGGGTAAAGATCAAGTTAGCTCCCTGATTTCCAGTTAGAATAATGTACGGTTTTCTTTTTTTTTTTAATTGTCATTATTATTATTATTATTATTATTACTTCATTCTTCTCTAAAGTCTGATTACTGACTAGGTTGTCATACTCCTAAAATTACTCCCAAAAGCTACAAATTGCAGAAATGTGGTGCCAGGACAGATCCTCTGTGCATTTTATATAATTGGTGTCTTAAGCTGTGTTTTCAGATCAGCTTTGATCTGTATTCAAGATTTAGGCTAAAGAGATTTGGTGAGCTCCTTTCCTCATCTCCTTTCTGCCTGACAAAGCCATGCCCAGATTATGGACCTGGTTCTCTAGTCTTTGAGGTTTACTTCCTCTCTCTTTGGGGTTTGCTGTTGATCAACTAGTAACTCTCAGAATTTTAAAGATCAGCTATTGAGTTAATAAAAAGTGATCTTTCACAGCTTGTGTGATAGATCCTGTGGGGATGGATGCAATGTCACATGTGTATTTATGTAATCTTAGGTAGGATGAAAGATGTGTGGTCAGAACATGCCTGTGCTCATTTTAAGGGTTGATACACGTTCAGAATAACAGCTAAGGATCCCGACTGAGGAATCTTCATATGGGTCAAAATTACGTTAACATTTTTTAATCAGAAATGTGTATTTTTCTCAGCAAATTCAAAATGTCCATTTTCTTTCTGCCAGGTGCCAAAATTGCCAGCCGAGCTGGTCATAACCAGCGTATATTTGTCGCAGAATTCAGGCCAGATTCAGATACACAGTTTGTTTCTGTGGGAGTTAAACATGTAAGGTTCTGGACACTGGCTGGAAGAGCTCTCCTCAGTAAAAAAGGGCTGCTGAGCTCCATAGAAGATGCCCGCATGCAGACCATGCTTTCTGTAGCTTTTGGAGCGGTACGTACCTCAACAAACCATCTGAAAATGCATAAAAACAAACATCTTTTTACCCTTCTGCCTTTATTCAGTTCAGAGAGACTTTTATAACCTGCTAATGAGTATATCAGTTGTTTTATTAAACTCAGTTTAGCATTCCTATTAGTTATCTGCTAGTTAGAACTAGTACTAGCTGTCTTTAGAACAGAAAAGACTGTGGGTTTGTATGTTTCTGGAGAAACAAACATAGATGCTTTGAACGGATAACACACTGCTTGTTATGTAATCCAGGTAAAACAAAACTGAATCTAGACTGCAGGAACCAAACAGTAGAAATGAGGCTAATTTTATGCCCACACAGAGGTGATTGTTTTGCAATCTGCTCATGGGTGATCAGAGAGCAGTGTTGTCCTGGGCATTCATTAATGTTGGACACTGTTAGACGACTGCAGTAGGGGTTTCTTTTGCTTTGGGGGTTTTTGGACATGTGCAGGCCTTGTTGCTAAGTTCCACTCACTGCTGTTTCCAGAGCTGCTCTGCATGAGCAGTACTCATCTCTTCAGCTGGGCAGAAAGCCACAGCTATCTTTTGTGAAGTGGTGCTTTGCTTTGATTGCCTGCATTTCTGTCCTGTTTGAACATCTGCCTGGTTGGTCCAGACTGAATTTACACCGTAAGTTTTGATTTTTGAAACTCTAACTGGCCTGTGGTTTCCTTTTTCTGCCACACTATCTTTTTTCCACAGTGATATCTGCCTGATTCAGATGAAGGTCTGACAAAGAAACAGGATTTTTTCCAAATGATAATTTATTGATGCCCAGCCCAGCCATTAGTCAGTGGTTTGGGAAACCTCTGTAAACTTTCTTATGAAGAGACAGATTCTTAGTGTGAGAATCAGGCTGTATGCTGAATGGCCTGAAGTTTGGTATGAGGTTTGAGGATGCAGAGCTTGCAGGGGTTTTGTGAAATGCTTTGCAAACTGAATAAAGCCAAACCTGGTGTGTTCTCCATACTGCTGTAGGGAGCAGTTCTGGGAGTGCTCATGTTGTTTTTGTCTCAGAAGGAGCTAGTTTAGCTGTCCCTAAACAGAAGTTGGAAAAGCCCAACAGTTAGTGAGCATGATCCGAGGATCTGCTCTCAACTTCATTTCCAGTCCTCTTTTACTTTATTAGAGCCACACACCCTTAAAAAAAAGGCCGTTGAGCATCAACCCACTTCAGTCAAGGAAAGTGTTTGTGCCACACGTGTACATGATACTCTTAAAACATGGTGGTACTACACATGATACTGAATTTGAGGATTCATGTAAGTTACTAAGTTAGTTTTGCTCAATAACCAGTTTCTGTTGGAATCCTACTAAATTGCCCTTAAATTTCAGAGGTGATTACATTTATTTTTATTACTTTTCAAGAGCAGGAAGCAGAAGTAAAGAACAGGTTACTGTAATCCTGCGAGTCTCTTCACTTAACCACAAAAATTACTGCAAGCGTAACATACATAGCAAGGGGTCCAAATTGCCTGCTTGTGCAGAATGTCAGTACTTACTGTGGTACTCTACTTTTTTGCACACCTGATAGGCTGAAAGCACAGATAACCCTTTGGCTGAAGCTTAAGTCGTTGCATTTCTTCTTGCAAAAAGAAATGCAATGATTTTCTTCAAGCTACAAGAAAGCATCTTTCAGACATCAAGAAGGAATATAGTAACTCATTGTTTTGTCCCTAGAGGTCCTTAATGCCTCTTCCACAGTTTCCTCTTCTCCAGCAGCAAATAAAAGCAGTTTAGCCTAAATGCAAATGGTGATGATCTTTATTTCTGAATGTGTTTCTTCTTACCTTACTCAGAATCAGATGATGAGTATATTTTTCCCCTTTTCAGAATAACTTGACATTTACAGGTACTATCAGTGGAGATGTTTGTGTTTGGAAAGACCATGTGTTGATACGAATTGTGGCCAAAGCTCACAATGGACCTGTTTTCACAATGTATACCACACTGAGGGATGGTTTGATTGTTACAGGAGGCAAAGAAAGGCCGTGAGTGTTCTTTTCTTTGTTTTCTGCATGCACATGTACTCTTTAAAAATGGTTTGGATTCATCCTATCAACACTAGTTGAGGCATTAAAGGTAGAAGAGTAGTCCCTTTCAGATTCCTGATAGGTGTTAAGAAAAAGAGCAGCCACCACCTCCAAAGTGCAGATAACCCCATGTGAACTTCAACTAGCTCTTTTTCCCGTGGATTATAAGAGAAAGCATTTAGCCTGAAATTTAGAATCATTGAATGGTTAGGGTTGGAAGGGGCCTTATAGATTATCTAGCTCCAACACCCATTTAGCTTTAAGCACTTATAAGTTACCTAGTCCTTGTTGGTTACTTCTTTCATGGAAGATGTACTGAGGTTGTTAACCAAAGTAATTTGCACAGTTGTGATTAAATACATGAATGATACATTTTATAGCAGTATGATGTCTTTCAAAGGAAAGATCTTCTTAGTTATGATGGCAGAGGCAAGCTGTCTTCTCTCAAATCTAAGGTACAGCAAGGTCCTTTGTTTCTGGGGTTGCAAGCAAAATACCTCCTCAACCATTTTAATTTTTTTTGGTGCCTTCCTAATGATAAAAAAATGCTTCAGCTGTAATACAGTCCATCTGATGACATGATAGTGCCCCATTTTGCAGGACACAGGCCACTTATCTTTTCAGACCCAACTGAAAACTTACTTAGTTCTGTGCTTGAAATATTTCCTTCCGCTATTTATAAACATTGTTGTGATTTTATTTGGAGGATGTTCTCTGTACTGCTAAGCTTCAGAGGCTCTTGATAATTAGTATTTAACATGAAACAAATAGTAATGAATAAAAATAAGAACCCAGAATTCATCTCCTGTGGGAAAATGAAGTATTGACAGTATGCAAAACAAGTTTTCATTTAGGAAGATTACATGCTTTTTTCTGCCTTAGTTCACCAGCCTGTTTTGGTAAAATCTTCTTCCTGAGTATAATGATCAATCATATGTCAAAACAGTGCTTGTGGGAAACAAAGAATATACTATTGCAAGGAGTATCAATTTATAATCTATTGTAGTTCTTTTAATAATAATAATAACAGTAGTACAAGATCAGTAATTGTGATCAAACATTCTGAAGTTCTTTGTCAGGGATCATTCAGTAATCAAAGCTGTAACACAAGCAGCTCGATATTGTGGAACACTGTATTTTTGTTAGGGGAGATTGAAGACAGATAAGACATGTCCCAGCTCAACTATAGATGCCCAATTTATCACTGTTTCAGTAAACATTGTCTTCTTTTTAGAAACTTTTTATTTGAATGTGTTCTGTACTGTAATACCAGGGTTTTTTGCAAGTGGGAGGGAAATACTTAGTGTTTTCATAATTAATACCTCTTGTGTGTTTTTTCTGCTGTATCTGTGTAGTTTATTTTACAGCAGTGAAAATAATAAAGTTTTCACAAAAGTGAAAATCTTCAGTCATTTATTTCACAGAAATAAAACACATACCTTTTCTGTTTCTCTCAACTATAATTTGAAAACCTCCTCCTGTCTGATTATTAAGGTGTCAGTTTGCACACTTAACTGTTCTTTTGACTAGACAAATTCCCTCAAAACTACTCATTCAGACTAATCTTAGCAGTACCCATCTTTCAACTTGTTCTGTAAAGTAGAACAGTGAGGACTTGGAATCAGGTGTGTCTTACTTGGCTGTGAGGCTCAGCATGTTAACGTCAACTGTTCAGTCAAATTGAATCTTTAACAATTTAAAATATACTCAAATGTCTCATTTGCAGTACATTACATTAAATAATGTAGTTCTTTCCTCCGTTAATTGTCCTTTTTGTGCCAGCTGTTATGCTCATGGTTCTTCCTGATGTCTTCATAGTTCAAAGGAAGGAGGAGCAGTTAAGCTATGGGATCAGGAGCTGAAACGATGTCGTGCCTTCAGACTAGAGACGGGACAAATCACAGACTGTGTTCGCTCTGTTTGTAGAGGCAAGGTAAAGAAAGCTGCCTGTCTGTAAAATAAAGCTTATCATTTTTGGGTTGATCTCTAATACCAAATAAATTAGTTCTGCTTTCTCTTGTAGTTAGTATTTGAAATTAAAGGCTAAGCTAGAACTGCAACTGATATTGTGGCAGAAAAACATCTACTTTGTGGGATCTCACTCTTTGTTGGGATAATACTCCCTATATATTTTTATTAAAGACTAATTAAAGATTTCTTTTCCATTTTCTTTCCACACTTTAGATATCAAATATCAAATGACAAGCAGTAACTCAACTAGCATCATGATTTCTACAGAGCTTTGTACTTTAATAAATCAGAGGAGTTTAAAAAATAAGTTTTCTTTGATTATTTAATAACTTGACTTAAGCAAACTTCCTTGACAGAACTACAGCTCTAGATTATATTTTAATTACTGTTCATCGTGAGAGGTTAATATATTTTATCAGAGATAATTTCACTATTGTTCAAGGGGAAAATTCTCGTCGGGACACGAAATGCTGAAATAATTGAAGTTGGAGAGAAAAATGCAGCATGTAACATTCTAATTAATGGTCATATGGATGGACCAATCTGGGGCCTGGCAACGCATCCGTCCAGAGATTTTTTCCTTTCTGCTGCAGAAGATGGCACAGTAAGACTCTGGGATATTGCTGAAAAGGTAGGTATTGGAGAACACTTGTTTAGGTAAAAAAAATAGCCTTTTGATGGTGTTGCAGACTTGAAATTTGTTTTTTATTGTATTCTGAAGATAATCCATCTGGTGTTGTTAGCCTGTTTACAGACTATTAGCATAAGATGCTTTTAAAATATGGACAAATAGTAACAGTTACTATTCTGGGTTTTTATTTCTTCACAGAAGATGCTGAACAAAGTCAGCTTAGGACATGCAGCTCGTACTGTTTGTTACAGCCCAGAAGGTGATATGGTAGCTATTGGCATGAAAAATGGAGAATTTATTATCCTGCTTGTGACCTCTCTAAAAATTTGGGGGAAAAAAAGGGACAGAAGATCAGCAATCCAAGATATCAGGTCAGAAAATATAATGCCTTTTCTGTTGTAGTATGCTAGAAATCTCTAATATTTTGGTTTTTAAAAATACAATTCAGTGTTCTGAGGAGCATTGCAATGATATTTTAGAGGGCTAGAATCAACGAGTAAATTGTGGAATTTGTGTGATTACTCCGATACCAGGAATAAAAAAGGAGGAGGTGGTACATGAAGATAAGAGATGGCATCAGCCAAAACAACTGGTGGTGTGGACACCAGTGACAAGTGGTGTTCCCCGGGGGCTGGTGTGGGGACCGGTGCTGTTTGACATCTTGGTGGCAGCAGGGACAGTGGGAGCGAGTGCCCTCAGCAGCTTTGCCAGTGACAGCACCGAGCATGTGGTGTGGTCGACACGCTCGAGGAAAGGGATTCGTAGGAGGTAAAGTGAGATCAGAAGCTTAGAAGTGAAGACTGGGTTGTGAGAGATAATGGAAATGCCAGTCTGTCAGTTTGCTCTTTGTTGTGTTTGTTAGAAAGGAGTTAGGAGTAAAATTTCGCTTCTGTTTCCTGAGCGGAGGAACAGACCGTTCCTTCTGTGAGATAAATTGGTCATGATCAGCTAAGGAAAGTTTTGGAGAGCAAAGTGGAATGAGAGAGAAATATAAGCAAACAGAGACCTTGCAGGAGAGCTCTGCTAGGAGTTAGGGGGTTGCTGGAATTGGAAAGCTGTCCCAAGGTATGTTTCAGAGAGAACTGAAGTAAAACTTCCCCAGTAACAGAGAAGGGGCAGTGAGGAATTTGTTCAGCTCAGGAAGCTACTGAGTTTCAACACTAGAAAGGAAAACTGGAGGAAAGAAACCAGTGTGCAAAGATACATTGGGCAAACAAAAGGTTTGCTTTACATTTTTTTATTCAGCACATTTCATCTAGAAGTTCTGACTTTTCTTCGGTTACAGCACTTCAGTTTTCTAGTTTTAAACCTTGTAAGTATAGCATCAGGGTGTCAGAGTCATCAGGGGTCTGTCACAAGTTGTTAGAGCATGAGATGGTCATGAAATCAGATAATGAACAGAGTTATCCAAGAGATGTTCCCAGTTCACTTTTATGTGTATTCTGTACCAAAGTTATTGCTACCTTCTGCTGGATGTGCATTCCCTGAAAATTTAATTTCAAAAGTTATTTTGCTTAGCAGACTAAATACTCTGCTTCCCTCTAGTTCTGGATAGCAGATACTTGAAATGCAAATTTACCTGTACTTCTCAAATATTATAATCTGTTGTAAGTGCCAACCTGTGTTCATGACACCCTTTTATCTGTTCAGGTTTAGCCCAGACTCTCGTTACCTAGCAGTTGGTTCCAGTGAGAATGCAGTGGATTTTTATGATCTGACTTTGGGCCCGACACTAAATCGAATCAGCTATTGCAAAGATATCCCAAGTTTTGTAATCCAGATGGACTTCTCTGCTGATAGCTCTTATCTCCAGGTATCAGTCATTAATTGTTCAAGGTACTGAATGGAAAACATGCTCATGACAGATACTCTGCAAGTATTCTCCTTTGACGACTTTTAACTTTTGTAACTAAGTGTTGGAGTTTGTTGCTGTCACTAGACTTACTTTGCTGTAGTGCTAAGTGGATGCCTTTAGTTTTGAATAGTTTTCCTGGAGATTAAATACAGAAAATAAGCAAAGAAATGAGAGACAGATTTCAAACCCCCTGTGATGTGTCTCTGCCTTTCTACCTCTGATGATGATGGGCTGTCTTAAAGGAGGAGGGAGTACAGTCTGTCATTCTGCAGGGCCTGGGGATCTATGAATTCTTCATCTCCCTGACCAGCACGAAGGTATTACATGTCTTTTTAGTGCTTATCTTTGTGGAGCAGCACCAAAATTATGGTGTTGCAACTTCCAACTATAGGAGGGCTTAAGACATTTCTTAAAATAAAAAAAAAAGTATATATAATATGCTTTCTGTATTTTATTTGCATCTGAGTGGAGAAATAAGCTTCTCTTATCATCAAATCAACAGTTACAGCCTAAGAGGAGCACCTTCGTGTCAGTTTTCAAGATAGGAATTTATTTTGCCTTATTTGTGTATACCCACACACTAACACACTTATGTGCAGAATGTGAGTTGTTTCAGTTACTTTTTATTAATTTGACATTTAAATGTTAAGATTTCTTATGCTTTCTCACTATTGCTTTATGCTTGTGTAGATTTTTTGAGTATTTTCAACTCATTGACTAAGTTTTCTTCATAGCTAAGTTACTTTAGGAAGTAACTGTCACACAAATGCTTTCCAAAGCCCTCTGGAATTATACTTTCATCTTTTGAAACAAGCTAATGTATTGTAAATTCTCTGTGGTCACCTCAAAGGTCTCTACGGGGTCTTACAAAAGGCAAGTGTATGAAGTGCCTTCAGGAAAGCAGCTTGTGGACCAGGCTGTGATTGACAGAATAACATGGGCTACTTGGACAAGGTAAATGGTTCACATATTTACAGCTGTTAGAACACCTGGAACTTCCAGAAAGCACGCTATTTAAAAGCAGATTTGATCCCTTCAGTCAGGTATTTTCTTTTAACACACCCATCTGCTCTGGCAGCAGCTCCCCTAAGTGCAGCACAGCAAAAGGCAGTACAGAGCAGACCCCTCAGCAGAGGGGAGCTGCTTGACCCCTGAGGAATCTGATAAAACTGATCTCTCACGTGTGTCCTTGTACTCACTGGGTATCTCTAGCTCCTTTGATACAACTCTAGCAGCCTCAGTATTTGTTTCACTGCACTCTGCAAATTATCTGGAATAGTGCACTATTCTTCAAAATAGTGATGAGAGTACAGGGACAATTAAAATATATCAAAACATGGTAACCCAATACATGACTGGGGTAATTCAAGTTTATTTACAGTACTACACTAATGGTATCTGTATAAGTTGCTATTAACATTTGCATATTAAAAGGCATACAAAAGTACTTTTAAATACCTTAAAGTTATTATATTTCTTTCAAGATATTACATGAAGTATAATATATACACACATAAATGTATAATTTATGTATAAATTAGATAAAAATGTATATATAAATAAAAGTATAATATGAATATAATAATATTTTATTCTTATTTCACAGTTAAATAATTTGTTTTCTATTCTATGCAGATCTGGCTTTCTGTGCCTTATTTCAGTCTCTGTTGCCTGCTTTCAATTACTGTCCTCTAATTATCACCCTCAGACAAAAATTGAGAATAAATATTTGAAACTTTTCCACATATGAACCACTTTAAACAATAATAATCCTGCCTATTTGCTGCAGTACACAACTAAAACTGTAAGCTTTTAGAGGGCTCTGCAAGGCTCATTTTGATAGATTTCTGTTTTTTGTTTGGGTAATCGATTTTTGTCACCTTTTTGAGACAAAACCAAGAAACTGGTATTTTCTGACCCAATTCAGTATGTCTGATGTAAACCATGCCTTTCTGCATGTAGTGTACTGTGCCCTGAATTGGGGGGGGAAAGAATCACAGAAAAATTCCCAAATCATTCACCTATTAACAAATGACAAACTTCTTGTGTCTGTGCATTCGTGGGAGTATGCTTATACATTGTAAGCATATACATTGTAAGCAGAGCTGAGTAAGAGCCTTTTTACAAGGCTTTGTGAAGGAACTTTTCTGAAATCTAAAAATAATAGTGTTTTCTGTTTAGGACAGTTTTTCTCTCTCTGATTATAATGAAGAATCTTCACTGGACTCAGAGATACTTTTCTTTAGATTGATACCAAAATATTAAAGAATCAACAGAACATAGTTATATGCAATAGAGAATATAAAATTTTTTGTTTTCCAAAATCTGAAGCTTATTCATCTAAGGCTTATGCTATGATGTTCTCTCTCTAATTGTCCTTTCTTTATCCTTTTTTGTTTTTCTTTTTTTTTGCAAATGCCTCACTGGACAATAGACGTATTATTGATTTCACCTCTGGTTCTCTCACATTGCCATGGGCCACAATATTTTGGGAATTACATCACTGAATCAGTTTCAGAAGCAATTATGGAATGATGCAAAAATTAATTACAGAATAAAAGCTATATAAGATGTGCATGTGTGAGAATAAAATGAAAACATTGCATTTTTATAGAACCAGTTACAATATGAGATCTGCTTTCTATTTCCTGACTCTTGTTTTTGCAGTGGTTTTCAAAAGAATTTCTTGCTCTTCTGTTTCAGTGTTCTAGGGGATGAAGTAATTGGAATCTGGTCCAGGCATGCTGAAAAAGCTGATGTGAACTGTGCTTGTGTCTCTCACTCGGGAATCAATCTTGTAACAGGCGATGATTTTGGCATGGTCAAACTGTTTGACTTCCCATGTCCTGAAAAATTTGTAAGAACTTGTTTTTTCATGGTTATAACAACAAGTACTGTTGGTATTAGGACCTTGGTTATTTCTCTAGAAGACATATGATGGAAATATTTTCTCTCTAAATTTGTAGCTTTATACTCTGTGTAGCATTAGCTCTATAGTCTCATACACATGCTCCACCTCAGAGTTTCCCTACCATTTTCTGCACAAGCTCTTGCTGTAACCTCTTGTAGGTCTTGCTATTGTCTGCCAGTCTGCTGTAGCATAATGCCTGCCTACTGAAAATCTCAAAGCCCTTAGTAATTTCCACCTCTGATCCATTTGACAAATGAGGAAGATAGCTGGTGATTTTAGTCCCATCTGTGTATTTTTATGGATGAAGAGTTTACAGATTTTTCACCAACACTGTTAAATTGTTTCACTGTTTTTTATAATTCATATTTATAATGTTTTTTTATTTGTTTTCACTGTTAATTTTCAAGATTTGAGACTGCACAGGGTAAATATTTTTTTTTTCAGTGTGAGGAATTTTACACAAAACGTAGAAGTTAATCATGTGACAAGATGTATTTCATATTGTTGTGTTAGCTTGAGCTTTGTTCCCAATTTGCAAGTGCTCTCTTATTGCCTGACAATTTAATCTACATTGCAGCTAAATAGTAGTTCTTCTTCAGGAGATCTTTCACATTTGATAACCTATATAACTTTCAAATATTACAAATCTGTGATGCAATAAAAAGATAGATAAAAACATGCATGCCTTGTTTGATTTAGGAGGGTACAGAATATTTAGACTTTCTCATTCTGTTGTTTGGGTTTTTTTCAGGCAAAACATAAACGATTTTTAGGTCACTCTGCTCACTTAACTAATATTCGATTCACAAGTGGAGACAGATACGTGGTCAGTGCTGGAGGGGACGACTGCAGGTAGGTGTCCTTGCCATTGCTGCCAAACTCTACACACCACTGGACATGGACACTACATAACAACGTAAAGCTCAAGTTCAGCCTCCAGCCTTTTATCTGTGTGCTTGCTTTCCTGTTTGTACATAGAGAAAAAGATATTTGTGACAAAATAAATATCCCAAATGTTAATGTGAACAGCTAAGATTTAATAAGTTAAAACGTTGACATGAATGTTCAGAACATCATACTTTTAATGGAAATTTATTTTGGCTGTGTTACGCATTTCTTTTAACAACATTGTAGTCTTCTATATTTCATATTTAATATCTTTTTTGAAAACACAGCTTATTTGTTTGGAAGTGTGTGCATATGCCTCATTGAGGGAGACATGGAGACTTGCAAAGAGGACACTGCATGAAGTACCAGGCATGAAATAACCCAGGATTGCAATGTGACATTCTACTGTGCCCTGCATGCGTAAGAAATGACCCAAGACACAGAGCAATCTGTCTCTGACAGACAGGACCTGGAGTCTGCCAGAAGGATGGACTGTCACAAACACACTGTGAGGCTAGGTTGGCTTCAGTGTCAGATAATCTGGGTTTGTATTCCACTCACTGCCAGATGTTGAAAATGAAATATGTGGATGAAAGGAAAAAGTGAATTGTTAATCAATGTACAGTTTCACAGCAAGTTCTTGGGGTTTTAATCGAGAGATGCTATTTCTGACCTAGTGCTGTACATTGATCTATTTTCAGCATGAATGTTTTTCCTTTAAGTTTTGAGGTCTAAATAGCATAGATTAAAAGAGTATTCCATATTTTATTACTGGGAGAGACCATATATTAACTCTTAAATATATAGTATTTTAATAAATGTTTAATTATTATAATGGAAATTATATTTCTATGGCTGGTCAAAAGGAAACATCATATCTGATGAAGCAGAAAATAATAGAGTTGATTCCTTATGACTGAAATATTTCCGTATTTAGAGGCCTGGGTCACAGTCATGTCTGGTGAAAGCCGTTGGATATGCATGATCTTCATGGCTAATTTAGTGTTTTTGTTGCACTTAAACATTAAATTAGTTCTATGAGCAAAAATAGATTTGCTCACTTCGCGAGTGCCTTGCCCACTACCTAAAAGTCTAACTCCCAATTTTTGCCTTGTGAATAAAAGTATTCTCAGTGGAAGAGAGATTATTGCTGTGTTACTTGACTGGGCTGTGAGCCTCTCTGCTGGAAATGAGGACCAGGGTGAGGATTTTGTAGTCTTCTTGTTGATAAAGCTTGGGATGTCACCAGTGGCAAAAATAGAATTTCAGAGCAATATGAATTGATTTTATTTTCTCAGCATCATAGGGGAGATTCAGAGAGAACTTTGCAAGCATTATATTTTATACATTTGAACTTTTTAACAGAGTTAGGACTAGCTGGGAGATGTCTCTATTCAGATTTCTCTTCTGATTGTAAAAAATGTCCAATCGTCTGCTTCCTTGAATGGACCTGCTGTCACCTCAAGCATTTATTCTATCCTGCAACGTAACTGAGATTCTAAGTTGGAAAGACATTTCCATGGTGATAAACACCTGAACAAAGCTGTGTTTTTGGGTACAAGTGAGGAAGATTTCATTAGCTGTTTGTCTAAATCATGTCATAGAGAAGCATTACAGACAGTTCATATTCATGCAACATAGCAGGGATCAAAAGTCACTAATTATC
Source organism: Corvus brachyrhynchos (assembly GCF_000691975.1). Lineage (NCBI taxonomy): Eukaryota > Metazoa > Chordata > Aves > Passeriformes > Corvidae > Corvus > Corvus brachyrhynchos. The sequence goes on along the minus strand of NW_008237222.1, from coordinate 2,980,665 downwards.
AGCACTGCTCTCATTGTGGCATTCTGCTGTGAACAGAAAGCTCTCTTTCTGTGCAAGCCAGCGTTGCTTTGACAGTGGCACTTGTTTAGGTCAGTCAATAGGCTTCACTGTTATTCATCTCCTGCGTTTTCTTATGCCAGATGAAAAAGAAATAAACCTCATCTCTTCTTGTGTGCATGTTGGTTACAGAGGGAATGGGAGGGCTTGCAGGTAGAAGAGAACAGTTACAGAGCCAAACTTCTGTGCTCTCCTTTTTATGTGCTATACAAAACTAGTTACCCAACTGTCTTAGGTAATATATTTTATATATCAAGCTATAACAAATATTTATTTTAAAGAAGTTGATGAACTAAACGGTTATCAGGTTTCTCAGCATGATGGTTCTTAGCAAAGTCTTGCCAGTCATGCAGCTGCTATTCTACAGGAGCAAAAACTCTAAGGATTTGGTCATGAGTGTACAGGGAGATCTTGCCAGTAATGTTTTTGAGTTTAGGGGAATTGCATATGAGAGTTGTGATTAGACCTGATGTATCTCATAACCTTGTTTCCTGTCTCTGTTGTACATGAAAATTAGTCTCTGGTGTTTATATCTTCTCTTTACCAGAGAAATGGTTTGCAGTGTGCTCTTTGATGGCTGTGATTCTATCCCTTATTAAACACATCTGTGCAGGACTTTCGGACTTGAAGTAAGATCTGTCCTGCCTCTATTTTAAAGTTGCCTTTCATTGGATCGAGATGGATGACTGTTAAGAGCTCCCTCACAGTCTGTCCTACTCAGACTGTCAGATCAAAGTCCGTATTTTTCTGTCTCTGAGTTTTCCCCTCAAAATCCTAGGCTCAGTGAGCTCTTCTGTAGGCCTTCACCCAGTGAAGGAGGTATGTGGATCAAGAGGGTTTTTTCCTGGAATCCCTGTTGCTGGTCCTCTTCTCTTCTCCTCCCTCCCCCTACACCCTTCATTAATGTTGTGCCTCTCCACTGATAATTTGTCCATTGGTGCTTTTCCCCTGAGGAATCCCAAAGGCCACTCCAGAGCTGAAGGATGAGAAGAAAGGGGCAGGTGAATTGCAGCAGGGCTGCTCTGAGAGGGGCGAGGCTGAGAGCTGCAGTGGGAGAGGCTGAGCCTCCAGGTCTCCCTGCTTCTTCACTCTCTTCCGAACCTCACTGCTACTGTAAAGGGCTGGGATGGGAGCTGGAAGCTGAGGAGCTCTTCAAAAACTGAACTGCCAGCATTGTTCCTCCTCTTGCAGCCCAAATTGGTAGCTAGTGTTTTCCCTGGTGAAACTGCTCCATGGTTTGCCAGGTAAAATGGTGGCAGCCAGCTGGGAATTATCACAAATGTTGAGGAGAAGAGTAGCAGAGCCTCAGTTGCAGTTTGGAACATAATGTAGCTGTGATTCTCTGCTGAAGTGAAGAGCTGGCTGTCAGCATGGTCCAAGTTGGCAGCTTTGTGGTGGTTTTTGTCTTTTTGTCTGTGATGGTGCTTGCTACCGTGCCTCATTTACTGTTTACATTAAATGCTACTGTAGTAACTTGCTAATTGTTGCCACCCATGCTTGACGCATGTGCACATGGGAACAGGCTGCCTGTTCTGATAGGCAGTGGGAGCTCGAGGCTGGATGCTCCACGGAGAAATCAAAGGATGACAGAACCCCGTAGGATAGGTCAGGAAAGAAGCTGGAATGTGGAGAGACTAGTGAAAGCCTTTCATCTGGAAGCATCAGAGAGAACTGAGAGCAGGAAGGCTCTGCCTGAAGCTGGAGAAAGCCTATTCTGGGGTTATACAGCAACAGGGAAGGGGAGGCAAAAGTTCTTTGTATAATTTAATCACTAGTGGATGATTTTGTACTATAGCTTGTGGTTTTGGTTAGCAGCAAACATACATCTTTGGGATCTTTAGTCAGCAATATTTTTGGTAATAAAAGAAATTAACTAGAAAACTGAGTCAATTAAAATAAAATTACATTTCACTTAAAAAAATAAATATGCCCTTGAAAGCTATTAAGCATACTTAGAAAAAAGAGAATAAGGAAAATCCAGCTCCTAGGAGCAAGGAAATACTAAAAATAAATGCATTTAGAACTGAAAGTTGACATAATGCAGGAACCGAGGAACACAGTTGGGAATTAGGTCAGAGAGAGCAAATTACCCAAATATGTTGAATCATTTAGACTTGAAATCTTTTTTTTTTAAATTCTCAAGAAGGCAGTCAGCATATATGACTTTCTGATTTTGCTAGGGAAAGCAAGAAATGCTGTGAAACTAAAGGATAGGATTTCAGAAAATTAAGGCTATTTTATCACTTGGTGACAGCTGAGGAAAAGCACACATTCAGAGCAGCTTCTTACTTTGCTCTGTATCAGGGTTTCAGTGTTAGCAAGATTCATTTCAGCATAACTGAACTTTCTACCAGTCAGGTTAATGCTGGCCTGGAATTTTGCCATCAGAAAGCAGGTACACTGCAGGTGAGACACCTCCTCAGTCTAGAACACGACCAAAATAAAGGGCTTCAGTACCAAGAGCAGGATTTTGATAGCATTCAGGAGTGGCTTAGTTTAAAACTATGATCCCCTTCTCTAAGCTGCTGCCTAAACCACCTCAGCCCCACTGTTTGAGCTGCCAGTTTGCCAAGAGACCCAGCGCCCTGGAGCTGGCCCCAAGCAGCTTCCCTGCCTCAGAATGCTGCTCAGAGCCCAGGCTGGGTGTGCTGGGCAAAGTGTAAGAGTGTGACAAGAAAAGGATGTTGGCTTCAAATACAGCATTTAATTAGGCAAGGTGACATGTTCCCTGTGTCATTTTCAGTGTCAGAGATGTGACCAGCCTTAATCCTGAAAGTGTTTTTTGTTTTGAATTCTGTTAAGCTGTAGGCAGTAGTCTTGAACAAAGTGGAGCATCCTGTAGACTCTACAGAAAGGGAAGTAAGACTGCAAGTCACAAAATGAATTGCCACATCAGTGGTGTAAACACCCCTAGTTGCATTGCATTTGTGTGCTTTTTTGTTCTTACTGGGTTTTTTAATGCTTCCTTGCAATCTGCTCTGTTTTTCTAAAATTTTTAGCAGCATTTGATTTCTGCTCATGTGGATAGATCCATGTGCTTGCCAAAGCCTGCTGTCATTCTTCACACCACTCACTGTTGGGTGGTTACACGAAGCCCATTTATTTTGTTGGCCCTGGCTTCTGCTCTTCACTTGACTTTGACTTCAGACTTGAATTCTGCATATCTCATTTTAGAAATAAAAATAGAATAGTTTTAGGTGTCTAATATGCATAAAAGCCACAATAGGTTTCCTTGCCAAAATCATTTGCATCTGAGGTGTTTTTCTCAGTGAATTTGATGCTAGAACACTCACCATCCTTTTCTCAGTTTACTAACAGCAAACAAGTCATAACCTTAATACCTTGATCTCTTTTTTAGTTTACTGTGAGATCAGCAATCCAGCCAATTCACTACTTCTTTGGAAAGTAAAGGAGAAAAAAAGCATGGAACACGTGTTCTCTTCCCCCTCTGTTTAAAACAAAACAACAGAAAGTGTAAGGTCTTAGCATGATGACAATTGGCAATTCTTAAAATTTCCGTAATTCTTATAATATCTTCTTTTTTTTGGAATTATGGAACATAGGGTGGAGGAAACAGTAACAGGAAACCAGTAAACGCACATGGAGAAAAGGCAGAAGAAAGGAAAGCAGAGAAAGGAACACTCAAAAATAGGCAAAGGCAAGATGGAAGAACTGACATGGGAGGTGGTGAGTGGCAAACATCTTGCTTCAAGTGGGAAGTATTCAGTGGCTGCTTGGGAAGTGTGAGGACTTCCTTACACTTCCTTAGGAGAGCAGGAGAGGGCTCAAGGGAAGGCTGCAGGCAACTTCGGTTGCTCTATTTTTGGGAAGATGCAGCCACTTCCACTCACTGCTGTCTCCACTCTTGTACCTGTGGGACACCTGTTTAGAGCTGAGGTTACCCACAGCTGCAGTGGAGGCACGTTGGAACAAAGACAGTGCTATAAAGAGAGAAGTCCTCTGTAGTACTGAGAGCTCAGGCAAAAGAGTTTAAGGATGTATTTCAAAAGGCTACTCATCTTTCCACCTAAACCAAACATGAATTGTTTTAATAGGCCTGCTCTGAAAATGTTCTTTAAACAAAAAATACTAAACCAAAGAAATACTATACTTCAGAAAACTCTTCATAACCAAGCTGTAGCAATTACTGCCTCTCTTGTTTCTTTCCTATTCAGCAGTTCTTGGTTCTGTTCCCAGGCATTCACAACATTTAAGATGACAGACATGAAAACTGTGGGTTCTATTATGTTTAACCTGAGGTGTGACAGCGAGAGGAATCTGCACACGGCAGTTTGGATCCTACTTGAGCCAAGTTTTCCTTCAGTGGTTCCATGCCATGGGCCTTCAAATATATAGGAACTCGGGTGAATATAATGTAGACCCTACAAATACATCTGAATAGAAATAAATCAATATAAAGTTCTTGATTTTATCCCATAGTAAACCATTACAAAAAAGGAAGTAATTAAGGTAAACTTTAAGTAAAAACAATCCAAACTCATTATAGGTGCTGGGTAGACAACTGGACTTGTAGCAACTCTTTGTAAGAAACACACAATTTGTGCATGAATAGCTGGACTGATCCTTCTCCACCTGCTAGAGGGCAGTTGAGTATGGGACATGAGAGGCAGGATGTTCCTATTGCTCAGTGTGTTTGGATTTCTCTTCCATAAGCCAAAATAGGTGTTTCCTTAGTTTCTGTTGCTGTTTGTGGGATAACTTCAAGACCCTACAAAGTGATTTTGCCCTTAGCAGCACATATCTCGCTCAGTTTGGGCACGATGTCATGTGAGAGCTTACTGAAAAACAGAAAGAAAACCCCAGACCAAAACCAACAAACCTCAAATGTTTTTTGTTTTTTAATGATATCCCCCAAACTATTGTCATGTTTGTTCCAGTGATGTGAAGATATGTGTGATTTGCACTGTTTGTAGAGGAAAGCAGGTTCTATCCACTTAACTGCTGAGTGGCCCCCACATAACGGGTGTTTTAGACCAGAGCATTAAGGCCAGTTGTGCTTTACCAGTTTTCTAAAATGAGTACTTAGGAGGGGACAAATGCCACTGTCCCATCATGTGTGATGCTGCAGAGCTCATAAAACTGCTGTTGCCTTCAGCTGTTCTCAGTGGGACTGAGGCCAGAGCTGAGGCTGTAAGGACAAAAATGTGAATTACTACAACAAGTGTTGCATTCGTGGGTTCTGAAAAAAGAGCTGTAGTAGAGGGGTATTTTATTTTCAGCCCTCTACAGGATTGTAAGCCTTTAGGGAAAACAAAAAGGAAATGTTCATGTAATATCCTCCATTATTCCTTCCTTAGCTTTGGTTATTACTGCTCTTCCTCCTTCTCACAGAAGCCCTTATCCCAGCTCCCCACCGCCAAATAAGTTTATTTTTCCACTGTAGTGGCTGAGGTCAGCCAGCTTTAACCACAGCTTTGCTGTCACTGTGGGCATTTGTAATGCAAAGCCAATCCCAAGCATTCTGTTGCTGAAAATGAATTTTCTATTAACTTAGTTGCAAATTCTTGCGATGGGGGAGAAGGGGGGGGATCTTTCCATGCAATGGAGCTGGAAGTGGTACTGCCATAACACCATGCTTTTTTCAACCACCAGTTGCACCCAGGACATGTGCTACACTGTATTCTTTTGGAATCCAGTAAACATCCTTTCTAAAGAAACTCCAGGCATGAACACAGACACACATTGCATGAAATAAAAATGGTTTCCTGTACTTTTGTGAAATATTGGTGCTGTTAGGTAGTACTTTACACATTTCTGGTCTGTTTTTCCTTTTCTTGCTACTAACGTACCCTGGTGTTGTGGTTTCAGGTGCAAAATAGCTTGAATTTTTTTTTTTAACCAGTATCTGGTAATTAGCTTCATTTCTGCTTTTTAGTTCAGTTATGGGTAAACAGCATAAAGTAATGGAAAAGCTGCATTACTGATTTGTGAAGCAAGTTAAGGCATTTTAATGTAAAATTCCATCTCAGAATACACTCAAGCCCAAAATGGTAACTTAAAAATGTAACAAACTAAGTAAATGCATTAGAACCATTCCCTTTAAAAAAAAATGCACTTTTAGCTTTGTGGCTTGGTTTGTTCACTATTTTTATCAGAGGAAAAGCAGCAGCTCCTTTTCTCATGCTGAACACTGTGCAACTGGTGACAGCCCAGCACAGCAGTGGAAATGCAGCAATGGGGATGGTTCTGCTTTTCTGCTGCCCTTACAAATTATTGTCTCCTCATCTCACATGGAAAACAGCTTCATGGTGGCAGCTATTTCTGCAAGGGACAGTTAATAAAGGCATTGGGAAATTCTGTAGAAAAATAATGTTCTTTGCAGTCTTTCATCTGGAAACCCATTCCAGCAGTGCTCTGTGCAGCACCAGAGCATCTCCTTTCCTTTCCACTCTCCCGTCAGGTCACCTTACAAAAATATTTTACTGTAGTTCTTTAAGCTTAAAATCCAGTTGTCTGTTCAGATTTGTTGTTTCATTATGGAGTGTGTCAGATAATCCTCTTGCTTAAAAAAAAAAAAAAAAAAAAAAAGGTATTTTAAAATAGTCTAAAGGTATAGTCATGTATTACTGTAATAAGGATCATGGGTTTAAGTGTACTCCATTCTGGTTTCCACCATGAACATCTAATTCCTGTAACAATGTTGTATGTTTATTTAAAGTATATATATATATATATAAAAATTAAATGTCAGATTTTTGCATTAATTAAGATTTTTTTAAATTTGAATATGAACTTTGAGTACTTTATTTAAAAAAAAAAAAAACAAACTTTTCCTGGAGTGTTAAGTTTCAGAATTCAAGACTATATTTGTCAAATATAAGTTTAAAATATGTAGCTATCATTGTTTTCTGATATTGAATGTAAATATTTGTAAAAAGAAATTCTTTTGTATATTTTTGTGAAAATGTAGTTCCCCAAAATATAAAAAAGATTTAATAAAAAAGTGCATTTATGTTACTGTTCAACACTTTTCCTTATTTTAATATCACTTAAACATATTTATGGACGTGTGTGGATTGTTTTTTTACCATGCAAGGCACGGGGAACCTTCTTGAAGAAAACCACAGTGGGCCCAGTAGGAAAAAAGAATTCCTTAGAAGAAAGTTCTGCTTGGTATAAATGGAGACATCTTAGAGTATTTATTTTTAAGTGAAGTGGCAGTTCATAGGATTTTCAAGTGGAGAACTATCAGTAATTCTTTAATTGTTCTGAACTGGTTTGTTTCCCTTGTCTTTTTTTCACCATTTTAAAGAGCAGAAGGATTGTGACAAGCGCTGCACTGGAAAAACACCCAAAAGACAAAGCATTTGTTTTGTGCCTGTGCTGGGGTGGAGAGCTCAGTCCCAAGGTGCTGGGACAGCAGTGCAGTCGTGGGCACTGTACCAAACACTTCCTGGACAAAAAGTACTTCCAGTATGATCCCAACACATGCTTTCTAAGTGCTTTTGCTGCCCCATTTTCTTCTTCAACACACCAAATCTTCAATAAGGAACATTACCCAAACAGGACCCAAAATGTGCTTTGAAGGTTTTTAATGGAATTTAAAGTAAAACTTTTCTTACACAGATGCTTTTTTCTTACAGTGTAAAAAAAATGTAAAATTGCCCAAACTTACAAACTTGGAAAATTAGAGACATTTCAAGTATGCAATCAACCTTGTTTTATGAAAACAATGTATATTCAAAGTCCAAAATGCATGAGTCTTTCCTAGCATCCTGTGCGCCCTGGTGGTTAATCTTCCTGTCCTCTACTGTCCAGAGGAGGCAAAGCTCAGTCCCAGGTTGTATCATACTCATTCACTGAGGAGGAAGAAAAAAACAATTCCATAAGGAACAAATTCTACCCCTCTGTAAAGATGATTTAAGAACTGCTCTGTGCCCTACCCTGTAATGGTTAAAACCTTTGCAGATGGCATTTAGCTGGAGTGAAAAGATCATTAAATCACGTGAGGGTTAGAACAGGCCCATAGCTGCAGCTTTGGGAAGTTCGCTACTGGTTTATGAAATCATGGGTAGGTGACAGAAAGGAGCTGCTCTGCCAGAAACAAAGAAGCAGCTGAACCTGTTGTGGAAAAGACAGTTCAGACACAAGATAAAACAAGGGTAAAAGGATTTTCAGCTTTATTCAAATACAACTCAGAAAACACAACCTGTCCAGGTCAGAATTCCAGTGACTCTGCCCTATCCCAGCTGCAGGGCACTTCTTTATCAGTTGCATCACATTAGTTAATGTTTATACAACTACAACGAAACAGCAAAGAGTTGTCTTTAAAAGAAAGCTGCCCACAAGGGGTATCTTTCTTCATATAATCTTTCTTGTCCCTCACACACATTACTTCTGTGAGTAGAACTACATTAGTAATATCATAATATACTTTTTATTGTTCTTGGTTAGGTTTAGAGTGTTTCTCACCTGGTCTGAGTTCGAGTCCATTTCAAGGCATGGCGTGGAGGTACAGCAACAGTGGGATGGTAGAAAGTGCAGTCTGGTCTCGTACACTGTGTATTAAACCTACAATGCTAAAACAGAAGTATTTCAGAAGAGGCTGCTCAGTGCTGGCTGCCTGCTCTGAACACACTGAGCTGCACTGCGACCTCATATTGCTCTGTGACACATCTGACCCACAACTCAACCAACACCCTCCTCCACCAGTGCAACCAGCACAACCCAGTGACAAAAAATCCTTTTTAAGAAGTACCAACTACCAATTTAATGCTCCCAAACTGCCACTGCACTGACAGGTGGAATTCCTTTGCTTTCAAAGGTTCACAAGAGTTCAGTTTGAATTGAGCTTTGTGTACAAGTTGGGAGCATGACCCCAGCATTATCTGAGGAGAGAGAAAGGCCCAAGTATCTGGTTAGTAATATCTGAGCCTGGGTATTTCAGCATTGTTAGGGCTAGAAAAAGCACTAAACTTCCTGGCATAAGATTCAGGGACAACTCTGTAGAAGTACCCAAGTAATAGATTGCTGTAGTATATAAATTACATTGATACACTTTAGGGTAACTGGGCAATCTTTAAAGTTTTTGTATATTGCAGCATATCTGGAGGAAGAGTCAAGAGTCTTGAGACATATTCCTTCCAAACAGGCTCCTCCTCTGCCCCCAGCATCCTGGCTAGGCATATTTTGAAAAGAGGTATGGCCTGTTTGAAGGTCCCCAGCAGCATCTGGTAGAAAGATTACTTAAAAGCGTAATTTTTCAAATTCCTTAAGTCACTAGTTTTGCATATTCTGCTTCTAAGCAGAAGTTAAAGTGTGAAAAGTAAAAGCAAAAAGTGTTAGATCTACTAACATTTCCTGTCCCAAAGTAGCATATTTCAAGTCTCTTTCTAGAAAGGAAGGAAGATAAGAGATGTATCTTACTTTTGGGTGGTAAAATGGACATTCCATTTTCTTACAAGCTGGAAAAAACTTGCACAGCGGACTACTGGAGGATATGGACAGTGTGGGCAGGGGTGCTAATAGTAGAAATGAAAAGAACAGGAAGTGAGTCTGGATCAGAATAAATTGCCTTTTTAAGACAGCTCCACACAACCTTAAATATATCAATCCTTCTGCCAGAAATGCCATTTTATAATACACCAAAGTTCAGCAACAAATACAGACAGCATATCCCAATGCAGTTAGTGGATCCTGGAGTAGAACAAGGATATCAGGTAATCATTTAACTTGGTTCTTCACCATTTCAGGACAGGAAGTACCATGGTCAAGGCAAAACTTCCAAGAAATTACACTGAGATTCTGGTTGGCAGAGAATCGCAAATGTTAAATTTAGACAGCAGCAAGCTGTTAGAGTTTCAACTGACCAGACTGAAAAGCACGGGCACTGCACTTTCCAGGAATACAGGGAGCTGCTGGAAATGACACCAGAAACAAGCACATTGTACTTGGTTTCTGGCAGGGTAACAGAACTGCACTGAACTGTGACCTAGGGCTAAATTACTTCCAAAAGATCATGCAGCAAAGGCCCTGCACCTCGGCACGGTTCAAAGGCTCAGCAACACCAACCCGTATCAAACACGGCTATTGCCTTCACCAAGTAACCTCACCCTGAAAGTCATCTCATCATTACACCAACTTCACTCCTACACTGGCATTAAAGAAAAAAATGTTCAAAGGCAGATGTCTCTGTTTTCAACGTGTGTCACAAGCCCTTGGTACAACATGTGTCCAATTTAAGAAACAAATCTGAATAAAATTGCAGTGCTGGCTAATCCCTTCAGAGAAATGGGTAACTTGTGCAAGTCACCACTTGGGCCTTGCACAGACTTCATATGGACTCTTGCATAAGAGCACTGGGGGATTTTTCTTGTAATAGTTTTTGCAGTAACACTGGATTATTATTCTTCATCTTGCATTAAGAGTTGTAAGAAAATTAGGTCAGCTCAAGCAAAAAAATGTTTTTTCATCACTGTCAGTTTCTGTTTCCAAAAATACTGTTGTCCCGTCAGCACTTTCATTTAAAGCTCAGAAAACAAGACGAGCTCACCTGGTTTAGGAGATGGATGTGGGGTTCGTCGACTGGCGTGAGTGTAAGGACAGTCTGGCTTAGTGCACTTTGCATCGTATTTACAGTTTGGATGGATGAACAGGCATTTATCAGCAAATTTGCAGTTAGGAAAAACTCTGAAGGAAAAGAAATTGAGTCAAAAGCTCATACCTGGAGCAAAATCCCCAAACATCTGTTACACACAAAAGCCAAAATATCACAGAGGTGCAGCGGAGCTCGGGCACGTGTTGGTTCCTTCCCAAGTGGGGCATGTGGTTTAGTACACGAGCTGTGCACCCACACACCTGCACTCAGCTTCCCTTCCTGCAGCACTCCCTCTCTGCAGTGAACAATTCAACCACCTCACTCTCAGGGCAGTTTGGTCTCAAGCTCCTTAGTGCAAGCCAGGACACTCTTAGTGTGTGGCACAGAGTGGCAAAGGCACAGTGGAATCAGACCTTCCCAGAGAGGGGTGCAGAGGTCCCTAAGTAACACCTTTTTCTCTGAAGAGTTTTATTTTGAATTTAGTTACACCAGATTTTAAAGGATAATTCAAATGTCCAAGTAACTGAAGTCACCCAATCTGGTAACAGGTACCTCAAAACAAACATTGTTTTTCTAGACACTTGCTGCTTAGGGAAGAGAAGTCCAAGGCACAGGGCACGTTCAAGAGTTCGCCTTTGCTTTCCAATTTAGAACCCACAATCACTGCATTACTATGTAATGATATCCTAAGGTTCAAAAGCACTGTGACAGCTGGCAGAAGAGGGCCTGTTCTTTTAAGACACTAATTCCTGTATCTTTAAGCAACTCAGAAACACCAGCCTGTACTCTAAGCTTTCTTCTGCAAGGGCACAGCTGCCATCCCTGTATTCTGACACTTGGAAGACAGGTGTAAAACAGAAGGAATTACAGTATGATAAACAAGCTCTGATCCCACCCTGACAGGCTTGTGCCTGTCATCTACTGACTTTCTACTGACACAGAGCAGAAGTTTGTAACACTGGAATAAAAATCAAAACAGCGTATCAAGTGGATGAGCTCTGTACTACTCACTTGCAAGGTAGTGTGGGGTGATGGTACACACATTCATCTCCATTTTTACAGGCAGGCCAGAACTTGCAGCGCTCCAGCACCTTCTCCTGCTTTTGTAGTACACTTAAGTCTTCCATTTCAACTAGGAGGGTAAGAAAGAAGAAAAAAAAAAAAACAACCCCAAGCTGGGATCTTTATGATTCTACAAGCAATTTGGTGTAAGCAATCTAGCATAATCAAAATTCACTGTACTTCTATTCTCTCTTAATCAAAAAACTCATGACAGTACAAGTTTATGTACAATCATATTTTCTGAAGAAAATTTCCAAAACCATAAAGTGAAAAGTCATAATACTGGACTGAAAACTGCCTTTCGGTGATAAAAGATTGAATTTGCACTGTTTACAAGCAAAATAAATCAATTTTCTTCCCAAATCCAAACTTATTCAAAGACTTGAACAGACAAGACAACTGAATCTGAGTTATGACTGTTCTACTGAGCCATGAGTTGATTATAGCCATGCTTCCTTTCTCCAAGATACTTTTTGCTCTAGAAAATTATTTCAAGAGATGGAAGTTAAGAATCAATTTTTACGCTAATCAGATTTCTTATTATGAGGGCATATACTGAAAAAGAACCACTTCCATGTAATTTCTTCAGACACTTCAGTTCTGAACTGAACCCATTCTCCAATCCAAAAAGTATTTTAAGAAATTCTAAGCTGAAACATTCCATACCTTCACTACTCTTACAGGAACATGGGACTTTGACTTTCTCCTATTTAACATTGTTTTTAAAACCTTATTCTCCACATTCAGACAATTGTACATGTCGCTGTTGTCTTGTTTTCCCAAATCTGCCTAAACCTTTGGCTTTTCAAAGTTTCCCAGGACTGCCTAGACTCCCCTCTCTGATCCTACTAATGACACAAATTGCTCCAGCTTCATTCCTCGTCAGCCTCATTGATGCCTTCTCCTTGCAACACACCAAAGCCAAATAATGGTATCCTGTTGTAGAACCACGCTGGCTCGTACAGATCTCTTCCACACAGATCTGATTGTGTGTGAACTTCAGTCACATCCATGCTACTTCACAGGAATCCTTAACAGAGCTAGGACTGTATTGGCAACACTCTCCAAACAGCTTTGGTGAGGAGTATGAGGCTACATGGAAAAGCATGGATTTGCAAGGATGTACTCTAATGACCATTTCTCTGTGCTAGTAAAGTGCATGGATATACAACATTCCCTTAATCTTTAAGGCTGCCTAATATGTGCAGTACTTCTATAGCCAGGACAACTGAAAGGACATGGACTTAAAGATCTTTTGCTACGGTTCTCTCATAATTGCATTACACATTTACAGCTGGATCCATGAAATTTAAGGGTTCTCAGCACAGCATCAAATAGTATTCTTTACTTAGTTCAGAAATTTGGATACACTGCTACTATGGAAAATAAGGATCTTTATTTTCTTAAGAAAGCTAACTAAAAAACATGAATCCAAGCAAAGCCCTCAGGCTTTGTATTCAACACGCCCATGACAAAACAGTAGCCTCTGTGTTTTTCATCACCTAAAATGCCAGCATTCTAAACAATGCAAAAACATGTGGTTCAGCAAGCAATTTCCCATGTTATTCAAAAGAAATATAGAAAGAGAATATAGAAACCATCATGTAAAATCATGCACTGTTAAGTTATACTTTCAAATTCTAGCCACTGGACTCTACAAACACCTTACACTTAACAGGCTCTTTTTGATGTCACAACCCTAGACAGAAACATTAATACCGACATATTTTTAAAAGTTCAAAGCATGTCAATATGTTAACTGCAACGTCTCCTGTCCATCAGCACAGGGACAAATCATAATAGGTCAAGCAGAAGCACAGATTTCTGGCAATAAAGACCAACTACATTTGCAAAAAAAAAAAAAAACCACCCAATTTTACCAATACCGAGATGTGTTGAGAACTACCATGTGCAATATTGCTCTAGTATGCCAAGATAAAGGCTTCTTAAGAGGTGGTCCTACTAAACTCCCACATTTCATCTGCCTAAAGAATATTCTAATTTGAAAAATAAACACCATCACTTTGGTTTCTTAAGACTGATATATCCAGGAGGTGTAGCCATGATCAAAGCAGCACACCAGTGTTAGATCCTGTTGGTCAGTATTATTACCGTCACAGTTCTCCAGCTGCCTGGTTACAATTTGCATCTGCTGTGCCCGAAGACCTTTTAATCCTCTGCCAGCACACATGTGCTGGGTAACTGGCTTTAATCCTTCCATTATACACATATCTTCCTCTTCCTGATCAGAAAGATATCCTGGTGGACTGGGCACGCCATCCAGCGTCACAATGAACTTGGGACTAGCAGGTTTCTCTGGCTGTGCAAGCTGGTCTCTATCAAACAAAGAAATGTAGTAAATTTAGATTTTCTGACTCAAGAGGTTTGAGTGAATGTGAGCGGTGCTAGTAAGTGAAAGTAGTACAACCTTATCAATGGGAGTCAAGTGGTAACAGACCTTCTTTTAGTAATTACTGGTAATGCACTCCAGTTAACAGTTTGCCTTCTTGTCTCCCTGAGGCACTAATAAGAGCTACAGCTCTCAGGTACAGTTCAGTCTGTTCCATTCTTCTCAACAGACAGATCCAAAAGCTCATTTACAAACAGTCAATCCTGTGGAATTTACAGTTTTGAGACAAAAAAAAGAGGGCAAATACCATTCTTGGAATTACAAACCTTTTAACACACAAAACATGTGTCTCCTCAAAATTGCCGAAAAGCACATTATGAAACAGTGGTGTAAAAGTTTTTAGAACTAGGATGAGAGGATTGAGATACTGATACTAAGAACTTTAACACCCAGCCTGACTGAAAAGTCAGTCTAGCCTAGTGTTCTGTATCTGACAGCAGTCAATGTGGGTAAGAGGGAGCATTAAAACGGGACACATCCATTTTCTCCAGCCTTTCACCATCCTATCCATTTCACCTGAGGGATTTCCTGAATGACAGGTAACTCTAAGTATTTGGAGAACTGTGGAGTTCTCATCTTTGACAAACAGCAATGGGATAAACTTTGCCTCTCTATGAAATGAGGCTAAAAGCAAGTACACTGTAGAATGCCTTTAAGGAGAAACCAGCACATTAAAAACAGCATGAGCTAAAACTTTCAGATTGAAGAGATCAGAAACTGACCTATTCACATGCAAAAATTTACCTCTCTCCTGTAGCACAGTCACAGCTTTCAACTGTGACATTGCCAGGTTACCCTTTTGGGTTTATTTGCTCAGTATTGGCTTTATTTTCAATTAACACAGGCTGCTGAAAGCCACTCGCAGGAAGGAAACACCAGCAGTTTCTCAAGCACAGCAGCCCACGTGATGAAGCTCATCACGCTGATCGGAGTGGCTTTAACTCTTAACAGGTAGGACTATTTGTTACCTGGAACTTCGTTTGAGGCTGACATGAACTTAAAGCTTCTCTTGGTCAAACTCTCCCATAAGGAGGGCTTAAGTCATTGTCCAGGATTCACCACTCAATACTGTGTTAGAAGATGTTTCTTAAGAAATGCAATCCAAGGGTGAAACAGGTATAAAACTAAAGGCAATTTAAGGAAAATGACTACTTGACTAAGATTTCAGAAATCAGAAAAAAAAAGCAGTACTTTTCAGTTCCTTCTTTTTCTTTCTTGCAAATCAAAGACATGCTCAAGCTCAGCTGAACCTGGGATTATTTTCCATTTAGAAGGATTTCTGAGAGGCTTTTTGTCCCTGCTTTTTTTCTTCTGCTATTCAATGTCAGTCCATTTTCCATGATTTCACACCTCCTGACTGGACTGACAAAGCACAAGTATGACCAAACGACTCCATCTAAACCACAAACAAGCAATTTGACTAGTAACAGTCCTAAATGAAGTAGCTTTTTACCTTGTCTGTATTAGACGTCCTGAGTGAACTCGCACTGCCTCTGTGCCCTTCTTGCCCAATTGCTGATTCTGTGGCGCCGTTTCCTCTGATAACCTGGGCTTCTTCAGGATAAATGACCGAGTATCTGAATGCACCATAGATTCTGGGTCACAGTAATCTGCATTGGGAGAAAAATTACAAAGAAAAGAGTAAAATAAGGAGGTAGTTGTACTTTTAACTCATAGCATATTTTTAGTATCAATTTATATGGTCAATAAGCTAATTTTACTGTTTTAATTTCTTCCTAGTAGCTTCCAGAAAACATTTTTACTTCCCTGTTAATTCCACAGAGGTGGATCAACAGAAGCCATAAGTCACATTAGGCCAGATCAGGCAATTTTGTAAATGGAATGGCTATGCTGAAACAGCATAGAAGGGGGTCCACCCCCCCGTCACAATCTCTCATTCTTTGAACAGCTACTAATGTAATGCATTCATTCCTTAGAGATGTAGAAACTAGAAAATTGTAGAAATCAGTATACTTAATTAAAAAGGAGCATCTTAACATTCACTGGCAAGTAATCCAAGATTTGAAAATAAAAGATCACAAGACTTAACCCTGAGTCACTTGCAAGGTATCTTCAATCATAGGATCAATCTGAAGCCGAGAAGAGAGCTCCTTTTGTTCAATTCCTAAAAAAAAAAGCAGTAAGAAGCATATTTTATTGCATGTCAACATGAAACTACAGATTAGAGAACTGAGGCACACTCTCTAGTTCTTTGAATTCAAAAAAAAAAGATCAACAACAAAACATTCACACTTTTAACAACAAAAAAAAGCCATTCTCATTATTATGAGCCCGTTTCTCCTTGTTTCAGGAACAGTAACATGGCAAAATCTAGGTACTGCAAGACACTACTCATTCCCATAATCACTGCTCAGTACAAATGAAGTCTGTGGGCACAGCAACTGATGAAGGCCAAGTTCTTCCTCCTCATTTGTAGAGGAGTTGGCCATTCAGAGAACACACACAGAGGAAAGCAACTAACCAGGGATTGCTTTATGGTCTTCTTAAAGAGCTGAAACAGAGCAGCACTGTTCTACATTTGAGTTATGGTTTGAAAAATTTATTTTTGCTCTCTGTAGATTTCCTAAGCAAGCTGTCATTTCCATTTCAATGGCAAAAGAGTGAAAATATTTAGCATAATTATTTTCTGTGCATTAATTCAAAGGCTGATAAAGCTTTTTCTTACATACTTCACAAATACAATTTCAACTACTTTGTGGTGGCAGAAAGATTACAAATACATTTAAATGAGAAATACTCGATTGCAAGTATCTTTCTAAAATAATGAATGTTTACCATTCCTTAACAATGACAAAAATCTTAGTCAAACCAAATTTTACCCATTATCTAAATATCTAAACACTTAGCAAGTATAAACTAAGCCCTTGTTACAGAAATATTTTTCCCCTGCCTTACTTCTATGATTCCTTGTGACTAATAAAGACAACCCCCCCATCCTTTATAACAAAACCATGCTGAAAAGACACTGACTGCCTTTATATGTTATGCCCTTTAGGAGGTTCAAAACAGAAGTAAAAACCAAAGCTGACACAGCTAGCCTGGTATTAGCTGTCCTGTAAGAGCAAATACACCATTCTTATATTTAAACTGAAATATAAAACACTAGAACCCTTTGTGTGAAAACAATGTGCTGGAAAATTGTCCTAAATACTCTAGAGTATCTTCATTCTCACTTAAGCTTCGTGACAGAATTACTCCTACAAGGTACTAAGGAAAATATGCAAAGGATGGGGAAAAGAGAAGTTATCCAAATGTAAGTGCTTATGCAAAACTATTCTTCAGTGACATGCCACAAACACGTTAACCTTCTTTACTTACTGATTAACGCCTCTGAGGTTGTCTCTGTGTGTGTTTGTATACATGTATCTCTATCTGACATACATGCTTTAGAAAGCTGCATGGTCTTCAGGGCAGGTCTGCATGCAACTTTTGATGCAGACTTAAAAATTAAAAGCATTCCTTTCCTTTTCTCTGCTCAGCCTGTAAAATGACATCCCCTAGTATAAATTCTTAAAGAATATTATCAGATGACCTTGAATTTCTTCAACTGTCTGCTCCTTTGGCTCTTCTACTTGAAGCTGAGAACTCAGAACAGGCAGTCTGCTTTGCACATGAATTACTTCTAACTGTGATTCTTCTGGGCTAATTCGAGTTCTTGGTGCAACTGGAACAGTCTGTTTCTGTGGAACTTTAAATAGAGAAACAATGGCAAATCGTTTACATACTACCCCATCACACAATAGTACTATTTTTAGATATATTGTGCTAAAATACCTCTAATAAATTCCTACACACACACACACAAAAATCCCAAGCATCTGTCTCCACAAAAAGCATCTCTATCTACCTGTAAAATTCTTAGTGTGCAAGCACATTTGTGCATGTGCACAGAGCACCCTGAGTGGCACTTCAGAACACCTATTTGTAAGGCAAAAGAGCATGAGAAAGATTAGAGTGACAACAGCAAAGTACTCATTCATCCACTTCTACATACAATTAATGTGGTACTTTCTAATAGCTTTGAAATCACTTTTCATTCCATCTTTCATATAAATAACCATGGATAATCATGTCTCTTCGTATGATGCTAGCTAGCTACCCTTTGCTAAAGTGCTTGCAAATAAAACACAAAACTTAATGACAGCAGAATCATAGAATCACTTAGGTTGGAAAAGACCCTTAAGATCACCAAGTCCAACGGTAAACCGAGTCCACCACTGCCAAGCGCACCACTAAGCCATGTCCCTAAGTGCCACATCTACACCTTTCTTAAAATATCTTCAGGGATGGTGACTCCACCACTTCCCTGGACAGCCTGTTCCAATGCCTGACCACCCACTCCACGAAGAACTTTTTCCTAACATCCAATCTAAACCTCCACCAGCACCACTTGAGGCCATTTTCCCTGGTCCTATCAACTTGTTACTTGGGAAGAGATCAACCCTGACTGAACTACACCCTCCTTTCAGGTAGTTCTAAGTCTCTGTACAGATAGTTGTGGCTTGGCATTTGGGGGTAGCAGGATAACAGGTTGACTTCTTTACTTGGCTTCTGGTAAGACTGTCAGACCTGGCTGTGATAAGCTAAACTCTTCCCTTGGCTGAGTATCAGATCAGCATTGACCTTCTGATGCAAACAACTGAAAGGTACTACTCAAGTACCGGATTCATTATTTATGAATTTACTGTTTTGTTTCACCTGTGTGTTTTAAATTAGTTTACTTCCATATTCCATTCAAAAGACTTCAAAAAAAAAAAAAAATTACTTCTGAAGAGGAAGAACCTGCATGATACTTCAGGTAAAATTCACAAATCACCTCTGTATTAAACAACAAAGTGGTGCTTTCTGGTCTCTCCACTGAAATATTCTCATGTTGGTAAGCCAAACTACAAGATCATCACTGTTAAAAAGATCAATAGTTTTAATTGATTTAGAATTTTCCAGCTATGTCTCATTTCCTGCCATACTGCTTTGTACACAGGAATGAGCTTCCTGCATCATTTCAAAGTACTGTTTCTTACAGTTAGTTTGCAGAATTTGAGAGAGAGCAGGCAAGAGACTGTGGATAGCTTTCAGTCCTACTTCAGATGGTGTCAAAGTCATGGTTTAGTGAATGCTCCTTCCCTGGCAAGGTGTAACGTGTCCTGCTGACGACATGTAGATTTATCAATACCCAATGAAATGAAAGCACAAGACAACAGCTGGATTTGCCCTTCTTCAGCAGAACTCTCTCCCAGCTAGGAGAATGGAATGCCTACACACAGACAACTGCTCAACTGCTGTGTCAACTGCAACTAAAATCACTGAACTGAAATTGCAGTTTTGCTGTTAAAGGACAATGCACATCATCATACATACCCTGATACTTATCAACATGCCCTGATATATACATCAATCACTACACTCCTCATTATTTTGCACTTCTATTACCCATATTTAGTGCATTTTCATTATTTTGCTCTTTGGCTTTTTCTTCCCCCCCTCTCAGAAGGAAGAAGGAGAGTGCAGAAAGGGAAAAGAGATCTATTAAATAGTTCAAACCACCTGCCTACTTCTGATTAATTTCCCCTTGGCAACTACTGACTTCAGAATACTCTGGCACTTCCGTTTTGTATTTATACACTTCACAGACTTACTATCTTGATTAATACACTTTAAATACCACTTTCCTCCCTTGTTCATGCTTTCAAAATTCATGGCTGAACATCAATATAATGAAACAGGACACGGTAAATCCCTCATGTGTATCACGGACTTGCTATTTAGCATTCTGTCTTATCTCTAAGCGCTATACTTAGCTTGGATTTAAACAACAGAGTTTGGAAATACAGATTAGCACAAGCAAAACCAATGCTAATTACCAGTGGAATAATTGGTTGTTTTTGTAACTGATTCCTGTGCTTCAGAGATTGCTTTCAGTATTAAATTCTTATTGGCCTGTTTCGAAGGTGGCAATGAAGGTCTAAAGGAAATAAAAAAAAAAAACATTCATTGTACATGGATTGCACAGCAACTGTATCCATGTTAGACAAGTATTTCAACAGGTTAACACAGGCAGATTATTAACAGAAATCATCATCTACAATTATTTTATCCAAAACAGTTTTCAGTTTATCTATTATCTCAGTGGATGGAGAGCCAGAAAACGCTCTAAAAAATGGAAGCCCAGACATGTGATTTCATCTCTCAGCTTATGCTGCTGTAAAAACCATCCTACATGTGAAAGGCCCTCTCTGCCATTAATTTCTTCCCACCTCTGCCCACCAGTTACCTGTTGCTCTGTTTGTGCTGGCACCAATAATTATGCAGCTGTCCTGAGAAATATGATCCAGCTACATAATTAGACTGACTCGATCCAAAACATATTATTTGCAAAAAAAATGCTTTCTGCTTGCCTTTAACATCAACAATAAGGAAGCTTAAATCAGATAAATGGGCTGCGGTGCTGAAGATAAATTCAATACAGTGTATTAGCTTAAAATAGATCTTATACAAGCTAGCACTGTAGGTCAGTAGAACCACCTCTTCTCTACTTTAAATGTTTTTCCTCTATTGTTAGAAATCAGATACAAAAGACATGTATTTTGGCTAATGCCTGACATTTAGACAGAATTAAGGAGGAGAAAAAAAGGAAAAACCTGTGAAGACTGCTTGAAAGACACCTTAAAGAACAAGTGATAACTGGTTTGAAAAGTATTTCTGAACATAAATCAAATTACTGAAAAATTATTTTACCACAATAAATACCTGGTCTGAAACATGCCAACATTAATATTCTTTTGCCAGTAAACTTTACTCAAATAATGTAAAAATTCACACTCCATTGCCTCTTACACGCAATAATGAAAACAGGTTACAAAATCGAAGGTGAAAGAGTGGAATAAACAGGCATCTCAACCACAGAGTTGTGAGATAGTTCAAAATATATTAAAATGGCTTATTAAATTTTGTCTCTCAATTTTCAGAAGTGCAAACTGATTTCCCCCACTTCCAAAGTTTTCATTCATTAAATTAGTTCTTGAAAACCCAGAATCACTGAGATCTTCAGTACCTTCTTTCTGGCTTTGCAGGTACAGACACACTGCTGGAGATGCTTCCTGTTCGCAATCCGTAGTCCTCCTCCTCCTCTTCATCGTCTCCATCATTACAGAACTTTTTCACTTTGACTACCGAGCTTACAACAGGCAGCCGTCTCTTCCTGGAGCTTTCCTCCTGCAACAAACAGAGCAGGCAAAACAGCTCATTTAGCACAAATAAGCCAGTAAAGAAAGCACTGCAATTCCACCTACAGCCAGGAGATGGAGAACGTCCATTCCAGTTGCACGAGTCTAAGACTGCACTGTCTGCACATACAAGTGACTGCATTGGATAATATGAAAATCAGACACATTTACACTGAAACATCTCATTGGAAACGTAACTGTAAACAACATTTAGGAAAAAAAAAGAAAAACCTCTCATTTAGAGACAAATTATCCAACACCTACAGAAAACCAGGGTTTTCCAACAAAATTTATAGTATCCTTCAAGATGAGTGTGTTCAAAGTCTGAGAGAGAAGTGGAATCGGTATAAATGACTTTCTCCTCTCTATCATCTCTAATTTCAGAGAAGTATAAGGATTAATTTCTAGCAATCTGACATATTCCAAAGGATGTTAAGTGTTTATACAGTCAGGATGGTCCAGTTTAGACAGTGCAAAGTCCCTGCTGTCTCTTCTGGACCTTATTCATGAAATAGTAATAGAAGAAAAATACCGTAAGACCTTTCTCAAACATTTGCAAGGAGAGATGTTCCAGTCACTCATCAGTGATTTATGTACAACCTTAAATAAATCACTATATTCTCATCTGCGCTTCTATGCTCTCAAAAACTAAGACACCAGCACGTATCTTGGTAGAGCATTCCGGATTTCCAAATAAAATTCATTATCCCTTATACATAATGAACTAAGTAGTGGCAAAGACAGAGAACTTTATGAGCAGCAATAAACATTCATGCACCCACAGTCCAACATTCATTACAACATTAGCAGCCATAACTATCTGCATTCCTCTCAAAAAAGGATCTTAATTCAATCATATGGATAGTCTTATCAGCTAGGACCATCCCCCTGCTTGGCTTAGCCTGGCCTCCAAAGTACATAGGGCAGCAATCACCTTTCAGGTTGTCCTTGTCCAACATTAATCCCAAAGAATTCTTAACTGACATGGTTCTAAACAGAACCATCATCATCGATGTATCTAGGCTAAAAAACAGCATATCAAAAATCCTGATTTACAGAACTGTGTAAAGTTGGAGTATACATAGCACTTAGGGAAGATCATGCTGTTTCAATGATCTTAAGATCAGAATTATAATTTCTGATTCATCATATGCTATAATGTGCTAACCTGTCAATACAAGTCAATATGACATGAAGATGTACATGGTAATTAACTCTGAGATGCAGCAAGCTATCAGATAATGATGTCAAATTATGAAATCTATTTTTATCAGTGGACCCAAAGGATGAAATCTCAAACCTACTGGTACCAGTGACAAGTCTTTTGATTTCTCTGAGGTCAAGATTTTACTGAAGTGTACATAGTAATTTAGGTTCCTAACAAGAATAAACTTTTGCAACACTTTAGCTTGTACCAACCTCACTGCCCACTTTATCAGCACCAAGTTTGGAGGTGGGTCTGTGACCTTCTGCTAAGCTGCCAAATGCTTCTGGATTGCACAGCTGGCCTGTTTCCAGAGACCTGAAGCCTTGTGTGTCTAACTGCCGACTCCCCTGCAAGCTGCCCTGCTGTGACAATCTGGGCACATGTGCATTGCCATCTGCACTCCTGACAGCTGGTGGCCGGTAGATCTCAGCTGAGGGACGAGAAGAACCATAAGTTACAGTCACAATAGGTTTCTTCCGTGACAAAGGATTCTCCTGCACAAAGTTTAGGTCTTCATCAATTAGATCATCTGGTTCAGGTTTAATGTCAATTACAGCTTCAGAAGGTGACAATTCCCTCAAAGGCTTGACAGCAGATGTTAAGCGGGATGCAGAACCATCTTCACCAGACTGCCTGATAAAAGAAGAAATTGCCAACTGTTATCTGCGTTCCAGAAAATGAGAACTGTCTTTTAATCAAAGCCAGGAGGGAAGAATCATTAATGTATTATTGTTTATACAAATTTAACACACTGATTGGTATTTTCAGTTTGGTTAATTAATCTAAGCCCACATGTTGCTTAAAGAACTGAATTCTGATTTAATGTTTTTCATACAACGCATTGTAGCAATGCTTTAGTCTTCAAAACTACTTGTATCTTTCCAAGTGTCTGTACTCTCTACAATGTCTACTATACTCACACAACTACTGATGTCTGAAGGTGTGTTAAGAAGTAGCCAGCAGCCTTACCTTGAAGCAGTGTTCCTCTGCTCTTGTGAGCTGGTTGAAACTCTGGAGTCGTTTCTTTCAGTCCGAGTGCTTGACACTGCAAGAGGTGGCAAGATATCCTCACGCCTTCTCTCATCACTCACACATGAACTGCTTTTGCTGGAAAGCAGGTTGCTCTCAAAGATACTAGATTCTGAAGATTTTACATTGGTTGGTTCTGTGGAGACAGGTACCTTTCACTTTTACATTATAGCACAGCAATAGAGATTCTGCAATAAAGATAGCTATGAAACTGCAAACAAGATATTGCACAGGTCTGAAAATACAACAAGCTGAAAGTTGTTTCAGCTGGAAACATCAGCAAGAAATACAGAGAAATACACTCTGGACTCAAAAATAAACTCTTTATCTCAAAATATAAAGGAATTTTCCTAACAGTCCAGATCCAAAAGACCATATAAACCAGAAATTAACAAAACAGCCTAGAGCTGCACTTTTTTGCAACTCACTAGACATGTAACACTACACAGAAAAAATAAGCCTATCTTCACTCAAAATTAATTTTCTTACTTACCAGTAGTCACAGATCGTAGCTTATCCAAAACACCATGGAGCCTGAAATAGACAGTGGACAAGGACAGAAGCAAAAGAGAAAAAGAAAAAATAAAGAACTTTAACTTACATTCGGACTAACCATTTTTCAGAAACCCACTGCCTTTCCCCCTATGACAAGCACCTCATTTATCTAAGACTTCACTTTCCATCAACCAAAGTATGTTTAACCCCAAAAGGGAGGCTCAAAGTATCTTGCTTCCAGTATGTCTTGTACATGCAGGCAGAGTATTTGTCACATCAGCCAGCTATTTTTGGCATTCAGTTGGTTTACATAATCAAAGCCAGTACTTCCCGCCTTTCACTACAATCAGTGGAGTTAAGTACCAAAAGGATTGACTCAAAAAACCTGTTAGAAGCCTAAAGCGTAGCCTAAAATTTTACTTGGTATATGAAACTTTAATTACACAGCAGAGTCAAACATTATTTTAAGTACAAACTCATAGCATGTAAGATTCTCAGATTTTTCCAGCATGCTTTGTAAATACCAACCATACTCTCTGAGACACACTGGTGAGAAAAAACGTTTCAGCGAGGTACCAAATTTGCCCTTTGCCCATGCAAAAGGCACTAAACTGAAGTAACACAGAAAATTACAGAGCTTTAATATAATAAGGCTGCTTAAAAACAGACACACATTACAGTGAGGAGAAATCAAAAAAAACCCACCCAACACTTGAATGCTTGGAATTCAAACCTGATCATGGGCAAGTCCATAATTTAGGCTGACTATTAGGAGCTAAGGAACAAGAACATATTAAAAATATATTGAAAAGACTGCATGTGAGGATAAGGAAGGCTTATACTCGTCCTCCTTGTGAGCTTTCACTAGAACACTCATCAGCTGAGCTCTGGTGATGCAGATCAGTTTTCACACTGACCTCAGGGTAACTGATCTGATACTTGGTTCAGAATAAGAAGTGCTGGCCAACCAGCAGGATTGCCAGGTCTGTCACAATTGCTGCAAAACTTCTGCCAGAAGGCCCAAAGCTACCAGCTACAGAGACAAACCAAGGAAGGTATATCTTGCTGAGTACTGTGTTTAACCAATGTTTAAGAACAAAAATATTCTGGGTTGTCTTTTCAAGAAATAGAAGTATATAAAACTCCCAACTACAGTGCTATGTAACATTTTTCCACCAGTCCCCTTACAGCTTACTGCATAGGTTTCATCTTGTCTTCTTTTCCATCCTTCTTTTAACCAACACCTACCTTTACTTTACCTGATAAAGCACTCTGACATTGAGTTTGTATTTATTTTTATATATATATATATATACACACACACACACACACATCTACACACACACATACATATATTAAAAAATGAGAATACTGACTTAGGGTTAAAACAGTCACCGTGCTTAAAATTTAAGCAGGTGTCAAAATAAGCTGGCAGTATAATATTTGTATATCGTCAATACACCATTTTAAATATACATATATAAAATAATCTTGATTTATCTGCTGAAATATTTTTCTCTACATATTTATTATTTTTTCAATAAATTTTAGTTTCCTTTACAAAGCCATAAAAGTGTTTTCTGCTACATATTATCCTGTTCTTTCTTACTGTCTATCAGGATTCAGTCAAAACCGCAGTACAAGAGCTACACCCTCATCCACTTGCAATCTTCACTGATTTGTCTGATTCCTAAAACTACTGTGAGAAAGACAACTGCATGACTTCCTGATACAGTGAAATCCTAAAGTTTCACCTAGGCAGGCCACAAAAGGCAGCAAAGAAATGCCTGTGCAGTTTTCAAAACAGACGTCCACACTTAATTGTACCCCTTTATTGTATTTTTGACAAATGTGCAGAAAAAATGAAACCTGTGCAAGTAAACTCAAACTATATCCACACAAGTAACACCATCACCTGGAAATCCATAAGTTTAAATAGCTAATACAGTGAATTGTAATAGCTAGAACTATTTTCATTTTTTGTCAATGTTTATGATTTCATAACAGCCAATTTCTAAAATGTTTATTTCTGCTTTTTAATTACAGAAAAGCTCCTAGGAACTAATTACACAGAAGAAATATTGGAAGTGAATGTAACCTGTCAGTATGAAAATGTCAAAGAGAGCAAACTGAAAAAGAAAAAAAACTGTAATATTTCTCTCATCTATACAAAACAAAATAATGTTCCTTAAAGCTCTATTAGGTATGAGATTCAAAAATAAGATTAACTTGAAAAAATACACAAGTCTGAAAGCAACAAAAATCTCTAGAGTCAAATGTCTGAAACGTGGATCTACTTACAGGTTTCCACTGTAAAACAAATTCAGTATTAGAAAATGCATGATAAATATAATAGCTAAGTTTGTCATGCAGCATGCAGTAAATGAACCTACACTGTCAGGAGTTGACAGTAGAGCTGAAATGTTGCTAAGTTGTCCTGCTCACAGTAATTCTGAGGTTCTACTTTTGGTTTTTAGTGTTGCGTGGCAGTAATAAATAAATAGCCTGAGAGGTGGGAATACCTAAGCATTTGGTGCTAAGCCTTGTCAAAGACAGTACACAGAATTAGATCCACTGCTCATCTGCCCTGATATAGTAATTCCCATGCACAACAGCAATCTGAAGCACTGTTAGCATAAAAGCAAACAAATTGGTCTTTTACATCTAACTGCAGTGAACAGCGCTCTCATGCTCACAGTGGGTTTTGCAGGAATGATTTTAAGTCAACATACAGCCCTCGCTTACTTGAGCACTCCATTCACAAATCTGTCTGGCTTTTAAACAAACAATGTAAGTCCCCCAGTCCTTTGCCATCTAATTATCACCTCAGAAGCCAACTGCTGCCAGACTAAAACTGATTTACTTATTAGACATGCAAAGTAGAGGTTTTCATTAATGTAAATTACATAATGGGAAGATACAGAAGTTTTTTCAATGTTGAGTGTCACTTATAGAAAGCAGTCCTGGCTTACTGATAAGAAGTGTGACAAGCAGCTTGCAAACATACCAGACAGTAAACCTGACGGTATTGTTTCCAAGGAAAAGGGAAAGGTCTTCTGTCATCTGCTCTTGACTCTTCTTATTGGCCACCATAACCATAATATAATCAGGGAGCTCTTCATCTAATAGAAAGAGAAAGATGTTGTTGCAAAGTAAAATAAATCATGGAAAACATAGCAAACATCTTTAAACATGTAACCAAATTTTTTTCCAGTTTTACTATAAAGACTCTGCAGGCAGAGGATTAGGTAAGCAAATTAACAAGACTTCCATTTCCTCTGAGGTTCAATACAAGTCTCATCTACATGCAAGGAATAAAAGATCAACTCACAAGAGTGTAAGCTGAAGATCAACATATTCAAAAAATGAGTAAACACAACAGAAAGAAGGACAAGATAAAAGAAAGCCACTCTGCTGCCTATATCCTTTTTCTTGAATACTAGCAGGCATCTACAATATTCATCACCTCAAATATTACCAAATATAGCACCTTATCCTTGTCAAATTTCCTTTAGTTACAAAAACTAAACAAATAAATACCCATTTCTGATATGTGCATTAAACAAATCAAAATTGTATTAACTCCCAGATTTTCTACCTACAAAAATAAAACAAACCCCAGCAACCTCGAGCGCGAATTTCTATTCTGTAATGTATGCAATTTCATACACAGTGAGAAACCCATTCCCTTGAATACAAGGTATTCCCACTCCTCAGAATGCACAAGAAGGTGCTTAGAACCCACCATTAATACATTAAGGGTTTGGGGAGTTTGGCATTTCACTTTGGCCTAGCTCCGGCCTCTGCTGAAGGACTGACTGAAACAATCGTTGCTCAAAGGCATTAGTTGTGCCTCCTGAGCACAGACTCCAGTTTAGTTTAATCAAACATCTCATGCTCTCCAATGCCATTCCGTGGCATGACATGAACATAATAGTAAGTGAAAACAGTTGGGAAATACACTTCCAATTATGAATTTGAACCAAGGCATTAAACAGCTGTGCTTATTTAATCAAGCTAAGACAGTACACAACACTTAAAAGACCTGAAAAATGAAAAATAGAAATCAAAATCCAAATGAAAGGAATTGCCTTTCTTCTATGTCTACATACACTGTAAATAATTTATCTCTACCCTAGGCTACAGAAATAACATTCACACGTTGCACCTGCACTACCACTACTCAATTGTCCCAACATAAGCCATTCCTAGCTTAAACCCTAACTTCTTTTTGGTGGCTTTTTGTTTGTTTGGGCTTTTGTTCTTGCTGCTCTGTGTTTGGTTTTTTTTTTTCAATGTAAACGAGAAGTCGCACAAGATGGATTGATGTTCAGACCTAGAAACTTGAATTTTATTTATTGGCCAAGCTACTTTTAAACGTGGTAAGCTTTTCAGGTGGTTCAACACATGCTAAAGTAAAAAGATATTTTAAGTACAGGTAAAAACATAAGTTAGCACAATTACTTGTAACAGTATGATAGAAGAAGGAAAGAAACTTTCTCAGTAACTGTGTTGGCTTATGCCAACTTAAACTGCATGTGAAACTACAGCCTTTTGAAAAATTTCCTAGCTGATGAATAATTAATTTCCATTTTGCTTCAAATAAATATTTCCTTTGTAAGCTCTACACAACAAGTAAGTTTCAACATATCTTGCTGTAGAAGACTTTTCAAGAGAAAAGAACTAGCAGTTACAGAAAGAAACAAAAGCATGGTTCTTGTGCAGGAGCTAGAATGAGGGAGAACCAATTTTTTACTAGTTACCTGAAAGAAGAAATGGAGAGTTTTTGAAAAACATTACTTGAAAGGTTGCCCAAAAATACTCTAGTCAAGAAAAGAAACCTGAAAAATCACAGAAATTTGGAAACAGTGGTTTAAAAAGAAAAAAGAGGCCAAGGCAAGTCAGACTTGGCAATAAGGAATATAAAGTTATTTAAGGAAGTTCAGAGACCAACTGAGAAGAAACTGCAGAGATATTGTATGCTGATCCTGGGAATA
Source organism: Corvus brachyrhynchos (assembly GCF_000691975.1). NCBI lineage: Eukaryota > Metazoa > Chordata > Aves > Passeriformes > Corvidae > Corvus > Corvus brachyrhynchos. Next base: position 2,951,606 of record NW_008237222.1, on the reverse strand, counting down.
CAGGAAACCTGTCCTCTGAATTCAAGAGACAGGAGGAAAACAAAGCAAGAATAATCAGTTGTAGATGGAATCAAAAATGGCTAGTATTCTACCAGCATCTTAGTATTAGAGACAAGAAAGATTTTTTTTTTTTCAGAAAGACGGGAAAAACCAAAGAATCAAGGACTGAGAATCTGAAACCTGGAATGATGGTAAAAAAACCTGAACAAACAAACAACAAAAAAGGAGTTACTTAAAAAGACAAGCTTTGAGACGGTGAAAAAAGACGATTTTACAATTAAAAATTTCTAAACACAGTTCCTTGGCACCAGCTGAGCTCAGAATGTCAGACCATAGGTAACTCTCTTCTATGGAGCCATTACATTTTTCCCTAAACACAATGCCTCCCTTGAAACAGGAAAGAAGATGAATTCAGGCTCAAACTACAAACTTTGAACTTGGCCCTGCAACTCACAGGAACTCTAAATTATGGTCTCAATTCCTTTTCTTCACCTGAAATCCAAGAAACATCACAGACAATAACAATGCAGCTGCAGGACTGAGGTATTGTGTTTCCAACAGAATGCTGTGTTATCAACTTTTACTGATGCAGAACACAGCTGCTCTGAAGTACAATATCCATTTAATCCCGGATTCAGAAAAAACAAAGAAATCCACAAGACCACAGACATTCGCACTGCTCACCCCCCTCCTGTCACAAACAAAAATAAAATCTCCCCCTGCCTCTAAGATACATGCATTTTATCAACATTAGCTCAATGTAGCTTAGTCTTCCCCTTAACAGTCAAGCTCTTACATTTTAAATGTTTGTCCCACAAAATGTTTCTGGCGCGGCCATTTAATTTCCTAAGCCACTCACTCATCTTTGTCCTCTCTCCTACTTTTGACAAACACCTCACCCTGAATTCAAGAGCTAATATGCCTAAGAAAGACTGATTCCATCTCAGAGTGGTCACAGCTAACTGCTGCTGTATTTGCAAGGCTCTCGCTTTATATAATGTTTCTCCTAACGCTTCAAAGAAATTTCCTTAGATACCCACATCATGATTTTTCTTTCAAATCCCTTGTCACCATTTCTAAAGGGGAAGACTATGAGACTGACTTATTTTCTTTTAGTTCTTCATATACTTATGTTCACATGTGGCTTCCTCTTATGCTTAGACTATAGTATTTTGTGAAGTACATCTCTTTCTTTCTTACTAGTCCAGCACTTCAGGTAATTCTTCTCATGCTTAAGGCTTCTGTATGCAGTAACACAAGTAATAGTAAGTTCCATTAGCTAAGCTGTTTTTTTCCTATGAACCAAAAACAACCTAGAGAAGATTGCTAAACACATGGCAAAACTTACCAACATAAGCCCCCAGCTCCTGTAACTTTCCTTTTATAGCACCCTAAAAAATAATGAAATATTGTTTAAGGGGTGGATCAACAAAGTATTTCTAACTGCAAAGAGGTGGGAGGCTTAGCAAAGTTTCTCTCATTAACTGTTTGAACACGTTGGTTTAACATGTTAACTTTTTCTATTCTCTGCTGCTCAGGATAGGGACGTTCTAACAGCGAGGGGCTGACAGCAGAGTAACGGAATCCCACACTCTCTACCATACTTCCGATAGACCAGTTCCTGGCGCTATCATTCAACCTCCAAGTGCCAGCTGTTCTTTTTTAAGCAGAGACCACCCGGACTCATAAGGTGTAAAGTAAAAGAATCTAAAATGGTTTGATAAAAGGTCATTCCCGGCTCAGCAAGGAAACGAGAAACCTGCCAGGATTTCCAAACTGCGACTGCCGAGTA
>NW_008237222.1:2941286-2949403 GCF_000691975.1 Corvus brachyrhynchos | reverse complement strand
GGGCAAAGCAAACAGGCGTGGGTCGGACACACGGCTGAGGGGGTACGGGCCACAGGGCCTGCTCCCGATGGCCCGAGCGGGGAGCTAGGCTAACTCTGAATGCCAGAACAACAGCTACGACGTTATTTTACTATTAATGCTCTTGCTCCAGAACTACACAAATTGAAGATTCAGGTATCTGTTAAAAAAACAAATAAATTATGGTATAGCCATACACAAAGTATCCAAGTTACTTTTAATGCCACACTACAGCTATACAGGTTTCCTGGTGCCCACCACAGCCACTGCATCACCTCCCTTTCTCAGCAGGGCAGGAGCGAGAAAATATAACAAAAAGGCTCACATGTTGAGAAAAAGGACAGGAGAGATCACTCACCAATTACTGTCACAGACAAAACAGACTCGGGGAAATTAGTTTAATTAACTAACAATCAAATCAGACTAAGATAATGAGAAATAAACCCAAATCTTAAAACACCTTCCCCACACCCCTTCCTTCTTCCTGAGCTTAATTTTACTCCTGATTCTCTACCCGTCTTCCCCCAACGCAGGGGAACAGGAATGGGGGTTACGCTCAGTTCATCATCTATTGTTTCTGACACTGCTTCCTTCTCTCCTGCTCCCAGTAGAAACAGCCTACCACAAAGACTGTATACTCACTGTTCCAATGTGGGTCCTTTTCACGGGCTGCAATTCCTCACAACATGTCCTGCCATGGGTTCTTTCCACGGGGTACAGTCAGTCCTTCAGGAACAGGCTGCTCCAGTGTGGGTCCCCACAGGGTCACAAGTCCCAACAGCAGACCTGCTCCAGCATGGGCTCAGCTCTTCACAGGGCCACAGATCCTCCCAGGAGCCTGTTCCGGCTTCCCACAGGTTCCCAGCCTCCAGGCATCCATGTGCTCCAGTGTGGGGGTCTTCCATGGGCTGCAGGTGGATCTCTACTCCCGCACTGACCTCCGTGGGCTGCAGGGGCACAGCTGCCTCACCATGGTTTTCACCACAGGCTGCAGGAGAATCTCAGCTTTGGCGCCTGGAGCATCTCCTCCCCCTCCTTCTGCACTGACCTTGGCTCCCGCAGAGCTGTTGCTCTCACATATTTTCATTCCTCACTCTGGCTGAAATCTGCTTCTGTGCAACAACTTTTCTACCCTTCTTAAAAATGTCATCCCAGAGGCGCTACCAATGTCGGTGATGGGCTTGAGCTTGGCCTTGGCCAGTGGAAGGGCTATCCTGGAGCTGGCTGGCATTTTCTCTATCAGACATGGAGGAGGCTTCCAGCAGCTTCTCGCAGACATCACCCCTGTAGCCCCTCCACACCCAGTACAAGAATCCACTGGTCTTACTGCTACAAGGAATCAGTTGCAGGGGGAGGAAGAACTCTGTGGAGAAAAGCCCACAAGGTACACATAATAGTAAGCAAAAAATAACGTTTGAGCCAAACAATTTATCTTTTGCACCACTGCCCCAGATTAACTTCAGCTGATTTAGTGAGTACTAATATTATAGAAAGCCCAGCCTACAGATAAAGGGTCTTTTACAAGTAATGTGACTGGTTAAAATAAACTCCAGGCATTGTAGTTAACAGCTGTATTAATCACTTTCTGCATCACTGTTCCTAATATAAATCAAACATCATACAGAGATAGCTTAGACTAATTGTTGCTAATTATCTGAGCTGTTTGCCTGACTCCACTTATAATATATTGGTGTTACAGTGAGATGGAATCAATAACAAATTAGTTTAATTACACCATTACATATTAACCTTTAAGAGACACATTTTACTTTCTTAAGATTTCAAATATGTTGTGCTACTTTATTATTGGAATAAGAAAAATAATTATCGCAGCACAGAAACAAGAATTAAGTTTATTTCAAAAGTAAGGGATTTACTTTAGAAAGAGCTACTGTGTTTGAATAAAGTTTCCTTTGCAAATAACAACAGGAGATCATTGCTTCAAGTTCACACTACATTCTGTGTAGGAACACTACCTATTTTCTTCTAATAGGAAAATTCTATAACCTTCATTAGCTACTTAATAGAACTTGTTCGACACTTTATTGCACCTTGTAAATAAAAACTAATGTTGCACACGTGAAATTGCAGGCTTCAAGCATGTAATAGACATATGGTATGGTCATTTTTCTAGTATTCCTCCCTACTACCATCAAAAGTATATAATGATGCATAAAGACCCAGCCATCGCTTGGTTTTTTGCAAATAAGAAATAGAATGATGAAAAAACAGGAAGGCTTCAGAGACAAAGCATTATGAATAAAGTGAATTTGTTTAGAGAACAGCTTTCACATTTAGAATTAGCGGTATTCTGACTTTTCAGTTCATGAAGTTACTATTTTGTATGGTGTAAATTAAGGTATTTTCCCACACGACTTCTTCATTGTTTCAGCACTTTAGGAAAGCCCCTTTTTGGAGGGGTTTTCAGCCACTGGGAGCTGGCAGAAGGGGGTTTTACCCCTCATGTGCCGACACAAAGAAGCCCGGCGGTCAACGCTGAAACCCCTCTGGAAGGCGGCACTCAGTGCCCAACACACAATGAAAAAGGGGTAGAGCTCCTCACCCAAAAGGGGCTGTATCCTTCTGTCGCTGTTGAGCAGGCACACAGCTGAAGATAAAGAATTAAAGAGAGGAGACTCTCCGTAGGTATTCCACACAGGCTCATTCCCACGAAAAGACAGGGACGAAGAGACCAAGTGGTGGGAGGGTCCAGGGATCTTATACTGGGTACAGACTAGGTGGGGAAGGGGATCTCAGCCAATGGGATAGAGACAAGCAGGTGGGATTGACAGGAAGGGAACCAATGGGAACAACACATTGGAGGGAGTCAGGAAAGGATCCAATGGGGCGTCAAGGAACACGGAACTTTCTAGAACTAATACATATTAAAGAAGGAAAATGAATATACATAATCATACATAAAACAAGAAGACAAAATATTAACCAATCAGAGGAAAACATGCAAAAGATAAAACCAGGGAACCATGGGTTCTCACCAAAGTTACTTGCTAAACTTGGGTTGCTGTCCACCAGAGCTGGTTGTCTGAGTTTTCTTCAGGACAGAGTAGCTGCTAGCGCCTGTACTGCTGCACCTTTTATTAGTTTCCGGATTATCTTGCCTGTGTTTTTATTACAACTGGCTAGCTTTCTACTAGGCTGAGAAGTATGTACTTGCATACCACTTTTTCTTCCTGGAGAGTGCCTGATTCTGCTTCCAACTTTCTGTTTTACCTTTAGTCAATACAAAGACCAGATGTGGGAGAGTTCCTCCAGAACTGAAATAAGGTGAATATTTGCATGAACTTCCGCCTATTGGCTGATAACTCAAACTGCAATCACATATTTGGACCAAGAAAAAAAAAAAAACCACCAAACCAACCCTCCAAAAACCTATCTCAGAAGGGAGGATGTCTTTCTTTTTCTGAGAAACAAATACGTTTATCCCTGTTCCACTATGGGCAGGCCATATTCAACCCAGTGGGCAGAGAATTTCCATTGTACCTATAGAACAAGGGGTGCAAAATTCAGCTGTGGGAATTTATTTGTCTCCTCAGATAAACTTCAACAACAGAATAAAGAGTATGGCAAAGATGAAGTCAAGAACCATGAATGTCATGAGTGTTGACCAGGGCTTAAAGGGGGAAGCAGAAGCTCAGTGTTGTGCCCTCAGGTAATCACTCTAGGTCTTACTGATGTGTCCTTATCAGAGTCCATCACATGTTCATGGATGGCTTTGTCTCTTTGTCCCTTTTATTGGAGTTGAGAGTTGGAGCAAAGAGGTAATAATATAAAGGTGGTGAGATTAAAAAAATTAGGTGGGGCAAAATGGAAAAGGTGCTGAAAAACACAAAGTTAGGACACAAACTGGGGTTATAAGAAGAAAAAAGCAGAGGAAAAAAAGTATTTGTGAATGAAAATGTGATGAGCTTCAAAAGAAGAAGGAGGCTGCAGAGGAGCATACTGACAATGTCCTAGCTGTCTCTTCTAAGATGAGGTGTTTTTAGTGTAAATGAAAAGAAGAAAAATGCAGCAAGTACTAACTATGGAAAGCAAGGAAAGTCTAATAAATGCAAGTTCTAGGCAGGGAATCAGGCAGGAAAAGGGTGTGATGAAGAATTAGAATAGGAAATGTGACAGATAAGAGAATTCAGACTTTGTTTTCAGTATTAATTGTTTAGAAATAGGAGGGGTTGCCTGTGTAATCCCGAATTTTCATGGCTTGGATTTTTCATACATTGTATCAGTGAGTTTTCTCCGGCAAGTAACTGCAGTTCTGTCCTCTAGCAGACACCTTTAGGAAAGGGTATCCATTTAGGTTAGTTCAAGGTTAGTTAATTTTACTCAATGTAAGATTCCCCCAACTAATGTTTTATATATTGCTTATGAACTGCTAATCATAATTATGGCTGATGTATGGAGGGAAAAAAGAGAAACTCCTCTGATGTCAGGAAAGACGATGTGTCTAGGAGAAATAACTCAGAAGAATTCATTATAGTACAAAATTACCTACATATTTCAGCTGAGATTAGTGTCCTTGTGAACAACTTGCTATTTGCATAGTTGACCTGCAGGTTAAACCTGCTCAGACAGTAGCATGTTTATGCACTTTACATTACCAAAACACTTTCTAGGTTTTACAGTTATTAGTCAGCATCCACATACTCTACCTTTTTCCTCATCCCTGACTGGTTCCAAGTTTCTGTATACTTTTGCCTGGTTCACTCAATGTGGAGAGCCATAATATTCCAAACTGCATGAAACAATCGTTGATTTCACATGCACACAAACCCACAGAGGTCTTCATATGCTTGTGAGACTGGAGCACAGCTCCTCTTATGGTGTTTGCATTAAACAGTTGAACACTGTAAATATTCCTGAATTTATATGCATTTAAAGCTCGCTAAGGCAGTTGTTATTAAGGGTATAATTTGTAGTGACACCTTTGGGAGTTTTTAAGTCCAGGCAGGGGCTGAAAGATCAGCCTTTAGTCTGCATTTTTTTTGCTGTGTATCTCGCCAACAGCTGAAACTTTGCAAGGACATAAGTGTATGTGCATAGGTCATTTGGTAAGGCACACAGGAATTAAACCTTGAAAATATTTTCAAGCTGTATGAAAACAAGACCAACAGAATTTTGGTAAGATATTTGCCTTAACTGGAAAGGCTTAAAATAAATGATCATATGATTAAAAAAAGCAAGGATTGCCTGCTATTTGTTGTAACCCCTATTTCTGTAGTGCCCCTGTAGCCAGAGAAGCAGCTGTTCATTGCTGACATTCTCCCTGCCAGGCATTCCAACTCTCTGAGGTAATGGGCTACAAGCATACGGGCCTTCGCTTTAATTCTTTCAGCGTATCCTTCCGCATGGATAGAGCGAGGGGAACGCCTCCAGGAAAAGAAATTAAATGCACACACACAGAGGCACACAGGGACGGCCGACTTGAAAATATTCCTGAGAACGCAATTTGCGCTCATGCGGATCAGCGTCACATGAAAGAGGCCGCCTGAAGAGCTGGCTGGCACAGGTTTATTTTGTTGTAGTATTTTCTTCCACCCCCCAGCTCTTTACCCAGTGGAATGATATCCAGAGCAAGTTTTTTGAGACAGGAAGTGAGGAATGTTTTCACTATGAGTGATCTGAGAAGAAGGTGGGTTAGCCGAGATAGCAGCTGTTTCGGACAAGAGGAACACAGTAAGTCACTTCCCGAGGAATACAGATGAGATGGCTCCGGGAGAAGAAGTCTTGGAGCGGTGGGGTTTTTTTTCGGGTACACGTATGTGAAAGGAGACCCGGTGTGTTTGGATCGCTGTGCGAGGTAAGGGGAAGACAGCGGGCACAGTAAAAACATAGCGGCTGATCTCTGCTGTGTACCGCAAGGCTGGAGAGTTTCAACCATTTACTTTTCGAAAAGTAAAGGCTGTGGGACTGTGCTTCTGGAGGTGGGGGAAGTTTGAGATACGCACTTACTGCTGCTCTCTCAGTCCAAGAGTCATGTCAAAGATTAACTGGTAAAACAAGGAGAGGGTGGAGTATTCTGATTATTTTTTTGGCTGCCCAAATATTTCTGATATAAATATATGTATTTCAAGAATGCGAAGTAATAGGGAACCCTTTTTCACCATAATAAATTGCAGTTTTATTTTGATTACCGTCATTCATGCAGGCTATTCAAAAATATTTGTAAAGTAAAATGCTAATAATTGAGGGGGGACTGGGAGGTGAAGGTAAAGGAGAAAGATACACACAATGCTTAGTAATCACACATTAGTCCCGGCCATGTTGCTGAAATTCTAATATAGTATTTTTGAAACTACAGGTTTTTGTTGAAATATAAAGGTACAAAGTTTGGCCACTAAAGACATTTTTAGCTGTTGCATGAAAATTCCAGGCTTGGTAAATAAAGGCTTGTTATTGTAAAGGTCATCAGTTGGACTTGTAACTCCTGACAGTACGTTGCCATGAGTTTTTGCTAAAGTAGCTTAAAACAATGCAGATAGGTCTGAATTTAAAGTAATGCAGCAGGCAAATTTGAGAGCACCTAGGACTGCAGAATGCACAGCTGCTGAATAAAACCAGCACAGCTGTGTTTGCAAGAACTACACATGGCTAGCAGTAGAAGATACTGAATGATACCCTGGTGTTATTCAGCAAACTTGCCTTAATTCTACAAAATTTATTAAATTTTTTTTTAGTTCCTCTTTTGTGACGTGGTCTGGAAGTTAATTACTTAAGTTTTTCTTGTTATAAATGGGTGTCAGAAGTCATGAAGACTACGTCAGACATACTAAAATGAAATAATTTAGGGTAAATGCTCAGTGGAGCATTAAATGTAAACAACAGATCATAATGCTCCTGGCTGGCACATTCTGAAAATTCTGCTCTAAACTTCCTTCCTATGTTTGCATTGCTACCAGTTTGCGTAGTGAAATAACTGAAAGTCTGAGGCTGCCTCATGTCAGCATTAGATGGTTTGGAAATTTCACCTGTCAGGTTAGCCTCTGGTTAGTGATTTTTGGGAGGTTTTTTCCATTCTCTTAGAATACTTTTCTAACCCTTGGTATGGGCATACAAGATTGAAAGTCTTTCATGCTCAGTGGTACTCCATAAAACCTGAGATTGAAATACTTCTGCATTTCTGACTGTAGCTTTCAGAGACTAGTAAAGTGGTTTCTCTCACTGCTGTAGCACCAAAGAAAACACCTAACTCTGCAAAGAATGTATTGGAAAATCAGACCTTAGGGACGTGAGCTGAGGTCAGCCAGCCAAAAGTTACTCTGCCAGGAATAAACCCAGTGCTGGCAGTGGACAGGGGACTAAAAGCTTCTGTCTGTAGAGCATTCCCTGCATGCTGTTCAAGCAGGGCTGGATTTGGAGGATCAAAGTGCAGAGCGAGTAATAAAGTGAGGATTCCCTCTGTATCCCTAAATTTTTCAGGGAAACCGGTTGTTATTTCTTGTTACTTATTCTACAGCTGCACCCAAAAATAAATTAGTTGGTGTTTGGGTGAGGATTGTTTTCTCATTCAGCTGAGATTTTAGGTGGTATCTGTTGAGGATGGAGATTGTGTGGAATGGTAGAACTGCTTCAAGATTATCAGAAACAATGTCATGAAACATGCTTCTGGTCATTCTTTGGAGTAGGACTGCAAAGATGTCATTGAGGAAAAATGCCATGCTGCCTCCTCTTTCTCCCCATTTTAGGCCTTTAATGTCTTTCCACCTTCCTTTCTTCTTTGCGGTGCTGCTGGCTGGGCAATAGGGAGTCTGATACGGGGTTTTCAGCCTGAAGAGTTTGTGGTTATGTTGGATAAGTTTCTAGGTGGGTGTCTAAACGTCCAAGGAGAATGTGGTATCTGTTTGTTTACGGCTATACCTTTGAGTTTAAGAACAGGTGTGCTGAGAAGACTGCTTCTTCCGGTTCCTCCATTCCAAAGAAATGCCTATCCTCACGTTGCTCCTGTCTGGTCATCCTGAGAATCCTCAGGAATCAAATCGTGCCTTTTAATATGTGCTGCTATTAAATGCCAGCCTGTAAAAAGATGAAAAAAGAAAAGCAGGCGTTTGTTTTCTTTCCCCGTCTCGTCGGGGCAGCCCTCGCGC
>NW_008237222.1:2919238-2941128 GCF_000691975.1 Corvus brachyrhynchos | reverse complement strand
CGCGCTCGGGGCCCCCCCCGCCGCCCCGCCCGGCAGGGCAGCCTCGCCGAGGGAATGGCATCCCTGCCCCGGGGAGCGGCGTGCAACGGGGGGATCTTCAAGGCGCCTTCCAGCCCAAACCTTTCCGTGACGCTGTGGCAAATTTCGCAGACTAGGGTGCGTGCGCTAGGAAAACACTTGGAAGAGGAGAAAGGCGAAGCTTGGAATGGAACTGACAGGAGAGGAGGCGTGAAGGTGTTTGCAAAAGGTGGGGAAATGGGTGTACCTGTACAGGTATACCTGTAGTCTGGGTAAGAGTATGATTTTCAAGAAAAGATTAGAAAATAAACGATTCTCAGAATTCACGTACTCTCTTGGTGAGGCAAAGCATAACCTGAAGCATCATACAGTGCTTTAGCATAAGGAATAATGGTACAGCTTGCTGTAATCCATGGAAGATTAGAGGAATTGCACTTTAATTGTCTGGTAGAAAATGGCTAAGGTGTGAGTTTTAATGCTTCTCTTGCCTTTCTTTTTTTTTCTGGTTTATCATTTATGGGGCTTGGTTTTGTGTTTAATCCAACAGTAGATAGTGGCTGAGCCTGCACAACACTCTGAAAAACAAGCCAGATTGCTGAATTTACTCTTAAAGAAAATGTCTTTGTTCAGTATTACAAATACCTTAGGCAACTCAGATTTCATAGACATACTTCATTTAAATACCGGTTCCGTTTATAAATACTTATTTTAAGACATTGCAGTCACACGTGATTAAGACTCATTATTCACTTGTGAGTTTAAAAAAAAGAGATCAACTTGCCAAAACCCAATGTTGTCTGTGGAAAAACCAGAAACTCTGGTACTTATTTCATTATTTGAATACAGCCCTGCATTTTGGAAAGGTAGACTGATTATTTAGATTTAGAAAAAATATACATATTATTTTTCCCATGTTACCATTCCCCTTTCAGTCAAAGTATTTCTGATTCTTTTATTTCTTCTCTTTTGTTCCTTACTAGGACTCCAGTGGATGTCTCTTCTCCTTGTCCCTTGGTGGAAAACTTGCTTGGCTTTAATGGATACTGCTGCTGCTGGTTGATCTCTGGAGACTTTACAGCTCCTTACCTTTTGAGAGGAGATAACTTCTCGTCCCCTGTCAAGGTCTCAGTGGTAGCCGCTCTTTATCACTAACCATCTCTGGGGAAAAAGAAGATGCCTCTACCTTTTGGGTTAAAATTGAAACGAACTCGACGTTACACAGTATCCAGCAAGAGTTGCTTGGTGGCTCGTATCCAGCTGCTCAACAATGAATTTGTGGAGTTCACTCTGTCGGTGGAAAGCACGGGCCAGGAAAGTCTGGAAGCAGTGGCTCAGAGGCTTGAATTGCGGGAGGTAAGCGAGTTGTCAAGTGAAGGCATAACTTTAGTTTCTAGTACTAGATGACCTATGTGGTAAATCCTTGCCATGTAGGGCAGTCAGCTTATTTACTGGTGCAGCTATCCTGTGTTCCCATTGTTTCTTCACCTTCTGGTCTTTATGGGGACTTGGATTGCTCCAAAACAGTTGCAAACTTACATTACAGAGCTTAGATAGTGTCCACGGGGAGGAAATGTGAGAAGTGTCGGTGAATAAAAGCTTACAATGGTAAACAAAGTAACAGGTTTTTAAATGTGACAGTGCTGAGAATTCTGCTTTAAAAAACCCATAAAGCAAGAAAATAATTTCTACCTAAGCAACATGGTTAAAACTACAGCAAGACTTGAGTCATAAGACAGCGTGTTATTTGTGTGCATGTATTTTTTTTCTGATGGATTAGTGCTGTGAAAAGAATCTAAAGCACAAAATGTGATAAGTGTACCAGTGACCAACTCTTTGTCCTGCTTGTTTAAATACCACAAATATATTTCCAGACACTGTCTTGGAGCACATATATAGTCATATAGATTGAGTGCTGGCCTTATGATGAGACCTGGTTTGTGCTAGTTGAGTATGTAAATATCGGTTCAAGCTGACTTTTTTCCCAAAAATTCCTTACTTGATATTTTGAAGGATTCTTTTGGAACTGAAATTTGTTCTTCCACACATTTAGTGATTATTCCTACATCTCCTGTTTTGAGTGAATTCCTTCTGAAACGCTAAGCTTTGAAATGCTGATGGAAATCTACAAAGATTACCAACATATGAAGCAATGTCATTATTTTATAAAATTGTTGAGCACAGGTGGTTTTAAATGCAGTATTCGAATGCTCTCAATCCTGGGTGAACTGACATTTCCCCCTAGAGTCTCCAAAGGTTTAGTTTAGCTCATTTTGTAGTCATTGCACTGTGACTGCATGTGCACTTCTGGGGGGCAGGAGAGAGAAAGCTAGTGATACAAGTTTAGTGTTGCTAACATTGTTCTGAAAAATACGCTTTTGTTCTGTTCTGTGGTCTGCCATAGAATGACCTTTTGATTATGAGATTCAAATACAGGATGCAAACCTTGGACTTAGGTAACCAAAATATGAGTAATTGTGAAAATAATAATAAAAATTTGTATTTATAACTATGATATTTTAAAATGTTATCTTTTTATTGTCAAGCAATGGCAACTGGTGGTAACTTTGCTCAAATATTGAGCAAATATATTTAGAAATTAATCCTGCAAATATTTATTACTTTACACAGCATGCATTACTGTAGGATTCCTCAGTGGGAAATGTTATATATAGTCAGTTGTTTTCAGAAATGCTTTTTATTTTTCCTGTTTGGAGAATAATGAAAAATGAAATAGATGTGAAGCCATTAACTTATAAGGGTTTGTTTATTGTGGTTGTTTTCAATTGCAATATGCATTCTTGTAGGGCCTCCAAATATTTTTTTAGCGTACAGTTATTTTTGAAAATGCAATTCTTTGCAAGGTTATGCCTTCTTTTTTTAATCTTTCTCCTTCTAGCAAAGGGAGAATCTAGCTACGCTTGTAGGCTTAGTGTTTACTTAGAACACATCAGGTATCATATATTTAGAATTCAATTATTGTTGTGTGAATGGAGTTTGTCAATTTTATCTATCCACTTTCAGATGTAACTTCTAAGTCACAGAAAGTATAGAATTTTTACTGTTTGCAAAATGCAAAGGCTTTGTCTTCCTGAATGATGACTGCTAGCTTTTATTGAACTAGTCACAGAGCGCTGGAGATGCTGTTTTTTTCACCTATTCTTCATTATCTCTTTCTTCGGAACCACTCCTAAAAATCTTTTTAAAAACTAAAAAAAAAAAAAAAAAGAGAGCAAGAGATGGAATTCCCTCAATTAAGAGTCATATATCAGACTAAGGGAGTTGACAGTAAACTATTGAACTCTGAGCAGATTCCTTCACTCATGCATTCTTGCATGGATTATTTTGGCAGGAAAGCGTGTTGCAATAAAAGGGAATGGAAAATAGGGATATAAATTACTTTCCAGAGCTTGCATTCAAAAAATGTTGTTCTGCCTTTAAATAGTCAGATTTGCCAAGCAGATACTGCATCATTCCTCACTGCTTGCTTAGTAGAAAGTTTTCAGAAAGAAAAATGTGTTCAGCACTTCTCTTAAATTTGCAAAAACAACTTTAGTCTTTAATACAGTAAACCACAAAATATTTCTGTAAGAAGTTGCATATTTTTAGTGCACTGAGCTTAAAGCTCACTGCCTTAAAGCATGAAGGTGGATTCCAAGTGTTAAACATGAAAGTATGACTGTTTATTTGGATACTGAGGCTCGGGACCATTCTCAAATCCAAGGAGTCAGTTTCAGATTACTGTATATGGCCTACACAGCTAGGACAAGCAGTTCCCAAGCATCTTCAAAACAGTTTATTGCATGAGGCTTTAGGGGAATCTCTACCATTTTTTTACGCATTCAGTGGTAACATTTGTGAATGCCTCTTTCTGGTGTAGTCTGGAATTACTGAATTTGAACAGTGAACTGAACTATTTTTAATGGTGTGCCATCTTTTAAGATATTTGTTTTAACAGATCTTTATGTAAATGAGTAATCTTCAAATTATGCATTGCATGGCTAAACACTGTTTTTCTTCTGATTTTCCAATTAGTACTTCTTGATTTCCAAGTTGTGTACTAGTATGGACACATAGTTAGCATTTAGGAAGATTTACGTATGTTGACAATATTTTTTTACTGAATGGTAAACTCTGTAGACAAGTGAAATGAATTCATTAAACTGAGTATCTTCTGGTATTCCTAGAATGTGACTCATCAGGAATGAGTATGTAATCCAGCTCTCTTAAACAGAGGAACTGGGGAAAGAAGCCAAAGGGAACAGTGAACATAAGTTACTTACCCATTGTAGCACAGTCTGTCTTTTATCCTGTGAAAGAACTATAACCAAACTTGACTTATGCAAAAAGCAGTTACAGAAAACCATTCTGGAATCACAAGTTTTGAAAAACTGTTGAGAGCTCTGCTGGTTAACTACCGTAGAAAGTATGTGCAACAGTGCTAATCTCGCATCTAGGGCACTAGTATGCAAATAAAATCCTTGAAAATACAGAGATCTTTAGAGCATTGTGATACAGCTAGGTATATTAGCTAGGTAGGTTTGGCAGGAGATGTTATAACTGGTGCCTTTCTCTTGTTGATAGTTTTGTTTTGTTTTTTTAATAGCACTTCTAAACCAGAGAGAAGGGGCAAATTCTGCTACTGTGTACAAGCAGAGTCTGACTTAAGTGCAGATATGTGGTAGAGTACAAGAACCAATGGCAGGGAACTTCTGTGGAGAGTATGTGTTGTGCATATGGAAGTTCCTGTGTTTGTTTTGGACATGCAGAGGAAAAGGAACCAAGGTTATCTGGATCCTGAATAACTTCAAAGTTCTGAAACAGTGCTTCGGAAATGCTTGAACTGTGATGTAAAACTTTGCTCTGAATTCTAAAATATCAGTTCTCTGTTGGAGAAAACACGAAAAAATACCTTTAATTCATAATTGTGGTTTCTTAAATGTGTTTTTCATATGAAAAGAGTGTTTTTAAAATAAGACCAAGTGCAACGATGAATATTCTTGCCTATATGTGTCAGTAACCATATTAACTGACAAATAAGAGTTGGGCCACATCATGACAGAGGGATCATTAACATAATTATATTTATGTCTTGTATCAAAGTCTGACAATGTTTTAGCTGATGCTTGGTGAAATAAGAGGAGAAGCAGTACTTGTAGTTGAGCTGCTGTGGTTGCCTCTCTGAACCAAATTTTCTTTAAAATTAGGAAAGGAGAAATTGGCATGGAGGAATATATATAAGAATGCAGATCTTCAGTGTGTAATCTGATTAGTTTGAAAGATGCTACTTTATTGAAAAGCAAACTTGAGTCCATCTAAAACACATATTAATTATAAGAGTGTGATAATTGTAATTTAGCAACCAAGATAAATTGAAGGACAGAGCAGTCAGGCAAAAATCAGTAACTGCCTCAATGCAATTATTTCTTCCTCTGAAGAAAAAAAGATACACGTTCAGGTAAAGGGTTTGCACTCAGTCTTATTATGCTGAGCAGCACAAAATTAAGGTTTTTCCATGAAAAAAATAATGGCGGTAAGAAAGCCTTGCCCCTGATTTCTTTAGCATTTTTATAAATGAATATACAACTTAATTGCATTTTGTTTACCATCATGTCAGTGAATTGCTGTACAGTTTTATACCAATCTTGACAGAAGAGGTTTTCTTTACTTCTGAAGCAAAGGCATTTTTTATTGTTTAGTATTTTTAGACTGCTTTGAAATTTGGCTTTTCCCTTTAGTAAGGCAATCAGAATTTAAGCCTCTGATGAATGGGAACATGTTACTACTTCTAATGTCAGTGATGTGTAAGGTGGGAGTCAAAAACAGTTACGTGAGTTCATCCTTCTCAGAGCCTTGAACAGTGGTGGGAAAAAGTAATAATATTTTTTTTTCCAAAAAAAGTGTATTTCTGCATTTCTGGGTCATGTGGATAACTGACCTATCTCTGCAAGAGGTTAAAATGTCTTGGATATCATGTTTTCTGTGCTCTATGAGGCTATGGCTCTTTACCTTGTAAATTAGTCAGCTTACCTTTGTCAAATGTCCTGATGAGTAGAATATTCCTTGCCTGTTAGAAGATTGTTTATTCAAGGTATTTGAAGGGTGTAAAACACAGTGTATTGTGATTTGTACAGTGTTTCATTTGAATAAACTAGAATACATCAGATTACCTTGCAAGGTATTGATTTGCTTATTTATTTCTTATCCCTTCTGTTTTGCTTTAAACTATGGTTGGCAATTACTTCATTCAAATAGTATTTGTGAAATCTGTGTTATAGTAGTTAGGAGAAAATAATGGTGTGTGTGAGTGCTGGAAAAAAAGTTTCCATTGTGAAAGAACTAAGATTTAAGAATAACTTGTCTCTTTGATCATACAGCTACTCTGCTAAGTATTCCCTCCTGCAACTACAGCTGAAGAGCTTATCAGTGCTAGAACAACAAAAACGGTCTAGGCAAATGTACCCTATAGTAAATAGCTTCAATATGGGGGGAAAGGGAGGGATTTTAGTCAGTGGTCCTCCTGTTTCTGCAAGAAGAATTGGTCATGGCAGTATGTAAAGAAGTGCAACTTTCTACTTGGTGGCTGGTACATGACGAGACTCACAGGGTTTTTTTCTCTACCACTTTCAAGAAGTCCTGGATATTGTACACTGGCCAGTCCAGCCTGCTCCAAGTCCTTTCTCAGTTAGAGATTGGGAAGTTTTGTGGAGGAGGTTGTCTGCTGTGATAAGAATGGAGTTTCTGGAGAGTTTTCAAGGCCTGTTGTCTCCTTCTGTAGCTCTTAACATTGGGTGTAGGGTAAAGCTTTCATTTGGTATCTGGCGGTTGTGCTTAGTATAAGATTATTGACCCAGTTCTCCTGCACGTGGTTTATTTAAACTGTGCTATCCTGATAGCAGGAGCTGTTCTGTATCCAAGCATATAGTAAAGCTAGATGTGGTGGAGCCCTTGGGCTAACTGGACTTTTATGAATTTGACTGCAGTGCTTATCCTTCAATAATGAGAAGGTGTTTTCAGCATTCTGATCAGGGATGTCTTACGGTTTGTTTTATTTGTATGTATGAGTGTAAAGGAGGAAAAGCTTGAAAATATATTTTGATTGCATTCTGTTGCTGTTGTTTTCTCTTTTTTTTTTTTTGCCTTGTCTTAGGATGGTGATTCCTCAGGTACCCTTGAGGCAGGTAGCCAAATACATTAATTAGAAGGCACCGTGTTAACCGTTAGAAAACAATTCTTTTTTCCAGTCTATTTGTAATGTATGAGATATTTTTCAAGATTGATAATATAGGATATGGAAATTAACTGTAAAATATATTATTAAATATGTAAGGTTGAAGTAAATTTTGAACACTGCTATGCCTCAGGGGACCTCCAAGGGTAGCATGGTCCTACCCTCTGCTCAGGAGAATCAGGTGGTTTGTGGGTTGCCTGGGTGAGTTTACCACCCAGGTGCCTCCAAGGATAGAGATTTGACACCTCTTTGGGCTATCTGTTCCAGTGTTTGGCTAGTCTTGTTGTGAAATTTTTTTCCTGATCTAACTGGAATTTCCCATGCTGCAGCTTGTCCCCAGTGCTTCTCATACTTGTGGTGATTACTTCCAAGAAGACTCTGGCTCTATCTTCTCTGTCTATGCCCTGCTCTTAGGCAATTGAAGTCCACAGTAAGATTTTACTTAGTCTCTTCTTAAGGCTGATCAGCCTCACTTCTCTGTACTTTCACTGTACATCATGCCAAAAGATCTAATATAGTTACCTGCAGTAATGTAGTTTTGTGGCACTCATACCTGGTGAAACTCCTCTGCTTAGCTTAGGAAGTCTGGTTGACTTCAATGATGAAGTGACTCCACTCCCACCAACTTGTGAGATGTAGATACTGTGTGGGGCTTTTGGTACTTTTGTGTTCTTGATAGCTCTTGATATTTTATGCAAAAATATTTACTGTCTCTAGTGTCAGAAAGCAAATAGATAGAAATTAAGTGTGCAGAAATTATATGTTCCTTTTATTTCTATTTGATTTTCTTCAGAGGGGTTTGGTCATAAGTCACTAAAATAAACGAACCTCAAAGTAGTGTTAATCTTAACAGCCTAACATATTTTAAGAATTATGTCATGCCATTCTTTTTAGCACTGGATGTTGTCCTGAGCTGCTAATAATAAAATGTTATAGCAATGAATAAAAGTGGGTTCTATTTTAATCAGTGCGAATATTCCAGGGTGCATAAGCTCCTCTGAAAACTCACAGGATCAAATTCTGCCCTTGAAGTGAAGTGAAAGGTTTGCATAGAAGTCAGAAGACCAGCTTTGGTCTGTAATATTTTACATGGCTTGTTTAAAGATATGCTGGATTCCAGAGGATATTTTAAAATGTGGAAACATTTTTCTTAGTCTGTTATGCCAGTAACTGCTTGGTTCTGTGTGTAGGCAATAAAAAGCAGTCAGTGTTCCTAAGAAATAGATGTACTTAAATGATCATCATGCCTTAAAATTAGTCTATACATTCAGTTGAAATGCAGGGTGTAGAACCAGGAGCATCTTACATCAGCGAGTTTGAAACAGTGGTGATGTTAACAGAAGTTTGTACTCTTTTTCTCCTCACCTTTGTTTTGCATCTGTGCTTCTATGAGGTTTAAGTACACCAAGGCTGCAAGTGAGTTATCCAAACAGTTGCTGTGCTTTTTTTGGGGTATATTTTTAGTTGGTTTACAAACATGTTTGTGTGATATCCTCTATAGAACTCTTTCAGCTGTAGCTGTTACCCTTTGCTTTCAGTCTGCCATGCTGTCATGGCCGCTGCTCTTCCAGAATGTTGTGGTTCCACATTTCAGATGGTGCTCAGCCGAGGCTGATGTGGTTGTCCTGTCAGAGAAGTGGGCTGGGCCAGAGCAGAATGTCAGCATCATAGCCTGACTTTGGCTCCTGTGACTGTGTACATGGTGTTAACAGTCTTGTGATGAAAGAGAAATACACCTTTTTATACGCATTCCTTTCCTTACTCGGTCTGCAGGAAGGATTAAGGACTAGTCAGTCGTTCAGTACATTTTATCCTTTCCAGCATGTGATGTTGCAGTGAACATGGTATTTCTTTCGTAATGGAGTTTCTGTGGTACTACTGTTTGGGTTTTTTTCCTCAACATCTTATGGAATTTAAGATACTGTCTTCAATATCCTTGTGGGGTGGTGGTGGTCACCTAATGACTGGGGGATTGAAGAATAGAAATAAAATGTCATTTAAGGTATCAGCAAACTTTGTTTGTCTGGACTGGAAAATTTAGAAATCAGTGTTGTTTATATTATTTATATTCAGAGCCGTATTTCTTTTGTCTTCTTGAAAGTCAAAGTATTTATGACTTCCTAAATTTTACTCTTGGCTTTCAAAATTTAGAAGTGATGGCCACACAGTGTCCACCTGAGAAAAATTTGCTTTGTAGGATTTGCTTTACAGAGAACTCTGTTTCTGATTTGGGAGTAGTCTGGTTCTCTATCATGATTTTTAAACTTTCCCATTCTGCACATTCTCTAGATATCTTCCTCTATACGGAAAAAAACCTGCTGTTTTCTTCTCCGAACTGTTCTAATTCAATTGATTTTCTGTATTATAGGCTGTCTTTTTATCAGAGGGCCAGAGTTGTTTTAGAGTTTATAGAAGGCATCTTAAGGTTAAATAGGCAGATTTTGTCTGAACATACTTATTTTTTTATCTTGTGAATACTAATTTTGCAATTACATGGCAGCTAGCACTAATTTTAACTTAAAGGATTTTTTTTAAACCTTGGGGGAAAAAAGCCCACAAACACCAAAACCCACCAACAATCAGTTAGAACTGTGTTTGTGCTAATTTAGAGAGGAGCAAAGAAGTACATTTTGCTAGTGTGCAATGTCAAAGGAACATTATGCCTTAGAACTGGCTCTAATTTCCTACTTTTGTTAATATCCCAGAGAAAATGTTTTTATGGAATAGATGGTTTTATTAATTTAATGCTACATCTTGACTTTTGTGCCTTGAATTACTCGATGATCTGTGCTGATACGAAGCACTGATTCAGTGCTGTCCATGAAGTTTGGGATAGGGTATATGTGGTTGTTGCACACATAGTGAGCCTGTCAGAGCTGTAAGGAAAATCTGAACTCCCCTGAGGGTGGGCTCTTCATCCTTTTTAGACTGTAAACTAAGAAGATGTATGTGTATGAATTTTCAGCTGTGTGTATGGGTGAGTTTTTGCGGGAATGTACTGAAGTGGCCTTCTCCTACTATGAGCTGTTTCTCCCCAGTGAATTTCAAATCTGTGCTCCAAAGTATCAAAATGCTAGAGCTGTTGAGAAAACAACAGAAAATACGTTTTTGGTAGGGACACAAATTTTCGATAACTAATTCACAGAAATTATTGATTTAGAGAAATCATGATAAATATTTGCTCTGCTTTATAGAATTTCATCCTTAAAAGCTTTATTTTGTGTAAGTTAAAAATGTCTGAAAATATGTAAGGAAAAATATTGGATTAAAGGTGTTGGTATTTCTACAATTTCTACATACAATAAAGGGTATGTAGCAAGGACTTGGAGAATTTTAATGTAAATACCTACAGACTTAATTGGTAATTTTTAACATTCACTTATCTGCCTCCCTCAGTTAAAACACTTCTAGTTATGATATCCAGTTTGGTCTGATAGTGACATGAGTATTTTCCAATCCACATCTGTTTTCTGGTCCAGAACTGCATGAAATCAGTACTGTGGGAGCAGATTTTAGCCAGTTTAAACATAGCGGAGAAATTGAAATTTTAGTGAGTGACTCTGCAGTATGGATTTAGGACTGTCCTGTTCTAAAGACAAGAGCAAGAGAAAAATACTCTGATCCAGACTCCTTCTGGGAGAGGATCTAGTGGAAGTTAGATGGTGTTGCTCAAGTTGCTGTCCAGTGGGATTTTGGCCTTCCAGGGCCATCCTCAGCCTCTCGCAATGGTCTGTTTCATTGCATACTGTCTGTTCTGTTTTAGCTTGGTCAGGGGTGCCCTCTCAGGCAAGATATCTTCCTGCTCTGCTGTATCTGGTCATTTTCCTGCTTGTGGAGTGAGCCATGGATATGCTTTAATGAGCTCAGCTTTGACTGAGCAGCTGTCCTTTGCTTTTTTGTCCTTCAGCATCCCATGTGAGCCTGCCTACCAAGTCCCCAGAGAAGCCATGCTTGGCTATCCTCTGTCCCATGTCATTTTCCATTTGCCTTCCTCACTTCCCTTAGATTTCCTGTCACACATGAATGTCTACTACTAGCATCTGTGAATTGCCACAACAGAGTTATGAGTTATGAATTGTTTGCAAGTAAAGAGTAGTTCTGGTACAGTTTTAGGTGGGGGCCTTATGTAAGCGAGTTGATTTTCTGAGTGTAGTGTCTGCTTTTTACGGTCAATGGCTCTGCAGCTCTGTGAATTTTCAATAACCCATAGCCTTAGTGTTTTAAAACATTTATTTCTAAGTAGCAAGACTTTCTTACAATATATTTTATCTAATATCACAATATTAACTTTTTTTCATCATTGCAATGCCTCTTTTTCAGATTACATATTTCAGTCTCTGGTATTATAATAAGCAGAATCAACGCAGATGGGTAGATTTGGACAAGCCTCTGAAAAAGCAGCTGGACAAATATGCCTTGGAGCCAACTGTGTATTTTGGAGTAGTGTTCTATGTGCCTACTGTTTCTCAGCTTCAGCCGGAGATTACCAGGTAAACTTCTTACTATAAACTTCTATGTGTTAATAAATTTGCTTTCAGCATTCTGAAATGTATGGTTTATTTAAAAGTTGTCTGCTTTCCACTCCCCTACCTTTATAGAAATGAAAACTATTTTAGGCAGAATTTATGTTCAAACTGTATGATAATGTATCTTTGGAATATTTAAAATATGTGATAAACTAAGCAAGCAACTAACTTCTTTTATGATCTTAGGAATCTGCTCAAACCTGTTTTAAGTAACAGGCATACCTGCATGGTCAGACTTTTAATTATTTTAGTCCCTTCATGTTTGACTTTTAAAATTTTGTTGGTTGGTTGGGTTTTTTTGTTTTGAAAATTCATGTGTTGTTTTGTGGACCTCCATCCTACACAAAGCACATGCAGATTTTATTAAGCTGTGCTTTCCTTTGTTTTGCTTTTAGTACTTTCTGTATTTTCAGTCCAATACATTGGCAAGCTACAGGTTAGACTTCAGCTTGTGATTTTTTTTTTTTTTGTGTATAACTGAGCCATAAATATGGATGTTAGTTCTGGTATTATGCGTTTGTTTCTACTGTGAAACTGGGGAAAATCACATAATTATTGCTGACTGCAGGGGGAAAAATAGAACTGAGCATACATACTGGCCAGTTATTCCTATGGGCCTGTACATTGGCTTCTAATGACTTAATGTTTATAGTTCTAATTTAATTATTTTTTTAATAGGCAAATGAGTACAAAACCCATAGCTGAATTACAAATCTGTATTGTTATTTCAAAAATATGTGCTTGTATTAACTAACCCACTTAAGCTAAAAAATTTAAGTTGGCCCTGCTTTGAGTGGGGAGTTGAAGGAGATGATCACTCAGAGGTCCTTTTCAGCTTAATTTATTCTGTGGTTACATGAAACTGTCTTACATACTCTGTTCCTAAAATACCCTGCCAGACACCTTTCCTGCTAATTATGATGTGAGAGCTTTTGAGGGTCACCAGGTGCAGACCTCGTGGTGCAGACACTGGTGCTGTTATATACTGCTCAATGCTTGGCAGCTTTAGTTTTTGGTTTTATGTGTAATTTTTGAACTTTTTTTTTCCTGAAAACTCCAAAGTTTTGCTCTATTTCTCAGCAATTTTAGTGGCTTAAAAGTCTCTGGTTCAGATTCTGTGTTGGTGTACTGGGATGCATTAGAGTAAGATAAGTATCATGGTGTTGCATTCAATAGCTAAAATGCCTGCAGAACCTTGAATAGTCTTCTCTGGCATTTATTTGAAGAATATGGTGTTTATGCTGGAGCTTTAACAAAAATTTGGTGGTGTGCTGCGAGGTAGAAAGCAGGAGTTTATGTGCCAGCCTTATGCTTGTGTCCTAGAGGATGGTACTTACTTTGATATATGGTAGTAAGAGTCTGGGTTAGTTTCAGAAATCTGGATTTTTTCATGCCTTTTCAATACAAATGAGATTGAACATGTTTAAGCAAATTATATGTTTAAGGTACACCAGGAAATGGAAATGTTATAGATAAAAAGAGATGTGCTCTCCAGAGGTAGTGTTAAGATTCTTTATCTAAATGTTTGCTTTTAATAGCAGTTCTATGGAAAGAGCTTACCTTCTGCTTCTTGACTGGGAAGACTTGTTTCCCCAAATGGCTTGGGCTTTTCCCTTTTTTTAAGGCCTGGGTTTAGCCCCAGCTGTTCTTGTGTGTGTTATATGGGGATGTTACATACTCTCATATGATATACTGGGTTTTTGTAGGAGGATCCCCAAGAGTCTAAACAATATTTATAAATTATCACTGTATTTACCAGGACAGCAAACAGTAATGGAAGAGTGCTGTCCATTAACATGAATAAAATTTGTGTGGAGTTTACCTGACCTTTCTAATCACTGAATGAATTATAGCACATACTTTAATGTTCTCGGTATTAAAGCCTTACTTCACAAGAGTTAACACGCAATATGAGGAAGTCAAGAACTTTTTAAAACTTGACTTACAGAAGACAAGTGTCCTCCTTGGCTAAGTCTGTCTAGCTGTAATGGCAATTTTGAGGTGTTTTGGACTCCAGATAGGAAGTTCCGTGGGTGACTGAAAGGGGTAGAAAAGTTCAGGCAAATAGTGGCTCAGTCTGTGAAGAAATAGTACAGCTAGTAGTGGTTGCATGTACAAGAGATGATGCAGGAAAAGCTTAGATTAAAAGAAAAAGAAACGGTGCCTTGAAAGTGAGAACAAAATGTACAGAGAAGTTGTAATGCAGAAATGAAAGTTACTACTGGGATTGGGGGAATGCACATTGTTAGATCTATTGGAAGAGAATGCAGCAA
Organism: Corvus brachyrhynchos; assembly: GCF_000691975.1. Lineage (NCBI taxonomy): Eukaryota > Metazoa > Chordata > Aves > Passeriformes > Corvidae > Corvus > Corvus brachyrhynchos. Next base: position 2,927,083 of record NW_008237222.1, on the reverse strand, counting down.
TACAGAAGCAGTTTACTGAACATTGTGAAGAGACTATAGCAACAATTTTAAGGAAGGAGGAGGTAAAAATAAAAAAAAGAAGAGGGATTGGTAGTAGATAGAAATTGTGGAGATTCTTTAAGATCGCTGATTCTAGAATGGTATGTGAAAGTTAAGGGAGGCAGGAGTTTTAAAAGGCCTTGAAGTAGTGGGTCCAAATGATGAGGAAGACTACCCTCAACTCAAACTGGGGAATGCAGAGAAGAATAGGAAGTGCAGGCACATTTTTCTGCTGTCTCTTAAAAATTAGGAAGCCCATGCTAGCTTTTGCTTTTTTTTTTTTTGCCCATGTAGGTATCAGTATTATTTGCAATTGAAGAAAGATATATTGGAGGGCAACATTCCTTGCACGCTGGAACAAGCAATACATCTGGCTGGTTTGGCAGTTCAGGGTAAGTAAGAAATTATGCCAACTAGCTAATGTTGAATTAGAAACTTTGATGATATATTTTCTATTGTTGGTTTTCTATTTGTCACTCAAAAGACCCAATTTGGTAAGTTATGAAAGGAGCTTGCTCCTTAGGACTTTGTCATATGGACTGAGGAGAGGAACAGTTGGATCAGTGGCCCCGAACTTGCCTCTGTGCAGTCCTCAGATACCTGTGTATCTAACATGTACTTTCAGGAGCTGGATTTGAAATAGACATTGGTGTTCCTTTAGGGACAAAGGCTTTAGTTGTCTGCCTACATCAACAGAGCCTTCCTTTGTTTCTGTTAATGGAGACTGTTTATTCTGACACATCTTCATAAATAAGCAACTTTGAATGTACAGCTGTACTTGTATTTCCATTTTTTTATCCCAAATTTCCTATCACATAAGATTATTTCAAGTTAGTGTGCGAGACTGTTAACAGTTCTTGTGTTCAAATCACTCCTGAAAACACATTTCTGTGATACATATGAAAAAGGCAGCTTTATTTTTCCTAGCTAGGGTCAGATGGGATAGAGTATATACCAGTCCTGAGTCTGTCTGCACTGATCATGTCTGGTGTTCCTTGCAACGTGCTTGTCTGATATTAAATCTTTCAAAAGTTTGTAATGGCAGCAGCTGTGTTTAATGTGTTTGTGTACTGTTATTTGTATATCATTCAGAGTGAATGCCACTTCAGTATATCTAGCAGCAATTGTAAACCTGCCAAAACTGAACAGGACTTAAAGTCATTGGCAGCATGTACAACCAAAGATTATTTTGTATTTTTTTAGTTATATACATTGATTGTATCACAATAAAGATTATGATTTTGTTTTTTTTTAAAATGTGGTTACCAGTGGAGTAGGATAAAGTGTATTAATGCCTTGTTTATATAACAGTGAATCGGTTTAATCCAAGCCAGGTTTTAATGGTCTTCAGCTGAAAAAAATCTTGCTCTGTTATTTCCATGTCTTTGGACAGTGTAAATGTCTCTCTGCTCAGTGAGTTGTTTATAGAAATCTTTCAATATAACCCTCTTTCCAGATGGAAAATATTCATAATTTTAGCTTTCACCATCCTTTTTTATTCCTGTATAAGAGATGAACTGTACGTCTTGATAACACAGTGAAAAAACAACTCAAAAAAAGCACAGGTTCTAAGTTAATGTACTCCAATGACTGAAGTAGCTTATACCAGGTAGGTTAGCAATTTTAGCTAGTGAATGAACAGAAGCAGTGTTTGCTGTTTCAAGTCAACTGGTTTCAAGAATGATCTGTATTTAAAATAAATACAATAAGTTAATTCTAAACACTGCTTTATCTCAAGAGCTGTCTTGGTATAGTGTGTCAGAGATGCTCCCCTTTCATATAAATAACTTCCATATTTTAATACTTAATACAAAATTGGTTCCTGACTGTCCCTAAAATGATACTGATATGTATGAGAGTCTGTGGTAATGTGAATTTTTGGGAGCAGCTGTTCCATGCAGACTGCTGTTCCATGCAGACTGCTGTTCCACAGTTTCTCTGCCAAGGCTGGTACATAACTTTTCCAGTGTAGACTGTTTTCTCTTCTTTGAAATGTTGGCTAGTCCTTTCCTGGAAACAGAGAAAGAGTGAGATTCCTTGAGATGCTCTTTGGCATGATGTAAAATCAAAACTGTTACATCCCTTCTGAGCATGCCCCTTAGTCTGGAAAGGCTTCTAGCTCCCAATTTCTGCGTGTCTGTGTGCAGGGAGCTGTAAAAGTTTTGTTAGCCAAAGGATGCTCCAGCTGCTCTGTGCAGTGTTTGAGTAAAGCTCCAAGTTAGAGTAGTCTGTTGGACCCATACTGAAGTATCTGATAGGAGGGAGTAAAGAAGATAGAGCCAGAATATTCAAAATTTGCCCGGAGAAAGCTCTGAGACAATCTGCTGTAGCTGATCTTGCTTAGAGTTAGATCTCTGGAAGCCTCTTTCATCCTCAGCTGTTCTGTGATTAAAAAAATCAAACTACTAAAACACTAAAGAACTAAGGAACTTGAATGCTGATTGTTTTATCATTTCTTCTTCTTCTCTATCCACAAGGAGTGTTACCAACTTTTCTGAAGAAAAGATGGGATTTTTTTTACCTTTTCTCTTTATAAACGTTATTGATTAGTTCGTTCTGTTGTTTTGCTTTCAGATTGTAGTTCAATAGGATGAAGGTTTGCTACTTGGAGATCCTGCTGCAATTAATTGGGTTTTGAATCATTTTGTTAAAAGTGTTTGAATCCAAGATTTTTTTTATTTTTTAGCGGATTTTGGAGACTATGATCAGTATGAATCTCAGGAGTTTCTACAAAGATTTGCTTTGTTTCCAGTTGTAAGTACTTTCTTTAAATTGGTGCATTTAAATTATTAAATTGACAAATTTAAATCCTTCTTAAAATTGGTAAATGCAAGTAATTTTTAGGAAGATTCCATGCTCATCTATCTTACTGCTCCATAGGTTGTCAAATTTATTAAAGGTTTTCTTTGAGATTGGAGTGATATATGACACCTTATATTACACAGAAACAAAGGTGTAGTAAGATCTTTTCAATTTTGTTGTATATTGTACTGAAAAGAAGGTTGAGGTACAGATGGGAAAGTGGGTAAAACCACTTCAAAACAGTGTTTGTGCTTTTTGGGTTTATTTGTGCATATTATAGCATCTTAGCTCCAAGACTAGAGTGAAGGGTTGTTTCATATGTGTAAAGAAACTATAACCATTTGATTTTGTAGAATTTTTTTGTATTTCATTCCACAAATGCTATTTTACCTTAAGGGTTGGCTACAAGAAGAAAAAATACTGGAAGAAGCAACACAGAAGGTTGCCTTGCTACATCAAAAGTACAGGTAACACGTCTAAAACTCTTCAATGCTTAATTTCGGTCTTCAGTAGCTTCTGTAGCTCAGAAAGTTGTGAATCTTGAAATACAGTTGGACTAATTTCACTTCCCATTTAAATGAGTTTTTTCTCTAGTACATCTGTGTTAAAGTCACCAGAGGTTTTGCTGAATGAAAATGAAAAGAGAACAGAATATTTAGTAAAATAAATGAGAGGATTCTGCTTGAAAAGAATACAGGACACAGTTAAATAGTGCCACTTCACCTGTATAATGCTTCTGACTCTTGTTCTTGTGAAGTTCTAACCCGAGTAAGGATGTGTCTTGGTAAACAACATTGGGAGTTATTGAGAGCAGGAGAAATGTGGAGACCGTAACTGTGCCAGAATGCCTCTGAACTTAGGTAGAAGGGAGCTAAGGTGCAGTACTCCAGGACAAAGGAAAGTTAAGTTCTCTTTATCAGTTCATCAGAGAAAAATGTTTGTGACTATGTGAGTAATACTGAATAATTTCCCCTGTATTGTTTTAAAACACCAGTTTGAAAATTGCAGTTTCACTTGTCTTTGAAATGCACTTGTTACAAGATTGCATGGTTAAGGTTCAGCAAAGTAAACTTAATCTTCATGACATTAGGAAAAAGTGGAAGAAATTGAGAGATTTATGCTTGAAAAAGTATTGAGAGACATAACAATGAGTATGATAGGACTTTTCACGTAGAAACATTGTCTTTTATGAGGTAACTGAGGTATGTTGGTGGGTAGGTAAACACAAGCTTTGAAGCCGTGTGATACTACTGCAAGTCTGTGAGAAAGCTTTGTCAGTTGGTCTATTTATAAAGAATTCTAGCTTTACCTACAGATCTTGTCCTCATGTTTTCAAAGTATTACAGTTAAAACTGTCAGCATTTAGAAGATGAAACCAACCGTCTTTTCTGAAATGTAAAATGCCAGACTTCATATTTCCCCTACAGCAGTATAGGGGAAATGAATGTCTTGAACATGTGTGCCTCTGATAAAGTGAGGAAATGTGGAGAGACTGCTGGATTTGAGCGAGAATGTCATAATTGTCTGCCATTAGCAGAGATGGTAATTTTAACTGGTTTTTGTTGCCATTTACCCCTAAAGATGCCAGAGAGAAAGAAATTATTAGAATCAAAGTGCAAAGGCTGAGCCAAATATATCAGCCATTGGTACAGATAGAAACAGCATGATTTGATGGTTGCCTGGATGTCTTGGGGATGCTTTTCAAGCTTTGACAGTGTCATTCAGAGTAAAACAAGGATGATTTGTTCTTATTGGCAGTACTGGCTGATTGTTGTTTCATTTATAGAGGCCTTACTCCTCCTGATGCAGAAATGTTATATATGCAAGAAGTAGAAAGAATGGAGGGCTATGGTGAAGAGACCTATCCTGCAAAGGTAAATGGGGTTTTGATCTTTGGTTCAATTGCCCTTTTCTCTCTGTTTAGAGCGGTTACTTCCTGCCAAGAATAAATAAAACCCAAAACCCACACCATGCAGAATTTTCTCCTCCTGAATTATGGAAGCAGTTGTTTCTTATGTAACTTTGTGTTCAAAGACCTTTTTCTGTACTTGCATAATTTTTTGCAACTTCTTACAGGACAGCCAAGGAAGTGACATATTCATTGGAGCATGTCTTGATGGTATCTTTGTGAAACACAAAAATGGTCGTCCTCCTGTTGTATTTAGGTTAGTATTGTTCTTTCATAAAATATCTTTGTGAACTTCACATTTTATGTGTGTTCCTCACAAGCATCGATGACTCTTAGATATGACTTGTGTTTATTCATTTGATTAACCTGAACATAGTCTTCTAGTCATCAGGCTATAGTGAGTACAGTGAATTCCAGAGGGAATTTTTCAATGTATTAACTGCAGAATGAATCTCTTTCAGACAGATTAATTCTAAGAATATACTGTTGCATTGCAAAACATTTATTGAATCAAAAAGGAGCAATTCTCTGCACACAGAGCACCTTAAATCCTGAGACTGTCACATCAATTCATATAGAAATACTCACCTGTGAAATTGTCTAGGAGTTCCTTTCATATATTATACATATATGTGGAGAGTTACACGATAAAATTTGTTTTATTATTTTGGATTCATACATTTTTTTAGTTTATTATTGAATGTTCTAATAAATTGTAGACAGAGCTCTGACTTATCTAACACTTAAAATTCAGTCTTCATGTGAAATGGCTTCCCACTGTCTTTAAGGGGGGTTGCTTGGGCATCTTTGGGCAGAATTTGGAATAAATTTTTAGAAGACATTTTGAGATTTTTTATAAAATGAGTCTCAGCAACTTATAGTTATTGCTAAAGCAAGAAAGGGTTTATTCTTATGAACTTTAATCTTCTAGAATTGAATTTTTGACTGAATATGAACAGAAAGCTTGAAATCCTATGGTCCAGCAGTTACTGGAACATCACTTCTGGTGCATTTCTGGGATTAGAGAAAGTAGCAACTGTGCTTCTTTCTGGTTAGTAGTTTTGTTTGACAGAATTCATAAATTCACTACTGTTAAATGTCCTTCACAGAAATTTCTGTCTCTGCTGTGATAGGAGAGCTGATGCTGAGATCTTTTTAATTGTCTGGAGTCATCAAAGTGCCCTGCTCTGCTTTCCTACAGCATTAAACAACAGCTGTACTTATCAAACACACACAGAGAGGAATAAAGATTTGTCCATGCATTTCACATTAATTCTCAAAGAATTGCAGATGCAGTGTCTGTAAACATAGGAGAAAAGTTGCACATTGGGAAGCAACAGAAAGTTTCATATTCCAGTTTCAGAATTCAGTTTTCTGCTCTTTTGCTTGTTTGTTGTATGGCTATGGGCAATTCCGTCATGGGTAGCAATATCATGGTATTTGGGTGGCGATAAAGCATAGGCAAATGACCCCTTAGTATAGTTTACAAAGACTGGGTTATGCTTGAGATTGGTTCAGGTAATTTCATAGTTGTCTCCAGAAAGGATTATGAACCAAGACCTTAAATTTGAGGGATTTTTGTTCGACATCAGAATGGAGACATTAATGTTTCTCTATCTCATATACATGAGGGAATTGCTGTGGAAAAATGCTAAAAATCACCTCTATGTAATGAAAATGGGAGTCATATAAATACCTTTAGAGAGAGCCCTATATGCAGGTCATGCTTTTTCCATGTATTTGTGCACTGCAGAATATTCTTTTAATAAATCTATGATATGGGCTTTATTTACACTAACATAATACTAATGGTTCAAGCTAAATTTGCATTTAAAAAGAAGCTGAATAAATATATTTTATTTTATGCAATCTAAATTTTTTTCATCTGTCAATGTGCAAGAGTTCTAGAAAATATATATAATAATGCCTTAAAGGCTTTTGTTTAGTGTAGATTTAAATTTTTTATATGGTTTGCTTTCAAACAGTTGGGACATTATAATTTACTGATAATTAAATTTGTCTAAATTTGATTTTTTTTTAAAGAACACTTGACAGAATTTCAAATGAAAGACAAGTAATAATTGTAACTACTGTACACGTTGTACATCTTCCCAAGAGTTACTCACGTACATGTTTTCCTTTCAGCAGCCATTAATGGTAAGGAAGTGATGGTCTGCAACTTGTTCAGATAGATTAATGAACTTTTTCACAGAATCATAAAATGATTTTTTACAGAATCATAGACTTACAGCATATACTGTCTTGAGAGGGACCCATCAGGACCATCCACTCCAACTCCTGGCCCTGCACAGGACACCCCAAGAGTCACACCATGTCCCTGAGAGCATTGTCCAAACACTTCTTGAACTCTGTCAGGCTTGGGGCTGTGACCACTTCCCTGGGGAGCTGTTGGAGTACCCAGCCACCCTCTGGGTGAAAAGCTTTTTCAGGATATCCAGCCTAAACCTCCCCTGACTCAGCTTCAGGCCATTTCCTCGAGTCCTGTCACTGGTCACAGGATGGAAGAGATCAATGTCTGCCTCTCCTCTTCCCCTCATGAGGATGTCCTCATTCCTTTATCTGTATTCTTGGTGGTGGTTCTGGTCTTCAGTCGCATTTTTAATGGTGTGGAAATCAGAGCTTGTCCAGTCATATCCTGTCCCTTTTGTCTGCAGGTGGCACGATATTGCCAACATGTCCCACAATAAATCCTTTTTCGCATTAGAGTTGGCAAACAAAGAAGAGACAATTCAGTTCCAAACTGTGAGTACATTTTTTTTCATTAAGTCATCAGTAAATAAAAACACAACTTAAAACTGATCATTTAACTCAAAGGTTAAAACATAACTTCTATATATTTAGCAGCTTTGAACTGTATGAGTCAAATGTAGTAACACTGCCTTTGGCCAGCTTTCTATGGGAAGGCATTAAGAATTGGATCTTTTACGTTGAGTACATTGAAATGTTTGGTTATGAGGTCATAAAAATTTTCATCCATTCCAGCAAAATTTCTGGGATTTTTTTTGACTTTTAAATCAGTGGCAATTAAGTTAAATATAGCCTTAGAGCTTTGCTGGAATGGGCCACGGCATTCC
>NW_008237222.1:2856932-2919228 GCF_000691975.1 Corvus brachyrhynchos | reverse complement strand
TTATGCAGCATCTACCAGTGGCTTTGTCAAATGGCAGCCGTTGACAATCTTATGGCAATCTTAACTATAAATTGTGTTAGTATTACAGCTGATAGGAGTGTCTTGAGCAAACAGCTTCTACTTTCAAATTTCATAAGTCTAAGAAAATTGTTAGGCTAGAGTGCATGTTTGGGCCTGCAAAGTAGACTTTTAGGGAAAACCTGGTGACATTAATGAAGTTACATTAAAATGAAATTGGTCAATGGTAATTTAATCTTAAAAAATTCAGTGGCTTTTCTGAAAGCAAGTGAAGGGTATGAATATTTGACTTAATGCAAATGTTGGGTTTTGTTTTTTTGGCAGGAAGATATGGAAACAGCAAAATATGTGTGGAGGATGTGTGTGGCTAGACACAAATTTTACAGACTAAATAAATGCAGCCTGTAAGTAGTATACATTAGCAGAAGTCTTGGTGCCCTTGCAGCTTCCACTGGGAAGTGAAATCTCCTACTTCCTCTGTAAAGTCTTTACTGTCCTTTTTTAGATGATAGTTATTAATTACTTGGGTTCATTTTCTTAATATTTTTTGAGAAAATATTACCACCAGTTTTTGAAATACATCCTGCTTTATAACAGAGGACAATATTAAATACTGAAATCTTACCATAAGTAATAATGTTTGGCCTTTGCTTCGGATCTCAATGCTGTGAGATACTTCAGTTGCTTTGGGGTCTAATATTGCTAGTGTTTGTGAGCAACTGGAACCACGAGGGTTTTGGCCTGTGTTTGGGTGAACTGCTCTGAAAGGACACTAGAGGCTTTAAAAGGGTGGGCAGTGTATGTGAAGCACTCCTGAAATGTGCTGGATTGACAGCTGAGAGGTATGTGGTTCTTCAGATATCCCTGGAATCTGTATAGCTCAAGTAGCACCAGTGCAAAGTAAATTTAATACAATTCATCATATTAAATTTAAATGGGCTGGTCCCCAACTTATAAATCAATGGCTGGAATTTGAGTTACTTTCTTGGTACAGCTTTCCTTCAGTTAAGTTTCTTCAGTCAAAGAATAGAGAATTAGACACAATGACTAGTCCGCTGTTGAAAAAGCATAATTCCCACGTTTCATTCCTCTTCATACACAGGAAAATAGATGTTTGAAATCTACTGAGAACAGTAGAAAGATAATCAAGTATTTTGTGCCACAGGTGACTCATTAATGTGTTTAATGCTAATTTATTTGAGAAGTAAGATCAATTTGAAATAGAGTAAACCTCACACCTCAAAGCCTGTAAACCTGTCTGTCTTTTGAGAGTGATAAGAAGCATTGGTCGAAGTAGTGCATTTGTGGCACTTGTGCATTTCTGTCTGAACAATGTCAGTTTGTAGTTCTGTAGTTCCTGTATTGAATGTCGGTCTCTAGGATTACTTATTGTAATTGTTTCACTGCAACATGGTTTTACATGAGGTTAAATCCTCAAAAAAAAATCTGATTATCTCTACTTTTAAGATTTCCTGTCATCTGGTCCTGCAGCTGAAAACTGTCTTATGCATGCCTGTATCAACTTCAGGGGTTTTTTTTCTAAATCTATACATACCTTGTCTTTAGAGACTCCTTGGACTCTCCACCTGAGGAGGGCTCTCAGAAATCTTCCCTCATTCTTTCCCTTCCACGCTTTCCAATCCTTTCTCGTCCTTCACTTCCCAAAGGGTGAGCTTAAAAACATCTTTCTCGCTGAAAAATAGCAGTTCATTTGTATCATGCTGTTTTTTGACCTCTGTCTTGCTACAAGATACAGAGCACAGGTGCAGTGTAGGGTGGGGGGAAAAGGAGCTTAAGACTTCTGAACCTTATGTCCTGGAGCCAACCCAACAAATTATGAAAATTCGTTACCACTAGCATGACTGTTAGATCATACAAATGCTAATGCAGTATAGTCATGCTTTCCAGTTCCTGTAACATCTGTAACGTTACAGTCCCTAAACAATTTTATGTCTGACTTGTAGAACAGGCGATTTTATGTGGGGTTCAAAGAACTAACTACAGTATTTTCATCTTGGATTTTTGATTTTTGCTTTGTGATGGTGGCTAATGCACACAGCTCTTTTGAGACTGCTGTAAAGACTAACACAGGCTTGGCTCCAAGAAATGTAGAGTTCAAAATGTTCAATTTTTAATTGAACTTGGGAGTGTTTTCTGATGTTTGAAATAGGTCTTGCTATTGTTAAGAATAATTTTTTACCATAAAATTTCTTCTATAGACAAACTCAGCCCGTTACAGTGAATCCTGTTAGAAGACGATCTTCATCCAGGATGTCCATGGTAAGGAAAGCAAATAGCTTTATGTTTGCTTTTTTATGGATTTCAGTTGACTTTGAACCAAACATTGGTCCCTTTCAGTGAAATAAAATTAGTAGTGAAAAAGATGAGTGTAGTATGTGAGGAACTGTTTGTGACTTGTAGGAAGAGCTGCTGTGTAATATCTAAATTGTGGAATTAAAATAATTGCAGTGAAAAATATTTTAAACACTTCCATTTTCAGTTTGAATACTGTCTCTGGGACACTCTCCTAGATGTCAGATGGCAAGATACAGTCTTGGGTTAGTGGTGTATGATTTCCAGGTTTTCTTCCTGTTTTTTAAATTATTTTTTGTATGATCTCAAAGGAGAAACTTATATTGCAGATTTAGAGACATGGTTTAAGACTAAGGCTTTGTTTGTGTTTATTTGTAATATTATACACATATAATACATAATACATATTACTATAATGTGTGTAATGCTATATATAATACATACATTGTTACATGTATATATAATGGTATATGTTATATATTAAAAAAAACTTCAAGAATTATTTTTAAAAAGAATAATCAGTTTTTAAGTAACAGTAAGATGTTTGCTTTCTTAGCCTAAGCCTCAGCCTTATATGATGCCTCCACCACCTCAACTGCATTACAATGGTCATTATACTGAACCATATGCATCTTCCCAAGGTAAGTTCATTAAATCCCTGGCCACACTACACAGCTTTAGAAGGTTAAAGCTATAATTTGTATTTGTAGCTACTTCAGCTAGAGCTGAATAAATTAATAGGTGAACATGGGATAGGTTTGTACTAGAACAGTCATTGAAGTGCTTGCTGCTACTCTAGACACATAGGCTAATGTGAAATACAGTCATGGAATCACAGAATTGTTTAGGTTGGAAAAGACCTTTAAGATCATCAAGTCCAAGCATCAGCACAGCACTGTCAAATCCACCACTAAACCATGTCCCCAGGTGCCACATCTACATGTCTGTTAAATACCTCCAGGGATGGTGACTCCACTTCTCTGGACAAGCCGGTTCCAATGCTTGACCAGCCTTTCCAAGAAGAAATTTCCTAATATCCTATCTAAACCTCCCCTGTTGCAACTTGAGGCCATTCCCTCTTGTCCTGCTGCTTGTTACCTGGGAGGACGCAAACACACCTCACTACAACCTTCTTTCAGGTAGTTGTAGAGAGCAATAAGGTCCTCCCTGAGCCTCTTTTTCTCTGGGCTAAACAACTGCAGTTTCTTCCACTGTTCCTCCTCCATATCCTCTCCTATGGGAGATGAGCAATGCCAGTTAGGATAGCATATGCAGCAACTGTAGATTGAGGTGTCTTCTGTGAGTTTAAGCTGACTATTGCTTTTTTTGGTTCATGTATCAAGCTGGTATGGCATTGTGAGATCCTTGTCAATATTGGTCTTAATAGGCGCGAAGAGATTGCCCCCAGACAATTCACACAGCTAAAATTTTTTTTTAAAAAAGTAAATCCAGAATTCAGGAAGAGAGACATTTGTCTAAGTTTGCTAGACCGCAAGGTGTTGAGGAATTCAAAGGCTAAGGCAGGTTATGGACTTGGTATCTATTATATTGAAACAAAGAAAGAAAAAAACCCAAGCAAACCCTAGCTAATATTCTCAAGCAATGTAGACTCCTTATCTTAGTGGTCTACAGCTGAGTCATGGCTGCTTTCCCTCATCATTTTGATTGTTACACATTGTGTCTTAAGTTGCTGCCCTGAAGGGCTGAATCTAATCTTTTGCAAAGTCTCCTGAAGTTTGATAGGAACTTTCCAGACCTACAAATCTGCTGGATAAATAGTACTCTAAGAAGCCAGCTCACTGGGAAGGGAATATGCACATTTTCTATCTAAGCAGAGTTACACAGGTCTTCATGAAATTCAGGTATTCAGCTACATTCAGAATGTAGCTGAATTCTTTCCGGTTTAGTGTTGGAAGTATTGTTGGGTACTTGCTACTACAAGCACAAGTGCAATTTTTGAACATCTTTTTCATGAAATGATTTTTGATTGTCAGCAAATTCACTAACATAAGTGTGGCAATTATTTTGGTGAATCCAAGAAGTTAAATCATGGAAGGCATCTACAGCAATGGCTGAATTGTTCTCTTCTGGGGACTGGCAAATTGTACATCCAATGAAGTAGTAATGAAATTATTAAATGTGTCTTGGATGTATGAACTGTTAGATCATTTTCTCACCCATCAGAGTAGGTATATGTTAATGTGTGAAAAATATATGGTGGTAGTTTAAACTGTCTCCAAAATTTCTGGAGAAAAGTTAATTTGGTTTTTTTTTTGAGGTCTTGTGGTACTAGATCTACATGTGCCCTGAAGGAGTAGAAGAGAGAAGAGCAAGGGTTTCTGTTTGGTTGTTATGGGACTGTTTTTATGGTTTTGGTGGGGTTGCTTTGTTTTGTTCTGTTTTTTGTGGAGGTTTTTTTTTTTCTTTCTTTGCTGTTCAAGCTGTTTACATTAGTGCAAAACCTGGTGTGGACATTCATTTTTTCAGTGGTGTGGTTTAAGATTGATATGTCCTTTTTGAATCTTGGACTGAAACTTAGGAAACCTCTCCTAAAGAGAAGAAAATAATTCTTAAACAGACAGTGTTTTCCCATGGGGGTTTGCATCATTGAAATAAATATAGTAGGTTTTTCTGGTATATATACCTTGGGTATCAACAAAAACAGAAAAGCTGGAGTTTTGGTTTGGGATTTTTCCCCTTCCCATTTCAATACATAGCTTAGAATAATTGAGGTTTTGAAAATCTCAAACATTGCCTTAGCTACATCTTAATAGAGGATAACTTTGTTTGATGTCCTGGACATAAAGATTGTTCTTAAACTTTACTTTCAGATAACCTCTTTGTCAGCAATCAGAATGGATACTACTGTCACTCTCAGACTAGCTTGGATAGAACCCCTCATGACTACAGTGGTCGGATCCGCAATGGGAGTGTCTATAGTGCACACAGCACAAACTCCTTGAACAATCCACAGCATTATTTGCAGCCGTCCCCCATGTCCTCTAATCCAAGCATTACTGGAAGTGATGTCCTCAGAACTGATTATGTCCCATCACACAGACACAGTGCACTAATACCACCTTCTTATCGTCCCACGCCGGACTATGAGACTGTGATGAGACAGCTCAACAGGGGGATGGTGCATACAGATAGGCAGAGTCATTCAATGAGAAATCTTAACATCAGCAACTCATATGCTTACAGCAGGCCTGATGCCTTAGTTTACAGTCAGCCTGAAATTCGAGAACATGCCCACTTTGCTGCCCCACAGTCTAACCATTATCCATTTAACCTGAACTACAGCTTTCATAGCCAATCCCCCTATCCCTATCCCGCTGAAAAGCGCCCAGTTGTTGGGGCAGTCAGTGTGCCTGAGTTGACAAATGTGCAGCTCCAGGCTCAGGATTATCCAGCACCAAATATAATGAAGACTCAAGTCTATCGACCACCTCCCCCATACCCATACCCAAGACCTGCAAATAGTACTCCAGACCTTTCACGACATATCTACATCAGCAGCAGCAATCCAGATCTCATCACAAGGAGAGTGCACCATTCTGTCCAGACATTTCAGGAAGACAGCCTGCCTGTGGCACATTCTCTTCAGGAGGTCAGTGAACCTCTAACATCAGCACGCCATGCTCAGCTGCAGAAAAGGAACAGTATTGAAATAGCAGGCTTGACTCCCAGCTTTGAAGGAATAAGAATTAAAGAGAGGACCATGTCAGCTTCTGCAGCAGATGTGGCTCTTCCAAGAGTTATCTCAGAAGGGTCACAGCCCAACATTCTGCTGGAGAGAACGAAGCAAAAAGAAGGTGAGCAAGAAGAATGCGTGAACTGTGATCACAAGAAAACCCTTTCAGATGCCACTATGCTGATTCACAGTAGTGAGGAAGAAGAAGAATTTGAAGAAGAGAACAAGGCCAGTACAAGTCTTTCTCCTCTTCCTGAAGATCAAACCCAACTTTCATCTGTTATGGGAGGTTATTCTCATGATTCAGTACTAAACTACCCTTATAGCTCTGTTGCTTCATCTGCTGGCCCTTTGCATATTCTTGAGCCTAAATTACATATTACAGAGGCAGAAAAGAGAATGAAAGATATGAGCCCTGTTCATTTACTAGTAGAAAGCCAGGTACAGAGAAGAGGGGAAGGACTGCTTACTCCATCTATGTCAGAATCTGATCTTACAACATCAGGGAGATACAGAGTAAGGAAAGATTCAGTAAAGAAGAGACCTGTGTCCGATCTTTTGTCTGGGAAGAAGAATATTGTGGAAGGCCTTCCCCCTCTAGGTGTAAGTGGATACTATTTCTCTTGTTTCGGGTTGTCTGTAGCAGTTGATTGGGATTTTTGTTTGAGATTTGGGGTTCTTTTAATCAACCTGAGATGCTTTTAAAATATATTAATTAAAAGCTACCTTAAACTTGACCTTTATTTTTCTGTGTTTCCCTGATTAACTGTGCTTAGCTATCTTTTATCCCCTTCTCTGCCATGTTTGAGTTCTGTTTGTATTGTCCTCCCACGCAAATCCAGCTGTGCAGTCTTTATCCATCTGAAAACCTAACCTGGCTAGGAGCTTTAGAATGAGCTAATTTAAAGTCAGTTCTAGATCCCTATTCGGCCGTATTTCTTATCTGGAGCAGAAGCAACTCTTTCCATTCAACTTTCTCATCTTCTCACTGAAAAATCATAGGTAGCCAGAATGTTCACTTTTTAAAAAATTTGTTTGCCCGCTTCTTCTGATCTAAGAGGGAACCTGACACCTTAAGGAACAAATTCTTTCCTTGCATTCTCTTCTTTACTCCATGCCTTTCCTTTTTCATATCCTTTCCCTTTTGCTTTCTCTTCAAGCTGGTTTTATCCCACTAAAGGTATTTCTTGCTTATCATGTCTCTTTCTCCTACTCCAATCTTATGATGCCATAAATAGTGAAAAACTGCAAGTTTCACCTTTCCTGTAATTCCCACCTCATAGAAACATCAAGGTCTATGTGGACTGTACAATTTTACTGGCACTCCTAAGTGCCCACTTTGTTTTAGACTTTTGTTCAGTTTTAGTAGTTTGTGGCAGATCTCAGGTGCTAATACAGGAAGACCATTTTTTATTATTATTTTGCCTTTTAAAATTGATTGATACCTGAGTGTCAAATAATTTTCTGCACAAATTGGACTGCAGAGGTAGTACTATATAACTTGTACTGCTGTGGTAATGTACAGCTGATGCTGCAAAAGCTAACCTATGCAAAACTATGTGTTGAAATAGTTCCTGCTCTCACAAGTTTTTGTCTGTCAGATATGCTATACATGGAGCTGAACACTATGAAACAAACCTCCATCAGCTTAAATTCAATTTATAATTGTGTATGTTTTTCTATGTCTTCTTCCTTCTGTTTTTTTAATGTGGATATAGGAAAAAAATGTGATACCATTCTCCTTGTGTTCACATTTAGATAGTTACTTAGTATTTGTTCTCCAAAAGATACATTTTCAGACAATAATGTGTCTACCAAAATCATACCCTGCTTTTCCTTTTGACAATTATGTAGATATTCTTGTCAACCTTTAAATTAAATTAATATTAGAACTTTTTCATTGAGAGCGTCCAGTAACACAGTTTGTAGTTCAGAAACATTTGAGTGTTGTTGCATATTACCTTTCTGTATTCATAACTGAGATGAATATCCTAGTTACAAAGCTGGCCCCTACCAATGCTTGCACATTTTGCTTTTCAGCGAACTTTTATTGTTGTATTTGTGTTCACTTCACTTTTAAATGCAGTCTCATCTTCTTAGCTTTGTCTTCCTATATCTTACCACCATTTAACTTTTGAAAGCATTGATTATCATTCAAGCAGCATATGCGCTCATATTTTCAGTGTATTTTTGTTAACAACTAAACTTAGTGACTGCAGGAATGATGAAATTTTCTCTTACCCTTTTTAAAAGAATAATTTGAATTAATTCTTTCATAGAAATCCCCCTTTGATATTTTTCTCAAATAATGAATGGTAATTCCGTAATTTAGACTCATGGCCTGGTGCAGGAGTCAAATCTGTCTGCAGTTCTGTGTTCATGTTTTGTATGTCAAGTTCGTTGCAACCTTAGTAAAATATTTAACTATATTCAAATATCTTAAAGGTATATGATCATTGCTTGATTGTAGGGAAGAAAAGTGCCTGAAAACTGAATAGTCTAGTAAGGAATCATTTTTATGTATTATTGGTTTTGGGAAGTGATCCCAGGTCTGTTCAAGAATGTTAATTATCCAGAGTGGCCACCTCACGCCCTCAGTCATGAGCTTTGTAGAGAACAATATTT
Organism: Corvus brachyrhynchos; assembly: GCF_000691975.1. Classification (NCBI taxonomy): domain Eukaryota; kingdom Metazoa; phylum Chordata; class Aves; order Passeriformes; family Corvidae; genus Corvus; species Corvus brachyrhynchos. The sequence goes on along the minus strand of NW_008237222.1, from coordinate 2,910,578 downwards.
GTCATTCTCATGCAGTTTCATTAACCAGTCTGGAATGAAGACAGACTTGTGTTGTGTTCTTGGAGGAATGTAGTCCCACCACCCTAATCTGTCACTGCAGTGCTTCTCAAAGGAAAAGGTCAGAGCTGTTCGAAGAAGGGGCCAGAGAAGTATCCTTTACTTAGCTGAACTCATTTGGTTTCTGCTTTGTAACATAATCAGCTATTTAAGATTATTTACAAGTTTTAGCTTTTCTTTTGCAGGGCATGAAAAAGAATAAAAATGATGCAAAAAAAATGGGGCCTCTGAAGCTAGCTGCCCTAAATGGACTGGCATTGACTAGAATGCCTCTGCCAGATGAGGGGAAGGAAGAGTCAACAAGAGCAACAAATGATGAACGAGTATGTTGAAGTTTTTTAATGTTTGATTTACACTAGCAATTTTTCAAAATTACATTATTATGAATGATATCTTTTATTGACTTTAAAATGCTTCATATTAAGGCAACTCAAATGCTGAGAATAGAAACAAAGAAAAATATTTCTGACTGACAAGTCATTGCTAGAAATATTGTGCGTAACTCAGATTTTTCTTTAGGGTGACAGTGATTCAACTATAGTTTATCCTTTGAACATACAGGAAGCTAATTAACTAGTATGTGCTGATACATTTTTATGCATCTTCCTATTTTCTTTCTTAATTTGGGGTTTTCCAGAGTGAAAAGGTGTGAAACCTACAATTCTGAGTGTGAGATTGATTTTAGTCATAATTATTAGTAATTTATATGGTGTTTTAGAGTAGGTTTTGCAGTTAAATTGCATCCCCAGAGTAAAACTTGTGCAGATTGTATTTATCTGTTTTCTTCAGGTGGAGCCTATAAAATGTAGATGGAACTTGTTTGGTCTGCTGAAATTTTAATCTCAGTAAAAGATGTCAGATCAATGAGAGGACATCAGGTTGTAGAATTTGGGGATCATTCTTTGAGAAATGTAAGACTCCGTTGGCTTGTGTCAGGATAAAAAACATCAGTAAATCTGCTTCAGCCTGTTGCATATATCATTAAAGAAGTGCAGGAAAGTGAAATACAGTCAATATTCAGGCTGTGATGGGCTACGAAGAACAGTGCTGCCATCACACATCTGACCAGAACAACTAGATAAACCAAATTCTACAGTGATTATTGCCCATTCTGCAACCAGTGGTCTCTTTAGAATCCGATTCTGAGCGTGGCTGGGCATCCTCAGCTGCAGACCCTCTCTAGCTCGATTTTGTTGCTAGTCACTAGAGATCTAATCTAGGGATTCGAACCTGAAGGAATAGTCCTGCTCTCACCTGCTGCAGTTTAAATGCACAGGCCAAGAAAATTAATTGCAAGTCACTCAGTAAAAATTGGGTTGAACTACATGTACATTGCTTAAGATGCTAAGGGACAAAAATTAAAATTGTATTACTGAAATACAGGTTTAGTACCTGTGTCAGTTATTTCCTCTTACGTAGAGCCATCATCTCTTTCTGGCTTGACCTTTACTGGATTCAGCTGTGTTTGTATCCAGCTAGCTCTGCCCAAAGCATTGTGGCAAAGAGGAAACCATAAGTCAAGTTATGAAAAAGTCATACTTTTCAGAGTCACTACACTTTCTCTTCAGGCAGTCACATAGAGGTAGAATAAATACCATGAAATGGGAGTAGTTCCTAAAACAGGTGAGAAGACGCAATGCAAAGTACAACTGTGACATAAAAGGAAGTCCAGAGTGCAGACACTTTAGAAGATTAATTTAGTGTTGATTCAGTGCCTGTTTCATTGCTCAGCTTATGTTATCAGTTTAAAAATATGAATTTAGCCTAAAGATAATAAAGGAGTTTGTACAGTTGATGTATTGGTGTGCAAATTGCATATGATGGAAGTTTACACCTTCCTCTGCAACATTTGGCATACTTACTTGATAAAAGACACTTCTATGACCTGATACCACAGCACAGTTGCTGTAAGAATCTGGGGGCATGTGACATAGATGAAATTTTCTGGCTGACATCCTACATATTATTCCTCTAATTATTGTTGGCAAAGAGATGCAGAAATTCCAGAAGCGTCTTATGATTTAGAAACAACTTGGTTTCAAAAGGGTAAAGGGGAGGGGGGAGCAGTTTATTAAATGAAAAAGATTGAATTATACTATTAGAAAAATTCTAATACTCAGGTTTATACCTGAACTGCAGCAACAGATTCTAAGGCAGCTTTCCTGCTGTAAGCAAAGTTTAGTTTTTCTCCATCCAAACAATTAAGTTTGTGGGGTTTTTTATTACTATTTTGAGGGGCTTATATTATTGTAAGGTTAAAGGAGACCTTTCAAATGATGTCACCTAGCATGCTGTATGGAGCAGGTGGATCAAAGGTATTTGAGGCAGTATGCAGTATGCAGTATGGCACAGCTGTCTGCTTGGCCAGTTTTTTTCCCCTCAGCTGGGCTGTCTTTACAGAAACTATGAAGTAATTTTTCCTTTACAAGCAGTATCCACATAGGTCTTTGTGACCTAATGAAGTCTAACAGGCTGCTTAGTTTTCACTTGAACAAAATTCCTCCTGGTTAGGTTTGCCTCTAATTTATTCTGGTATGTTTGTGGAAACATTAATAGCTGGAAAAGCATTGAAGAAGTATGTAGGAGAAGAAAATACATACATTTTATCCTTCATGAATTCTCTGTTAAAATAGACTCACCTTAGGATGTGACCTTGTATGGTTATCTGTGTTCTTTCAGTGCAAGATTCTGGAACAGCGGTTGGAGCAGGGGATGGTGTTCACGGAGTACGAGCGCATTCATAAGAAAAGGCTGATGGATGGTGAGTGCTCAGTAGCTCGGCTGCCTGAAAACGCCGAGAGAAACCGGTTCCAGGACGTCCTTCCTTATGATGATACCAGAGTAGAGCTGGTCCCAACCAAAGAAAATAACACGGGTTACATCAATGCATCTCATATCAAGGTGAGAGCAATACTCTTGGAGAGATATTTCCCAGTTTGTGTGGTAACTAAAAGTGCGTTTGGCTATCAATTTTGGTTTGGTAAGATGAGTGATAATCCCTCAATCTTTCTCTCTCACTTTCCCTTCTTCTCCAGAAGTTTCTTCAGGGAAAGCAGGAACCTGTTTTCCTAATCATGTAGAATAATGGAGGGTTAATTATTGGAGGGATCTTCTGCAGTTTGCTTCTGTGTTGATCTGTGTCCTTTCTGTGTTGTCTCTCTGGGGATTGCTGCTAACAGAAGGCACGCCCATTCTTCCCAGAGCTAAGGAGGCAAATAGGTTTAAAACAAACTGGGATCCTTTGCAATGGCTGTGATATTTTTGAGCTGCAGTGACAGTCAATTGCTTCTTCTTTTTCTGTACTCTCAGACTGTGTCAACAATGGGCAGTGAGCAATCTCCCAGCTTAATCTTTTTTTGATGGTTAGAGGAACTGCCAGAGCCAGGCAGTTGAAAACTGGCTTTTTCAAAACCACCAGTTGCCTTCTTTCCCCATCCTTAACTCTTTAAGTTCTGTTTAAAAGTGAAGAATTTGAAGGGTGACCTCAAGAACTTTCAAGGCAGTTAATTCATTTTTCAATACATTGACCTGCCTTAAGTGCAACTACAGTTGGCTTCATGCTTTCTCTGAAAAGAGTTGAGATTGTCAACGCAGCACTCGTAGTTGTGTTGCTGTCTTTTTTTAATAAAGCTGTTTGTACACCGACATGGCATCGTAGTTTCTCTGCTTCATTCACGAATGTTGACTGAATCTTCTGACCCTTCTCAAACAAGATAATATTTTTTCAGGAAATAAGAACTAGTACTGTAATAATAGTTACAGCACCAGAGTATGAAAGCTTCTCTAAACCTGAATTTGCTACAATACCTTAAATTCACAAAAGAGAAATACAATTACATTTTCTCAGTTTTACATGGTGCTTATGATATAAAATACATTTATTTAGCTATGAGCCTATACAATTTTGTCTCTTCTGCATCTAATGTGACAAGATGCAGCTAAAAAATGGGGCAGATAAAACTCACAATGGGCGCTTACTTCTGTGGTGTTGCTGCCTTTTTTCATTTTGTGTGTCTTCAAATGGCTGACTTTAGAATTGGGGAAAGGGTTTTAATAATTACTCATCTAATGTCTTTCTTTTTACAGATCTCTGTTGGAGGCATAGAGTGGGATTACATTGCCACGCAGGGCCCTTTGCAGAATACATGTCAGGATTTCTGGCAGATGATCTGGGAACAAGGGATTGCGATCATAGCTATGGTGACGGCAGAGGAAGTGAGTAGAAATTGAGTCAGGTTTCTCCCAGAAATTCCACAATGATTTTTTTTATAATCTGTTAGAGGATCTTTGCTCCAACAAATAGACCGATCAAAGATAAGTTTCTAATGACCCCTTTCTGTCTTGATTTCTTTGGCAGAGAAATAAATTTGCAAACTCTTTCTGCTGGAAAGTTGGTTTTCTCAGTAAGAGGCCGTAACACTCTAGTACTACTTAACAGAGGAGAGATACAGTTGTTACTACAGGAGCTTTAGCTGTATGGATGTTCTTAGGTTTCTTGTTAAGCAAGTGTTTTACTTTTAAGGAAAGTGGGAGAGAAAAAAGCTTCAGATACTGGCCACGTCTTGGTTCAAGACACAACACTGTGACATATGGAAGATTTAAGATTACCACGCGATTCCGTACTGACTCAGGCTGCTATGCAACTACAGGTTTGAAGATTAAACATCTTCTCACAGGACAGGAGAGAACGGTTTGGCATTTGCAGTATACTGACTGGCCAGAGCATGGCTGCCCAGAAGATTTAAAGGGATTTTTATGTAAGTTGTATTTAATAGCTTTGTTTTGGGGTGTGGTGTTTTTTTAATGACTTCTAAAATGGCTGCTATATATGAAGTAGCTTTTGACACAATGCCAAGCATTCCATTGGAAAAGGTTTCTTCACACCAGCAAGAGATACTGAACTATATTTTTTGCAGGAATATAGCTGACAGTTTATTAAAGTGACTCCTTCTGTCTAAAGCAAATAATTTACCAGAAGTCCATATAGAATAAAACATAATTGTATCACATACTACACATTTGTGTATGTTGCAGCAGTAGCAAGATGGCCACAAGCTGCCTTCAGTAGGAATAGGGGAAGAAGCAAAGGAAATCCTTACTAAAGTTAGATGATCCTTACAGATCTGTATTGCTATGGTTGGGGTATGACTTGTGATTTGTACAATGTATCATTTTTCTGTGGCATGTGGATTGTTAAATCACTGCTTTTCTGGTGGTCATACAGTATAATAGCATAGCTTATGGGGGCTTCATCTCCTAAATTAATTACTCTTATCTTGTTGAACTTAATAGCATACTTGGAGGAGATACAGTCAGTGCGGCGCCACACGAACAGCACAGCAGACCCTAAAAGCTCTAATCCTCCTGTGCTGGTGCACTGCAGTGCAGGTGTGGGACGGACAGGAGTGGTCATACTGGCAGAGATCATGATTGCGTGCTTGGAACACAATGAGGTGAGCTCTTTTTCTTTCTTGTGCTTTAAGTAATGCTAGGTAGTGGAAGAGTAAATAACCTGCCTAAAATATGTTACGGCTGTTCATCTGAGCAGCCTTTGGGAGAGGTCTTACCACTATGCTTGAAATAGCTCTTGGGAATTCAACAGAAGTTAATAATCTTCTAGAGCTGCCCACGTGCACACCAGGCACTGGAATGCTCATTTGGATTCTTGACTCCCTAAGATGTTGAGTCATTGAGTGGAGCAAGGTATGCCCTAGGCCACTGAGCATATTTCAGGATTTCATCCTGACTTTACTGCTTCTTGCGTTAGTTAGAATTGATAATATTCAAGAACTGGCTGCTTTGTAGCCAGTCTCTGTACTTGTTATTATTTTGTTCCTAAGTGTAGTGTATTTGCAGTATCAGCCTCAGTAGAGGACAGAGTGGTATTTTAATAGAATAAAACCAGTCCTATCAACCTTTATCCAGAAGTGAACAGCTGTAAAATGTTCATTAATAATATAATGTGTCAACTGAAACCCGACAAACTTACTGTTTCATTATGCATCCCTCTCCTAACACTGTGACAGACTTTTTCAGCCATTAGGTTTGTGAAGACATAGGTGACTTTACCATTATGCATATTTCCCAGATGATCAGTGGTGTAGTGCAGTCCATACTGCAGGCATGGGCAATGAATTGTCAGAGCTGAAATCAGAACAGCTGATTCTGCCCTTAGCTCACAAGGCACTGCTCCGAACCTCCTGCTGGGAAAGTGCAAGCCAGTTTCCTTGCCCCAGTCACTTGTAATGTTTTGTTCTCTTCTTCCAGATGCTGGACATCCCACGAGTGCTGGATATGTTGAGGCAGCAGAGAATGATGATGGTGCAGACTCTTTCACAGTACACTTTCGTCTATGGAGTTCTCATTCAGTTTCTCAAAAGTTCTAGACTTATCTAACCCCTGCCACTTCCTAAAGGACTCTGCAAGAGTTTACAGAAAGAAAATCAGAGTTGTCCAGACTGCTCTCATTCTTTGTGTGATGAATCACAGAGTTACCTTTTAGGGCTGCCATGAGACTGTTAAATGCGAGTCAGTGTAACAGCCCCTGCTGATGGACTAAATTCTTACCATGTTCAGCCACAGTCACATTAAGGAATGATTTTGCTTGTACTGGTCTGTAGTACTTGCACACATTCTTTAGAGTGCTGTTACTCTGAGCAAATTAAGTGTCTTATGGAATGGAGGTATATAGCACAATTTTACTAACATTGTGTTTTAAAACATAATTGTTGACTGTGCAAAATCTAAAATCTGTAGGTGCACATGGGGTGAGAAACCTGCCCCTTGGGAATGTCAAGGTCTTATGCAGTTTCATTCTGCTTTCAATTTTATATTTAGAACAATACATCTATATTTTTTAAAATGAACTTTTGGTTTCCTCTGGTTTACTTAGCAAAATTAGCAGCTCCTAGATATTTTAAGCTGTTGCTTTAAGGACAGTTATTTTTATATTGGGGATGTTTAAATTGAAAAAAAATGAACCACCACAACAGAAAACTTTTTAAACAGAACAATATTTTCAGAGGAGAAGACTGACAATGTTTGAACCAACTTTTGAAAAATCAAGCAGAAAGTCCTAGGGAAGCTATTGGTAGTTAGTTGTAGTGCCATGTAATAGAACAGACAAGTGCAAGATAACGGTAATTGTTGATAACTTTCATTTGAGAGGAGGCAAGTTTACCTGCAACAGGCAGGGGGAAAATATTTTAAGTATTTACAGGGTTGCTGGAAACAAATGGATGAGAGAAAGTACATATTCAGTATTATTCATATATTTAGAGGACAGTTTGATTTTACTGGCTGAAATCAAAGTGGATGCAAATGTTTTAAGCACTTTTTTTTTTGCTCTGTTATTTATGTAGCTAAATATAGAGACTATAATCATGCATTGTTTAATTTCATAATATACCATTACTAACCTGTTATTTTAGGAAGAGCTTTTTAAGTTGATGAAGTGAGAGAACCAAAATGGGAGTAGGAAGGTGCAGAGTGGTGAAGTGGAAATGATCGTATGAAGCATAATGGAGGAGGTGTGGCAGCTATGATTGCTGGTTTACACAGTGCAAAGATGACCTTAAAAAATGTTAATGTTAATGGCATAATGTTAATGCCGTTAAAGCATTGGAAGTTTCTGTAGAATCCTCCAGATTATTTTGTTAGTGCTAGGGCAGATTTTGCTAATGCTGTGCAGCGTTGCAATGAAGAGTGTTTGAGAACGCTTGCAGAAGAAGAGCTTTTAGAGGAAACACTGGAGATGTGGGTAATTTAGTAGCTGTGTAGGTGGCTGAGTCAATGGCTGTGGCATGGACCTGAAGTAGGCAGGTACAGCCTACTGTAGTTCCTATTTTGTCCCATGGGGCTGATCAAATGACAGTATCCCTAAATAATCCTCTGTGGTTTTCAGATGGGGACAGTGTGGTTTTAGCTGCCTTTCCAAGCGTTTTGAGATGCTGAGTTGAAAATCCCTGTTCCAAATTGAGCTATAGTTTTTAGATATCTGGTTTAATTTAAAAAACCCCCTATAGTAGACCAGTCTGCAGGCATGGTTAAGTGTCCATTTCCCTTGATACCTGCTTAGTGAAATGAAATGAAACTAAAAGTCAGGTTTATTAGTGCTGAAATTGTTATTTTTCTGAGCCCTAGCAAGGGTTTGGAAACTATTAAACGCCCTTCAAATCAATACTTGTGTTCTCCAAAACATTAATTAAGAATTATAAATAGGTTGCCTCAGTTTCCTCTGTAATAAGCTACTTCCATGAAGTTAAACACATGGTCCAAATGACATTGTGCTAATATGTAATTTTATACAAAATATGTTACTTTTAGGTACACGGTATTGATCTGGTGCTTTCAGGTCTGCTTGGAAGCAGTCCGATTTGTTGTACTCTCAGTGTAAGTTAGATTGAATATTTCAGACTAGGGAAAATAAATGTTGTTCTTATATAAAATGCCCATGAATTACTAACTGCCAAATATAAAACTGGAAGTCCAGAGGAAACCAGTTACGGAAGACTGATTCTTAATATATAAATCTTGCAAACAAACCAATCTGACTAATCTGTGTTGACAGAAGTATTGAAAGAAAAAAACATACTTAGCTATTTGTATCATGCTACATTGTTAATTTTTGCCACAGTTCACTTCTATCTGCAGAAATCTTTTTGAATGGGAGGGCAGGCTCTAAAATGTAGCTTGTACCTTTTCCATTTCTAAACTTTGTGCTGTGATCTTCATAACCTGATAGATGCAGTTTTTATGACACGATGGGCAACCAGAACTTCAAGCAACAGTTTTTTAGCTGTTCAGCAGCTTCTGGGACAGAACACCAGCTGCAAGGCATTAAAAGGAGCAGTTATAACAAGCAATTTAATCCAGTCTTTGTGGGATTACATGAGGTGGGTGAGGAAATGTGTGTCTTTTGGCTTATTTTTCTGTTTTACTAAAAGAAGTTGTGTTCACCTTTAGAGGTGGTTGTGCTCAAATCTGGTAGTCAGTCTTGGTTTTTGTAGCGTAACACTGCTACCTCCTCCCCTTCAGCTTCCAGTTCTGTCCATCAGCAGTCTGTTTTTGCAGTAATAACTTGACCTTATTAGACTTGACTTTATGTGAGTTTTTCTACTGAAAATTGTAGGATTGCTTTTATATGTAAGCATATGGCTCCGAGTGAGCATTGAAAATGAGCAGTTTCTCTTCTAAAGATACCAAATGAAATTAAACTTCACAACCTTCTGTAACAAAATTATTTTTTAAACCATTGTTTAGATTTTCAGTTAACTTATAAAAGACAATTCAGTTTTTAGCACTTTTGTTCTGAGCCTTGAAAAGGGATGCATTTTTACATGTAGTTGTGCTGGGTGCTTCATGAAGTGTTGGATGTTATAAGAATATCCACTGTCCAAATCCAGTCACAGTGTGAGTCAGAGGTGGATCTATTTGTCAAAAACTCAAAATTTCTCTAAAAGCCTGTCCAATTTTGCCAAATGTGCTTCTGTTTTTATGGGGATGAAATCAGATGATTATGCAAGATTTGAACAGAGTTTGTTTAGTAAGAAAAGTTGTATGAAGAATTCTTGCAGCAAATGGCAAAGATGATGCTGATCTCTAGGGATGTCAGAGCTCTCAGGGACAAATAAAGGTGCTATATACTGTCAAGAGACAGATGTGGTGGACTTTTGTGGACTAGGTAGAAGATGCTTTCTAGGATCAAATGGAGAGACAGGAGAAGAACATGCAAACTGTAGGAAGAACTTCTGCATATTTGATTTCTTTCTTAGTTGTTCTGATGAGAGGTTTTTTTGGCCAGTGAAGCTTTGTAGTCTCAGGCTAAAACCTCTTCTCTAAGAAGCAAAGTCAGAGCCCTGTCCCTTACAAAGATGTCACTGCCCTAGCTGGGTTAGCTTTAGGCTGCAGGTCCCTCCTGGCCCTGTTCGGTGAGGGAGAAGCTCTGAGGTGCACAGGGGAGTTTTGCATAACCTCTGCAGCCTGCACAGCAGTGCTCTCCTTTTCTGCTGTCCCCCAGGAAGAGCAGGAAAAGTTTTATGCCTTAGTATTTCTCTCATTGCAGTACCTTTCACACAAGTGAACAACAACCTCTACAAGTGCAGGGTGCTACGGTTTATACGTAGAAATACATTTAATTCAAAACAGGTGACCAAGGCAGCGTTCCTGTATTTCTGCAGATGAAAAGCTGCTCTAAGTTATCATCAACATTTAGAAAAAAAAGTAAAAGGCAGTAATAACAAATAAAAGTAAAATAAATTTTTACCAAAATGGAAAAGATTCTTGGCATTTTACTTTTGGCTCCTCTTGTAATCCTGTGTATTTCTTTTTGAAGCAGCCAACACTTGGAGAAATTTTCTCCAAAATGGCTCCTTTAAATTTAATAAGTAAGACTATCTGAAGCTGCTGCTGCATATTTTGTGTTGGAGCAGCTGTTAAAGTTGAATGGCTCATAGATTTCAATGGCTTCTGGACCAAACTTGGGAACTGCAGGGTTGTTTATCATAGCTGTGTAATGAGACCTCAGTTTTAATATCAATAGCATTACTAAATCCCTGGACTTAAAAATAGTGAACCCATTACTATATTTCAATAGTTCAAATTTAAAAGAATCAATGCTTCAGTTACTAAGAACTCAGCACTTTAGAGTTTAGGGTTGGGGTTTTTTCCGATACTGCAAAGTTGTGCAAAGCCGGAGTCCAGTCCTGCAAGATGCAAAATTCCTGCAGTTCTTCATGATACTGAAGGAATTAAAATGGGCTTACTGCCAATGAAAGCTTGAGCCCTTGAAGCACGAATACTCACGTCTGCTTTAAATTTAAATACAGATTACAAGAACTAACCGAAAGAATGCAGCAGGTAATGTGCATACAGGAAGGTACAGCATTCAAAGGAAAAGTAGATGAGCGTTCAAAAGAAATTCTCTTGTGCAAGTACAAAATTTTGGACATAGAGAGTGAGGATTTGAGGAGTGGCAGAAGGCATTTGGAGGAGGATTTGGAATGTTTTGTATCCACAGTAGAGCTGCTAGTAGGGTTTGAGTCATATGGTATGTTTTTCATGGCATGGTAGGGTAAGTGAATATGTAGTCATAGGTGTTATTTTTACTGGCTTTTTAAAATGTGGTTTTTTAAACTCCAAATATTTTTTCAGAGGCTCTGTTATTTTTACGTATCTTCCTTTCCAAATGTATTGGATGCAATCTGTCAGCTCAATTTCTGTTTACTTATTAAAGGTCAGATTTTTCAAACCAGTCTCTGGTTTTACAGATACAAAATGCAGGGGGAATAGGCATACTTGCAATTTTGCAGTGATAATTTCTAATGGATGCACGTGAGATGAAGCAGAAGTCTAACTATGTTTTGAATGAAGCCAGGTATTTACAGTTGGTGTGAGTTGCACCAAGTTAAGGCTGGGCTAACAATGAGACTCTTGAAATGTGGAATTTATCATGTACTCAGAAGTTCTGTTGCAGTGCAGCATTTGCAATACAGTGACATTAAAACAGTGTAATACTGTGCTAAGGTAAGGGAAAAAGATCTTAAAACTTTTAACTGCTGTTGCAAACATGTCTGTAAAAAGAGAAGTTAAAGAAAAAGAATTCTTAGTATGATCTTGCTGGGGACCAGCTAACTTGGTGCACTCTGTCGGCATCACATGTTACTTTAAGGTCTAACTGGTCTGCAAAAAAAAGGATTTGTTAATTTCAATGAGCATTTCAAAAAGCTGTTGCTAAGTAGCCTTTGGTTCTGTTCTTTGCTGTTTGCCACATGATGCTGCATTCAGTGGTGAAGAATAACCTCCAGAGTGTTTGTTTTGTTGAAGTCTATTCTTCAGCTCTATTTAGAGAAAGAAGATAGAAATCAAATGTCAAGAATCTAATGAACAGAGTTTACAACAGATCCAGCCTGTGGCAAGTCAAAGAGTGAGTCTGTAGATATTGTAATGTTCTTTTGGTTTAGATATGCAGCAATCAAAACTACCAAATTATTGATTTTAGGAGCACAGTTTCAAAAGGTGCCTAACTTTTATAAAGGGAATTAAATGCTGTTTTTCCATTTGGAAATATTTAGGTAAAATTAGGAGACTTTTAACATACTTTAAAGACATTGCAAATGCCATTAATTTTTAGAATGGTAGGGGTTTGATGGGGAAAACCCCTGTAAAACCCTCCAGTCTGTCACCTTGCTAATCCTGGATAATTCTGACTGACAAGGTGTGTATGCTCTTTACAAAGATACTTGCTTAAATTGCTTTGAAATACCCAACTTCCCTGTCCTCTTCGTGGCTTTTCTGGGGGGACTTGGATGGAAATCCTGAGGCTTTATGTGGCAAATCAGCAAGTATGTACACTCCTGCACACTGCTGAAATCTCTTCATTCACTTAAGCAAATGGGCGTTTGAAATCCTATCAGCAGTTTTGTAGGACTGAGTCCTTAGTGTCAGAGGAATACAGGATCTGGCTCCATTTTCTTCAACTTTCACTTGAGCCAGTATGCAAGGATTTAAATGGGACTTTGTTTAAACAGTAGCAAACGTGAAGTATTATTTTCTAGTACTAAGCTAGTGGTTAACATGTCTGTTTCTTGCTGTCTTGCCACCAATACTGTAAAAATGTATAATCAAACCAGCTTTAATTCTTGTAAAACTGAAATCGGTTTGTAAAACAATGTATAAATTGTGTTTCATAGACAGAAAAGCTTGTATTACTGAATGTAATATATGTGAAATGAATATATTATAGTCTATTTTTGCCATGGAAATAAATATTTGAAGCAATTGTGAGGTTTTATTGTTCCGTTATCAAAGGAAAAACCTGAGAACTTACTGTTCATGTGTAGTGCTAGGCTGGGACTTTGCCTTCAGTACACACAGGTGCGATCCCTCTTCTAACGTGCTGCAAGTACTGGATATAAAACTTACGCTGTCAAATACACACCAGGTGTCATCTTTGTGGCAGGAAAATCTTGTGCCTGCTGCCTTGTCATAATTTTTCACAATGTTTTGCATTTTCTAAAGGCATTTTTGGTACTGAACTTTCAGTTTCCCTCTAATATTTAAGTGTAGGAGGGATTAAAAACTTTTGAAAGTTGGACAACCCTTTCCAAAAGCGTAAGAGAGAGGAAACAGTTGATCGTATGCTTACTATCACTGGAGCTGCTGCCAACAACTAGCACTGAAGCTATTTTCATTTTAGAATTGGCATTGAGTTAAAAAGGGAGGTGATGCAACCACTTGCTCTACACACCTGATACAGCATGAGGTTTTGTGAGGTGAATACAAGAATTGCACACTGGACATTATAGTTTCACACTGGGCAATTGCATTTCCCTTGTCTCTGCTAAACATCTAGAACACTGTCCACCTAACTACATCTGAAACAATCAGGCTTTTAACTAAAATTTTGTCTTCTAGGTGTACTCAGTTTGAAGGCATTAATCAGCTTAAGGTAAGACAGTTACATACCATAGATACAGCTGTACTTGTCTGATCTGTTCCCAAGTCCTGGGGAATGTCCTGTGCGATGTTCAGTGTAAGCAAAGCTCTTTTATTAGATATGGCTTCAAAATAAGAAGAGGAAAAGGGGACTGCCAGGGACCCGACGCTCGTGGTAAAGCATTCAGCAGTTTTGATCAGACTTAGTATTTATACTGGTTTTAGACCTCAGGCAAAGGTATCTTCAGAAACCCAAATTTCCTCTAAATCCAAATGATTTTAAACTGTAGCTGCTATTTTCCAGCCCCTCTAAAATCCACTTTAGAGAATTCTGGTGGCTAGAGTTGGCTGACAGGGTAGCAACTTGATGCTTGGATTTGGCACATCTGGCCAGAAGCTTTCTTGGGCAAGAGCTCCAGGACTTGGTACACAAGAAACTTACGGGAGCTGATGAGAGAAGTTTCTAGCTTGACCAGCCCCTAAAGTAGGTCTTGCTCAGCTGTTAGGGCTGTTTAAATGTGGAATGGCTATGGATAGATGAAGGTTACATGAAACTCAGCAATGCTTGGTACCTAGCTGGAAGTTTTACATGTACACAGCTGCTCTGTTTAGGAACAGATGGTGATTTTCTTACACCCGTTCCTTTTCCCTGAGGGATAAATGACAGCATATGAATGTGTGTTCTTCCTCTCCACCATTTTTATGAGCATCCCCTGGATGCTGGACTCTGTATGAAAACAAGCTGCCCAGTGCCACAGAAGCACTGCCAGTTTGCCTCCTGCAGCTGAGGACTGCCTGTGAAGGATCAGACAATTTGTGAGTATGTTGGGAATGTCACGCAGGTCCTGGCAGGAGAATGGTACTGCAGGAGAGGTGGAGGTGAGTGAGAACTGGGGGCTGGGTGGATGCTTGTGAGCTCTAAGGAGGTTATGTCGTATCACTGTGTATCCCATTGTCTCACTCTGGCTCTTGCAAGTTTAAACTTCTGCTCCTGGCTTGTGTTTGAGGGATGGCAGTTCTGTGGCTCCAGTGGAACATAATGCTTAGGAAAATGGTGGTTCTGCTACTTCAAATCTAGTTCAGATGTTATTACAATTTAAATTAGCCTAATTAATTAAAGCCAAGTGTAAGTAGGATACAAATGAGCCTGGGACTATTTTGTCACAAAACTTCTTTATCTTTCAGAGGTGCGCAGGGTTGAAGACGTTTTGTAACATTTGACTTCCTGGCATACTTTGGGAGCTTTTCTAAAGTATGGATTTCAGGGCGCATGCCTGGTTTTGGCCTCTCCACTTGCATAATGACACAACACAGATGTGGGAGCTGGAAGGGGTAGAGCTTACAAGAATGCTATCCCTTTTCTGATCAATCACAGCTCCCAAACTGATTTGCATGACAGTCTTTCAGATGGACACCTAAGCTGAAACCATACATCTGTCATTCCCAACCTAGCAAATGTTTTGCTGCTCTGCTTATTCTGTGGATTTAAAATTTCAGCTATAATAAACAAAACAACCAGAAAAGACTTGGAGAGCTTGCAGATGAGTTTCAGGCTGTTATTATTAGCCATTTCTAGGATGACAATCATGTGCCTTACGTAAGTTTAGAAGGACATGAAATCCTTCCACAAGCAGTCCCCAGATTATCATACCCGAGGCAAATGAAGAGTTTTTCACTGATGTTAAGTACCTATGAAGAAAGAGTTTGTCAAGCCTGGCTAATACTGATAATCACTGATTTGAAGGAACTGCATACTTTTTGTGTGCATGTGTAGATCTGATTTCTTCTGTCTGCATCTGTGCTATTCACAACTGATTGATGCTGAGAATGTCTTTTCATTGACAAAGTCTTTAGCAAAAGACTTGAGAAAATTAGAAAATTGGTTTTAGTTTGATAATGTGGAAGATAAGTATTCTAGCAGATTTATCAGGGTTTATTGAATTTCCTGCATCATAGCAGTAAAGAAATAAATTGTTCTGAAGTGACTGTCTCTCAACCTCCAGAAACAGCAAGTGCTCACCCATATTTGAAAAATTTGAGTTGTCTCCTGAAGACCAGGAACTGTAGGTTTCCAACACTTTCAATTCCATTGTTTGCCGAATGTTTACTTCTTCCCTAAATTAGGAGAAGCAATTTAAGTTGCAACTATAATCTTAGAAATTGTTAGAATTATATATAATCTTAGAAATCTTAGAAATAGTTCTGCCTCAGTTTTCCTGTTTAAGTCATGCTTTCACTGATGCACTAAAAATACAATATTGTTTTTATTTTTCTAATCCTGTGGTCCTGCAAGCTCTCTTGCAAGGTCTCTTGCAGAGGTAGGCCAGGTCTGATAATCAGCAGAACTGATTAGATTTTCTTTGGCATGACTTTTGGCTTGAAAAAAGAATTTTTCTATAGAGAAGAATCAAGTCTATCAAGAGTGGGGATTCGATACAGTTCCTGACAGCAGCTCCAGAAGGATTAAGGAGAAGATCACATGCAGCGCAGTGGCTCAGCCGGTCTGAGACAGCTGGCCTGCTGATCCCACTCGATATCCCCCTGCAATACTGGGGCCAAGGACTTGTTCCTTCCAGAGTGCCCATAGGTAGCTTTTGCTTCCTCTGTCCTGCTGGATGGCTCTTTCAGCCTTACCTGGAAATGTTCCCTACCACCTTCTGTAGACAGACTGTGACCCTTGCTGGAGCTCATGGGTTTCTGTCTGAATTAGAAAATCTGTTGTCTGCTTCATAAGGAGAGGGGAAACATTGCAGTATGTTTGTAGTCATGATCAAAATGTAATTAGGAAAGAGGAGGAAAGTGCAATTGTCCACCAAAACCAGAAAGAAATATAGATGGTTGATGAAGGATTTGTCTTCTTCCCAAGTTCCTCTTACGTTTTAAAGGGCAGAAGGAATTGTTCCATAGCCATCTCAACCAGAACAGCAACAGGAATCCAAATGACAGCTATCAGATGCAGTAGCTTTGATGCACTGCAAAAAAACCCAATCTACTCAACTAGGGAGCACTGCTGAGTGTATGCACTCCCTGCAGACAGAGTAAATTTAGTGTCATGGTGTTAGGAGGGCTGCCATGCACTTTTAGTGCATTCACGCCATCAAGCTGGAAGTAAGATGCTCCATTTGAGCCTGTTTTCAGGTCAAAAGATCAGCCTTATCCCTCTGCACAGTGCTGATATTTAAATAATGAAAATAAGCAGAACTAAGGGCAATGGACATTCTGGAAATGCTGCACAAATACTACAGGTTGAATTTCCTGATACCTGGGAAGGTAACGTTGGCCACCAGCTGGCCTGTCCTACCACTCACCTGCCCCTCAGCTTTGTTACTGGAGCGTGCCTGAGGCTGCACCATGGGTGTTTTATGGCAGGGCTGTGCTCTCACCTGCCAGCTGCTTCCTCAGGTGAAGGGATGAACAAGGAGCTGGCTGGGGAAATGTGCCCAAGAATGCTTTGGGGAGATCTCATAGCACCATAAAGTGAACTGAACAGAGACTCTGAGATGTTCAAATAGTGAGGAAGAGCCATGGAGAAAACACATCCTATGGAAAGCCACAGCAAGGGCCTTTAAAGACTGATGTTTAGGCTGGAACTCCCTGTGTAAGGCTAAAAACTCTCAGGGTGGGAGGGGAGTAGCCATTATGCAAGCTTGTGTCTGGGGAGGGGAAAACCAAGATGAAAGCTTCACTACCTCCTCTTTCTGTTACAATCCACTGTTACTTTAGACAGTTGTGCCCAGCTTTTGGGAAGCCTCATAGCCAGATTTCAAACCTGTGCTATCTGTGTCATCTCTGGTCTTACTTGTGTCAAACGTTGGGAAAAAGCACGGTGCTAAATGCCTCTGAGCTGAATTTCTGATTGGAGAGGCTATACCTCTCAGGTCCTGCAAGGAATTCTCAGGCTGACAGGAGAGCTGATGGCCTTTGATATGTTGCTTCACTTCTTTGGCATGTGAGCATGCTTATGAGTGAGAGAAATGGATACTGGGAGGAGCTGGGGTCATCTCATAGTTGTGTTACTCATCTGGAACCAGGCTCTGGCTGCTGTGAGATGTAAGGTATGCTGCAGCCCTCACACAGATACTGTAAGGGGAGTCCTACAGGCTCGCTGAATTTTTGGGGTAACTGCAGAGAGCTCTGCACCTCGTGCTACAGATCACACTGCCTGTCCTCTACAAGAATGGGAAAGCACAGCTCTGCTGCCTGACAGGCTGAGGCTGTGTTCAAGTTTCTCAAGTTTCAGAGGCCTCCCTACTCCATTTATGTAGCCTTTCCTTGCCCTTCCCAAGGTCTGATTTCATTCCCCCAATGTGGTACGGCTGGAAGGACTTCAGGGGAACCTGTGTGTGCTGAAGCCTGTGATCTACAAGAGCAGCAAGGGCACAGCAGCAGCAGCCGCCTGTGTTGGTGCCCTGTGGGCATGTCTGGCATTCCTCCAGCTCAAAACGTGGTGTTGGGTTGAGGGCCCACACTTTTTGCAGGCCAGTGTCATGGTTTCAAAGATGAATGCAAGTGAAGTTTTGTGTGTTGTCACCTGGCTGTCAGGCACACCTGCCACCCTTTACTAGAATTAGCTTAGTGGGTGAGCTCAAAGGTACCATTAGGAGCCCAGCTGCTCTGGAGACTTTCTACAGAGAACAAGAAGTCCCATGCACAGCAGCCACTTCATCCTTAATTTTGGTACCCTTCACTTGAATTAACAATTCTTGTTGCTACTCATCAACTGCCTGACACCCTGGGGTCCTCCTAGGCTTTCTCTGAGGTGGCTGAAATGGAAATGAGCTTTGGGTGCTCCACAGCTCAGCTGATGATTCGTCATGCCAGTGGTAGCTGCTGATTCTTCTTTTCCCTTCCCAGTGATGCTTTATCCCTGTGACATGCTCAGCTTCCGCTGGCCCACGACCTGCTACAGGTTTTGAAACTGGATCCCTTGACTGGCTGTGACCCGTGCTGGGGCAATGGCTGGGGCAGATTAATTTACCGCTCACCTGTTTGCGTATCACTTGCTTTACGACTTGGAATAGAAACTGAATGTGGTTGTTTCTGAATGAAGCAGATTTCACTAAAGGAAACAGTAAGATTGGACTGCTCATATGTGGCATGGTTGTTTTGGAGAGTGAGAAATGATTTTTGTTAAAACCACTGGATGCTGTTCTGTTCCTTGTAATCTGTTTCCATACCAGGTGTCAGCTCTTGAGAACAGCAGGGTAAGTGCCTGGGAAGTGCCAGAGGAAAAAGGCTGATGGCTTTAGAGACATCACACAGCTGCAGTGCTCCGCACTTGCTTATCCATGTATGCTCCTGTCTTGGGTGGTCACAGATTATAGTGGGATACTGGACTTTCCCATAGCTTTCTGAAGTAGACCTTGAGTTCCAATTTTGTGGATTTTTTTCCTTTTGCATAAACTTTTAGGTCTCAAATACAAGCGCTATGATACAAAGCTGGAAAAATTGAGGGAGCTCCAAAATATGTTTGAAGGCCAATGTTAGTAAGTGGCACCTAAATCTCTACTCTGCACCTGTGTTCTACCCAACAATAGGTCTCACCTATGGAGAAGATGGTATCAGTAACAATTTCTTTTTTGCCAGTCCTTTCTTCCTATATTCTCTTTAACATTCATTTTCCATTGCTATTTCTCCTTACCCCAGGCTGTGGCCCAGAGCTGCTGCCTCTCCCAGGTGCTCAGACACAGGAACAGTAGCTGTGCACTAAAGGGCATTATTAGAATGTCTTGTTGGCTAGGCACTGTGCTGTCACCACAATGGAACAGCCTGCATTACAGGCTATAAATTAAACTCCTGGGCTTAATTTTTATTTATGCTGATGTTCTAGATCTCTTACTCATAATCCTTGCACAAATCATTGCTGAGGAAAAAAGTAGCCCTTTTTTCCCCACTGTCTGATGGAGCCATTTCTACTTGAATCATGAAATGCTGTCAGTTGAGCTGCATCATTCTTAAAACTTCTGTTGCATAGCTATAAAGGACATGAAAGTGTACAGAAATGCAGAGAAACAAGATCTTGAAGTCATTCTGCAGCTAAGCCTAAGTGAAAACTCTGTAGGGGCTCTGTAGACACTGGGTGGATCAAAGATAAAATGGCTTGATGGTTGTTGTTTTCTGGTCAGCCCTAAGAGCTATAAGCACCTTTTTCTTTCATCCCATTAATCTTTACTTCAAATGACTGAAAGTCCCACTTCGCTTTGTAAATAAACAGAATCCTACCTTTGGAAAAAAGAGCAATGATGCCAAAACTGTAGCTTTAAAGATAAGAGGCTGTTTTGTTACAAAGTAACACTAGCAGGCTTTTGCCCATTTGAAGAAAACATTGATGTTATGATGTATTCTCATTGCCCACATGAATCTGGGCAGAAAAAAAGTCTTTATGTTGCAGATCACAGCCGCTGGCTGCTCCTAAGTTTGTTACATCAGAAGGACTCAGAACAGTAACGCTGTGTGACTGCCGCCTTCTGCTACTGCTTGTGCCAAGACTCAAGTCTAACACAAAGTAAAACGTGGTGAGATAAAAAAATCCAAACCCAACCAAAACCCTCAGAAACAAAACGCCAAAACTTGCAGTGTTGATTAATCTTATCAGTGATGTGCGTCAGGCTTGCATATCAAGGTCTTTAAACAACTTATGTTTTAAGCACCACCTTAAATGTGAATAGAAGAGAGAAAGTCTTAAGCCCAGGGCACCCTGAATTTGCTTTTGGATCTGCAGATAAACTGATCTTATACAGATAACATTTATCTAGAATGTTTTTTCCCCACTATCTGATAGGAGTGGCTGTACAATGAGAGAAATCAGTTCTGTGGACTAGACTGACTGCTCCAGTTGCTGGATACTGGGGTGTGTGATTCTCTGGTTCTTTACCACACATTTCACTGTGGATCCAATAAATGTTCACACTTACGGTTTAGGCAGACAGGTACTTTCTTTGTGAAAGGTCTGTTTTAATGAATTTACTTCCTCTTTTAAGTTGCATCTACCCAGAAAAAAATGTCACTGATGTTGAGACAGTTCATCAACAGGAAATATGGTCAAGGAGCTATTTTTATTTATTTTTGTGTTACTCGTATTACAGGAAATGAGTATGTCATTACTTGTGCCTTTCTGTGAGGTTCACTGCTGTGGTATTTTCTTACAGTATTTTTTCATTTACAGAATTTGAATGTGGAATTCTTATTAATCTTTGATCAGACTCATGTTGACAAGAAGCCGAAGTTTGCTGAGTGATGTTTGCTGATGTACAAGTCACAAGTGTAGAGACAGGTAGGGAAAAAACCCCCTAAATTCCCATTATTGACCAAGAATGGAGAAATTGGAGGGCCCCAAGAGTGGGTGAAGTCCTGTCTGAGGAGCAAAAAGGCTTTATACTTGGATACATCTAACCGTGCTCTTCAGCTTTCTAACCAGTCCCTCTGTGTCAGAATTCTTCATAAAGTACAAACAACAGTTTCCTAGGGCATCCCCTTCTGTTCAGCTCTCCGAGGTAAGGAATAGAAGAGGGAGTTTCCTTGGGGATGGGAGAAGACCTGTGATCACTTGTGATTGAGGACAAACCCTCTGCACTGTACTGACTCAGCCCTGTGGCCAGATCTTTTCAACAAGACAGGCTCTGATGAGGGGATGCAAAAGTCCTCACATTATCTCACCTGCTTTGCAGTGAGACAGAGCACTCATGCTGCAGGCCAGATGTACAAGGCAGCCAGCTGAGTGTGGCAGATGAAAGGCTGGTGCCCACCTGCACAGCCACATGTACATGCCTAACATGAACTCCGGTGCTGTCATTGTCAACAAGTGCAATTTATTATTGTGGAAAAGGCACCCAGGAAGGTGCCTTTTCCTTTCTTTGAGAATTATGTTCTGCACTGCAGTGCTGTGACTGTGCCAGATATGTTGTTTTTCTCTGACTGGCTTCCTCTAGATGTTTTTTGACATTTCTTTTGTCCAAAAGTTTATGCTTCACAAGTGAAGCAGTGGTCTGTATCTGTAGGAGCTACTTGAAGCTGCAATGGGTCACCTGGCCGACAGAGTCACAGTCTTTGGTCAATGCTCACGAGGCACAGGGGAGGTGGGTGGTGGCAGCTGTTATGTATGAACTGGTACAACTTGGGCTTGTCCTTGGAGGAAGAAGGTTAAAAACTGATCCTAGGAGATATTAGGGGACAGGCTTTATCCAGTTCCTAAGACTTCTCCTAGTTCCTCACCTACAGCAGAACAGTATGACTTGCCAGTCTTTCCTCAGAACCTGCTGAGCTCATTCTGCAGTAACTGGAATGTCAGGCAATAGCTGTACTCCGATTAAACAATGAAATTGGGGTTGATTTTGTGCAATGCATGTCCTAACTTCAGTTTAAACTTTAACCAGAAAATACATCACCTCTTCTCCATTTGCTGTACAAGGTGCCTGATGTGTCTTCTACTAGATAGTCCTAGCCATCAAACAGTGAGCAACTCAATCCTTTTCCAAAACCAAAGCCTGATGCAGAATGCTATGCTGTGGTTGTCATCAGTACAAGAAATTGAACTTAGTGGTCTCACTCAGTTAAGAACTGAAAATAAAGTACTGCAGTCATTAATCAATGTAGAACTCTTAAATGTTAGTTTTGTTCTTGTGAAATAATTTGATTTTTCATTTGTGGGCTTCTGTGAGTGGCAACACAGTGGAACTGTTTGTCCGTTCCGGAAGAGGACATTTTTTGATGTTAAATTGATGTTAAGTTGTTTAATTCTTGCAGACTACAAAATCTCAGATCTTTATAGCAGGACCACAACTGCACCATCAATTAATTTATTTAAAACAATAAATATTGCATAATTTATTATGACATCTTTTAAAAATATAAAACTAATTTTAATATTCTCAAGTTTGTTTCAAGTTATACAATTATAGGCAAAATATACAAAATTCTTCTGATAACGGACCCATTATCCTTTAAGGTCTAATTTACACAGAGATTAATTAATGCCCAATTAATAGTATCCTGCTAGAGAGATCTTAGCAGTGTTTAAACAGAAATAATTGAAAATAAACCGAACCATTTACTACTAGTTGACAAATGGCAGTTCACCACAGAAGGAGCTCTATCCCTGTGTAACAGGTAAGTTTTGGTTACTATTATGAATAGTTACGTGAAATGTGAAGGGTGTCTGCAAAGTTTTCTTTCAGTTCATCAAGTTCCTTATTGACTTCCAAATCACTGTCACAAGCAATCAAGTTTGAAGCTGCCTCACATGTGGGTAAAGTGTCTGGGTGTTCTTCAAATTCCACACCACAGAAATCAGACTCTGTCCCAGCATCCATCATTTCTGTGGTATCTTCTGAAAAGTCCTCCCTGCTCTGTGTCTCCCTTGACCTTTCACTGAATGACAGTGATTCACATTTGTTTGGTTCCTGTAATGACAAGTTGATGCTCTCAAGGAATTCTTCACTTTTTGTAGCTTTCCTCAGCCTGTGACCTTTACTGGTAAACTCGAGCTCTTCTATCGTATCAGACTCCTGCAGATCCAGTGACTCTGAGGCTTCCCGGCTTGCCTGGATCAGCTCTGTCTCGCTGTCCAGGCCTGCATGGATCAGCTCTGTGTCACTGTCCTGGTCTTCATGGATCAGCTCTGTCTCGCTGTCCTGGCCTTCATGGATCAGCTCTGTGTCACTGTCCCGGTCTTCATGGATTAGCTCTGTGTCACTGTCCCGGCCTTCACGGATCAGCTCTGTGTCACTGTCCCGGTCTTCATGGATTAGCTCTGTGTCACTGTCCTGGCTGCAGCCGAGGTCTGATTTCAGCACATCCAACATCTGGCGCATTTTGCCCTAAGGGGTGAAGGAAGAAAGGGGTGACACTTCTCCAGCCCCATGGCACCTGAGCATTGCTCAGACTCAGGGCTTGACTGACAGTAGGAAAAGGACGCTGCTTGCAATCAAGTGACTAAATTAAACACTGAGTATCACCAAACTGAATTGACTGTTGTCCATTTGCTGTCACTGTACCGGTGACTCCTGATCTGCCACAATCCATGAGACTGCAAATCTCATTTATGGAGAGAGAGGCTCCCCACTAAGTATTCTGGTTACCTTTACCCTCAAATATTCAGTGCATTTGCCCTGCTCTTTGGAAACATCACCTAAATCATATGCAGAGAGAGAGATGATTATAAGGGCAGCACACACCTCATCCAAGCGGTTCTTATTTTCTTCTATACAGCACTCAAACAGTTGATCCAGAACCCTACAAATAAAAAACCAAATTATTTCACAGGAGAAAACCCAACTTTTACCAGAGCTACATAAAGCAATGACTGTAGTTTTTAATTTTAATTTCTTAGCTGAATGGCACCTCTAAGACTGTTTCAGCTACACTGTAACAAAGAGGGCTACCTGTAGTCAGCAACCCACTGGACACGTGCTCAGCAGGCAGACCTGGCTTTGGGCAGCACATGGCAACCATGGGGTGACTTGTAGCACAACTATGCGTGTGTTTGTTCTGTTGGGCCTATATGCTGGGAGAAATCAACAATTCAGAGGTGATTCTACTGGCATGCTGAAGTATGCAAAATCTCTTGGATGCACCATAGTGGCTGCTATACACAAGAATAAAGAGAAGGAATAAAATCCAGCTTCAGTAAAAAAAAAATCCAGGGAAAAGTCCTCAGTCCTAAGAGCTCTCTTCCATTGCTTAGGCAGAATGAGAAAAAAAACTCTGCAGAGAATATGTTCTGTGACAACTGAAGTACACAGCCACTGGAACAGTGAAAAGTCAAGTGACTTTAACCTATCTTACATGAAAAATTATTAAAAAAAAGTGCAAGAAGGGTTCTAATGGAAGACAACATTACTGTAAAAAAGAGCCAGAAGGAGACCGCTCTCAAAATTTTTAAAGTTTTTTTTACTTGGTGTACTTAGTATTCTCATTGACAGCCTTGACATAAGAAGAAAAAAATAAGAGGGCACAGAATTGGAAAAACAGCTAGAAATATTATCAACACAAGCAAGATCAGAATATTAAGAAATTAGACTGTCTGGAATGGGAAATTACAAAAATGGGTAAAGAGTCTGTATATATATAGAAATACTGCAAGTTTTTTTGCATAAATTGAGAGTTCTTTATTAGAAAGAACCAGTGTGGTGTTGGAAAAAAGAAACCTGATTTAGCAGCTGGTGAACCTTTATCTGAAAGAGGATGTAATCCTGGCAACCTATGCTGAAGACTGAATTCATACTGGAAGAAGGACAGAAAGGAGATGAAGGACCTGTTGTGTGAAAGATTAGTAACTCGGTTTATTTAGCAAAACAGATGTGGCAGACTAAAATGAGTTCTTCTTTAGCATTATTCCATCTAGGGTTCCAGGTCAGTTTCTAACAGAAGCTTTTATCTCATGGTACACAGCAGCAGATCAAAGTAAATGACCCACAGGAATGTCCTAGTTCCCCTTTCTTCCATAAAGCAAAAAAGAGGAGGAAACAAAACAAAAGCAAGGGCTAACTGTGTATATGTGTATATAAAGAAATTATTACTAATCACTGCTTCCCTTTCTTATGGAGTCCAGGGGTTTCTGACATAGCACTATAAAATTGAAAACAACTGTAACCTACCTGTTAGAAAATAACCCAAGTCGAAGAATTTCATTTGTTACATCTTCAATGAAAGTTAAATATAAAAGCTCCTCTTCTCTGCAGGGAGAACAGAAACCCCAATGTTAAATGCTTTACCATAGAAACATATATGACACACTGTAGTAGGTCTAATCACCTTCATGGGAACAGCCATTAAGATTTTATAGTTCTTGTATCAGTGGTTATTTTTCATAACCGGTAAGTCTAGCAGGACAAACTAAGACTTTCATTCAATCTAGATAATAATAAAAGACGGCAAAATGTGAGACTGTTATAAAGGTGGTCATGGTACTTTGTCTTTATGTTAACTTTCTGTTGTGGTATAAATTAGCACAGAGATCCCAAATGAATCTTGGAGCATGTTCAGAACCTGCTTTGCACTCAAAGGAGAAAGGGGAGTTAACTGGGAAGAAAGTGTACAATTGCAGTTTGATGCTCTGGGTAGAGGCTTCCAAAGGAGCTTCTAGAGAATCTGACTGCAGCTGAAAATTGCTAGTCCTAAATGGAAGCTGAGAAGAGTTTAACTGCTTATTTGGCAGCATCCACTCATTTCAACACATCTATCTCCTTGATGTACAAAATCCTGTTAGTGTGAGACGTCACTTTCACCTCTTATCTCTACTTTAATACCTCTAAAAGAGTTGTTGATGCTAAATACTCTAAATTGGACACTCTCCAAAAGTCTGGAGTTCTCCTTGAAAGACAACAATAGAGAAAACCCCAAAATATTTCAGTCCTGTTTTTCTTTCATAGTGATGCCTTTTCCTGGTCTTAAAATCAAGAGTCAAACACGGTTAGAAGGGGAAAAGGAATTTTACCTTGGTATTTATTTTAAGGATCCTTTGGTGCACATGTCCAGGTCATGCGCATTGAAATGCACCCCGCCGAAATGCCCACCCCAAAAGATCGGGTATAACATTATAGGTTTTACTAATTAGCATATCTATCAAAGATTCCCCAATGAGAGGCTCAAGTGAGCCCCCCTCCCCAAGGAGCCTTCCCCTGGATAGTTCTATCTTAGTTTACAGAATGTGTTCTGGAGAGGACCTTGGGGTCTGGGGCACACTGATCCCTAGCTACGAAGCTTCTAAAATGTTTAGTCTCTCAGCTTGACAAACAAATCCAGGAATGTAGGCAAAAAGCACAGAGAATACAGAAGTTGTAAAAAAGGTATAACAGGGGTATAAAAGGCAAAAAAATCTTCATGGCATCAATAGCATCTTTTTAAGTCTTCCAAAGCATCCATTCAAATTCTATTGAGTCATTCTCCAGTCTTAATAAACAGAAAATAAAAAATGGAATACAACTTGCATGACTTTCATTACATGAAATTTGTTACCGTGCGTAAAGATTGTAATTTTGGTTTCTTCTATAGTCAAGGAAGTTATCTACAGCTGGTATTTGAGACCTCTATTATAAGCCCTAAGCTGGGGAAAGACAAGCCTGTCCTAAAGCACAAAGAATGGAATGACTTTCCCAAGGCCACTTGATGAAGCGTTAGTAATGTTTCTGATTGTAACTCAAAACTCTTCTAATTATC
The DNA here is from genome assembly GCF_000691975.1 of Corvus brachyrhynchos. Classification (NCBI taxonomy): domain Eukaryota; kingdom Metazoa; phylum Chordata; class Aves; order Passeriformes; family Corvidae; genus Corvus; species Corvus brachyrhynchos. The sequence goes on along the minus strand of NW_008237222.1, from coordinate 2,883,932 downwards.
ATCAAATTTCAGTGCAGAAATGTGGTAAGAATGCCCTTCAGTTTGGTGTTTCATTTGCCAATATTTGATTCAGAGATTACAGACCTAAAAAGAAATGGAAACAAACTATAGGCACTGTACAATCTTCTGAAGTTATAATGAATTTTCTTCATTTTTAGATTCACATAAAACTTTTTAAGTATTGTATGTTTCACGTTCATCAGTTTTGAGGAAAGCTTTCTAATTTGATGTTGTAAATGAGTAGAAAAATGGTTTAAGCATACTTACTCGGCCTCAGCAGTCCTCCTTGGTGAACACTTCTGAGGATGCCGTGATGTCTCTCTAATCAGAAAATCAGAGGGCAAGAAAAAGAACAACATTCTAAACCTCTTTTATACTACCTGACATGTAATTTTCTTCTGGAGCCACAGTGTGCCATTATACCATTCCTTTTGCGAAAAAGGCCATCATAACACCCCTGAACCCTGCTCCAGCAGCAAAATCCCCTGCTTGCACTGAAACCTGAAAGACTATGGTTCAAGAACATTACACCACCTCACTTGACACAGTGCTCAGAAGACCTTGGTGCTACTTAGGTGCTATTCAATCTCTGCTATCCATTAGAGTGCTTTTTCAACTCGGAGTACGTTTTTCTCCTCAGATAAAAATGCCTTTGTATGAAAAGGCCAGAGAGCAAATCAGCGACTCATGCATGACACTTAGGTCAGCAATGAGGAGAATCAGCTCGGAGCCTGTGGGTTCTGGCCTGATTTCCAACACTGCTCTTGTATTGTAGCAATCTCAGTATTAAGTTTTCAGAAAAAGATGTGGGAAATACTCCTGGTTTACAATTCTCACATACCACAGATTCGAAAGGCTGGATGCCTGGAGACACTAAGGGGAAGTACTGATTGGAATACCAATGCACTGTTTAGTTAGAGTACTATATAGTCTGTGAGCCCCGATGTACAGAACTAACAATGGTAATAATGCATCATCGCTCTCATTTCTGACAAAAATACTGATATATTTCAGAGCTCTCTTTTCTTAATTGGCTTCCCAGTGGAACTTATCACAAGCAAATAATGAATTTTGAAGTTGGGAAAGGCCATTGATGTGAAAAACCCAACCTAACGTAAGTCCTGTGAGAAGAGACTTAAAAAGAGAAATGGCAGGGAAGACTTATGGCCTAAGGACCAGCTGTATAGAAAGAATGGGCATTTCAAATATTTCCTCCTGCTGTAAATCAGTCACCTTAGGATGGAGTATTGACAACCATCTATTCCTCTCTCAGGCTCATCCAGAGTATATCTTTTAGCTTCAGCCTACAATACAGAGATAAAAATCTTTATTATCAGTGCAAATACACATAAAATTTTTCCATTAAAATTAATCTATTAACTCTCTGTGATTAAGCCCTAGAAATTTTATGTCTTTTCTGAGAACTCTGGGTAAACAGACAAAAGGGACACCTTCTTCTGCTGAAAAGTCATGTACCAGTTATCTGTGGCCTCAGAAGATATTTGATAGTGCACTTACAGAAAAAAACAAAAAAAAAATTAAAGAGATCTCTTTATGTACCTCAGAATTTTTTATTTATTGTTTTCACTCGTGTTCTGAAACTCTCTCCTCTTTGGAATGAATTCATGTCATGGCAATAGAGAAAAGAAAACCTAAATCAGCTGTTCACTGCTGTGGCAGTGATGAAATGTATTACCCCACCATGATGGCAATGGGTGTGGGAAGAGTACCCACTGGTAGATAATATTATTACCTTTGATGGGATCTTCTGGTGTTCACACATAACTTTTCTCACATACACTTTGTCTGCAGATGGAAAGCTACAAAATTTAGAGAAGTATTAGTTTTCCAAGTAGACTACTTTCAATATATGCAGGATGAGAAAACCAGTTCCACTGTGGAAATTTCTCATCGGTCTGAACAGAACATAGTACCGAACAGTTCAGAAAATTTCTGCCAGAGTTAGGTTCATATAATATCACTAAGTTATAGTTTGTTTTGAAGGATGACCCTAGTCATATACAGGTGATCCAAATTAATTACTTAGCTGCACATTAACAGGGGATAACTAAATTATCCAAAATAATTGTTCAGAATTAAGAACAGAGATGATCCTAAAATTAAAAGTGCACCAGGAAAACAGATGACCCACAGCCAGAAAGTCAACAGTTGCAATACAGAGCCAAAGCTATCATAATTCTAGTCTTAGGAAATTCCCAATTTGTCCTATGAAAAAACTGGAGTTGGACATGCAGGCATGGAGGACACAAAAGGGAAAAGATTTCTCTTTACAAGGTAGTATCACTAAAAACAAAACTAAATCAGAATTGTTCAATTTGCTGAGAAGTTCTATGCAAGAGAAGGACCCTAATTTTGTTTAAAATATTTTATACGGGGTATATCTGAAGGTATTTAAATTCAAGTGATAAAAAACCAAGGAAAAGCTGCATTTAAGAGTTAAAAACGGATCTTTGCATGATGTATTCATTAACAAACTGGAAAGTATCAGACTCCAGGGGCAACAGTGGGGAACTACTTGCATGCTCTTACTGGTTAATTCTTTAAGAGATGGAACTATACACCAGAGATAGCATACAGAAGACAGAGGGAATGATTATCACCAGCAGATGTGAGATTCCACAGTTTGAATTTAGCGGCACTTCAATCTGTATAGAGTAAACTAGTTGTTCCAGAAAGAGGACAGTAAAATACTCCAGTGAAAAAAAGGAAAATCACATTCTGTTCTAGCTTTTGCTAAGGCCTATCTAGAATAACTTCAGAATAATTACTCTGGTTTTATACAACTGTAATGAGAGCAAAACATGTTGCTTTTATGAAGATACTGTTAGGATAACTAAATTCCAGAGTTACAAAATAAAGTTTCAATCTCTGTACCTGATCATATCAGTCTGTGTTTGAGCTTCCACACGCTGCTTGCGGCGATTTTTCTTCTTCCTTCGAGCAGGAGCGTAATACCTGTATTCTGTCAGGAGAGATTTAGCATTTGATATTAAGGTGCGTGGAGTAAAAGGTTTTCGGCTCTTGGTAAAGTATTCAGAGTGCCTCTCTAGAAGATCCCCGCTGCTCACTTTGGGGTTGTTTCCTTGACACCTCTGGGAACAACCAATGCTCACAAAATTATCAATGGAGTGACTGCATGAAAGTCCAGAGTGTTTACTTGGTGGCCTTGACGTACAGACACATGAGTGAGATGCCCTGGATGTATTCCGAGAACATTTTCTGGCATGTTTAACTGGACTGGAGCGAACCGAGCCATGCTGGCCAAAAGGAGACGGTGCTCTTGATAGGTACTGTGCTTGCCCAGCACAGGGGAAGAGATTGTCTTCTACTTCCAAGAAACTCTAGAAAAAAATAAAACAAATTTGATTGCTTTGCAAATTACCTACTTTGCTCATGATGGTACTCCCAGCTACTACTGTTACCAACTTGGAGGTATTTTCTATGTAAAAACTTTCAATTTTTATAAGATCAAACTGGTTTCACAGCAGCCTCAGTGCTAACAGATTTTAAAATCTAGTCACAGGAAATAAGAGAGTAATAAGCAAATGGTTTGCTTCGGTAGCAAAACATTGGTACTCTGTTACAGAATTTTGATGGCTACATCAAACCAAGAGTTTAATCAATACATTTTTAGAAGTCAAGGAATCATTGCACTGAGGCAAATTATTTTACCTGGATATGCTCTGTTCATACCACCTGGGCAAGCGAAGGATTAGCCATAATTATCCCATGCTTAAAAGTTCAACATTATTCCTGAATTGTATTATGACACTGTGGCAAAGGCATGTAAGACAAAAACACAACTAAATCTAAGTGACATCTTAAGGTGGGGTTTTTGGTTGGTTTGGCCATTTGTTTGTTTGTTTTGTTAAATTTGAAAGAACAATTAAATAGAAATTTTATTTCCGTCATAGAGAGAGCCTTGAAAAATTTGCAATTTCAAAGCATTAATACCTGGACAGGGTATGCACACTAGTAAATGTGCTTTACAATGTGTTTTAAACACCTTACGAAAACAGTTGTTTTATGTGCTTTTCCTACCTAGGATACAGCCACCTACCAAATATTCTGTCAGTCAGTGAAAATTATGTATGACATTTTACCATCTCCAAGGGCAGGAATAATGCAGAACTGGAAGATTAAACCAAAAGCCTATCAGCAAACAAAATTTTGTATAAACCAACTTATTTCATCCACACATATAACTGTGAAATTCAAGTTCTCTTACACACAACTGCATGATGGAGAAGACACGACTCCCATTGTGTGTACTCAAACTATCTAGCACCACAACACTCAGAGACAATGCTTACAGTGCAACAGTGAGGGAGACAAGCTGAGGATAGTGTTATTCTGGAAAGTCTCACTGCTGTACCACACAATCAACAGGGCAAAATAACAGCTAAAATATAACAAGTGAGAAAACCCAATTCAAAACCAACAGCTAACTTTCTAAAATTATTATCATACTTTCCTAACACTGGGGCAGTTCATATAGGTCCACATCATCAGCAACAAAGTGCTGTAGGATTTAAGAAAATGTATACAAGTAGAGGTGTTTCCTAAGAAGAAAATTCAATTTCTAAGGCTATCTTCAGTTTTTAACAAACTCGAAGTTTAGTTCAGATAGGCTAACACAGAAATTAACTTGTTCATGTACCTCCACCACCTGAACAAAGAACAGGAAGATAAGGAGACACCAGTACAGACCACAAGCTCTGCAGTGACAAAAGGAAGAAAAGGAAGGTGATTTCCATATGTTTCATTCATCTCTATTATGCTTCTATCACACAAGTAAAAATGTGAGCAGAAGCATTACATTACTGAAGTTACTGAAGGAACATCTGCCCTATGGGAAGCCTGAGAAAGAGTGGATCCAGTATAGTATGACTTCATACATATGCTGTGACATGCATTTATTTATAACATACAACCATAATGCCAGTTGAGAAGATTCACAGATTCACCAAGTAGCTTATCCTGATCTCACCATTAATCTATGTGCAAACTACTTTGAGAGACTAACTCTGAAACACAGATCCAGTGCATTTCCAATGGTGCTTCATTGCCTGAGCACAATATAAACCTGGAGAAAATCCTCAAGAATATCTCACTTTCTGAAAATAATCAGCTGATTAAGATATGGATTGAAGGCTGGATGTGTGATTTTCCCCACCACGAAGTGACAATGGACTGAATGCCAACAGAAGTCACAAAAACAACTGTAAAATAAAGTGCCTGTGGGGATTTTGCAAGATAACCAATATTTGTCCTGAGGCTTCTGAGATTTCCTACTGGGGGGTGTAAAGAGAGAAAAAAAAAAAAACAATGACCAAAATCGGAAATCTTTATACATTTATTGAAAATTCATGACATTGTAACCTACTAATAGATAGTATACCTTGTAATTATACACAGATTTTCTATTATACCACTCAACCCTAATAAAGGTGTTTTTAAAAATTCTGAGCAATAGACTCTTAGCGTATAAATGCTGCGTTTTCTCGTAACACTGCTACTGTTATTGCTTAGAATCGATACAATTTCATTTTTTTCCTTTCAAACACAGTATTTTAAATTAAAGCTCAATTATGATGAATATACATTTTGTAGTATGCAGTAAATGCTATTTAGAGGAATATTAAAAACGCAGCTATTTTACCATGAAAATTAAGTCACAGATCACACTGCTGTCATACCATGTATTTCCTTCAACAACAATTTTCTCTCACATCAGTAAGACCTATCTACACTATTCTGGTACCCCAAAATAACCAGAGTTGCTGGTGCCTAATACAAAGAGGTATTTTTCAGTTAGCTGAGGCAAAATAAGCTCTTCTTGATGGTGTCTCACATGAGTCAACTTTATTTTACTACTACAGCATAATTAACTGCTGAACTGATAACATGCAGTCACAAAGCCAAAAAAATGCCTGTGTTAGCAAGCAGTATAATGAGGCTTACCAGTGTGATTGTTTGCATATAAAGTAGTTGCAGTGGTAGCTCAGCACTACAGAAAACTGATAAGACTAGAAAGTTTCAGAATCCACCTATACAGATGTTTTGAAAAGCTAATTCCATACCCTTCAGTCTATATTATAAGCAGCTTAATTCTTGTAAACACTTTACTCTCAGTGACTAAATCAGTTCATTGAACTGCAATATAAATCAGATTGTAGAAGCATTTGTGAGCATATCATGACTGGTTCCCTGCATTATGCAAAATAATTAAGAAAAGATATGAAGTTACATTAGCCAATTATTTATCTACACCTCATGAAAGTGACATGTTCTGCTCCTCAGAAGCAGTTGAGTTGATCCTAAAACAAGACAAAGGCACAAGGTTGATATGGCAATATCCTAAGTTCAAGCACTCTTTATATATGAGGAAGCTTAGGGCAGTTCTTCTCTTCTCCTTCTCAAGTATTTCGTAAGTAGAACAGACCAAGTAGCTCTCTGGTGACTAGAGAGAACTGCAACCCTAAGCTGCATCTGTGTCAGCTGTGAGATGTACTCATTCAAGTGCTGAGAAAAGAATGTCTTTCAAAGCCCTTATCCTGAGGCAAAACTTTACTACTCAAACAGGAAAGAATTACAGCCACCAAGTAGATGAAGAAACAGTATCATGAACAAGGAACTATGTTGGACACTTCAAAAAGATTTTAAGGAGTGTCAGAGAATGCAGTTTGTCTGCAATTTGTCACTTGTGAACTTCCAGAAAATTATCTGTACACCTGCATTGCAAGGAAACTGTAAGCAAGTATGCTCACATTCTTCTCTAGTCTGTTATCTGTAAAATCATCAGATGTTTAAGTAGGAAACACACAAAAAACCAGACAAAAACATGCCTACAAATATACAACAGTACACATTAAAATAGATTTAAAATGTATTTATTTCTATTCTTCAAATAAAATTTTAAAAATTCCATGGTAGTATCTCAGCTTTAGATATTACAACTATCAAGAACTATAATGTAATTTGAAGTAAAAAATCTGGACTTGTATCTTGCTTACCAATATATGTTCCTATTCTGTTGATTCAACCAAGTATAATCTGTTTTGAAAGATACAAATCTACTCAATGATAGATTTCAGCAACCCCCTTAAAAAGTTTCATAAAGTATGTATTTATGCTTCAATTTTATTAGTCACAAAACTGGGGTAAACTGAATAGTACTTTGCAGCAAGCTTGTAGAAAGAGGACCTCTGAATTTTCATGGACTCTGTGGAAAAGAAAATTCAGTAAAAACACATCAAAGCATACTGCTGTCATCTGACGGGCAAAAGTAGTAACACAGAGAAAGAATCCAGATTTCTCTGTAAGCTACTTTCTACGAGAAGTTTAGTTTCCCAGCTCGAAAGCCACGAAAGTATCAGCTGCCCTATAAAAACCAAACTTTGAAAAGAAAGGTTGCTAAATACCTTTTCACATAAAAGGTCCAAGGCAGCTCTCACTGGGGTCACTGAAGTTACAGTAAGATTAATTTAATCTTGAAATTAACTTGTTCTTGTATGAAAAGGTCTTCCAATAGAATAGTTCATCTACCATCAGAAAATGAGATCAAAGAGATGCTTTATGAACTGCACTGTCAGGATACAGGAGCTGCCATTTTGCAATAAATGCATATGATTCTTTTAACTTGAGACGGCCACTTAAATATTGCTCTAAGTCAGCTGAGCACCTGCCCTCTCTGTCTGGACAGACCAAAGGTCTTCTATAGGAAGTGACAAGCTGCCATTAGAGAAAATTCATACAAATATGTGAACAAATTGGACCCTCTATGAATATATTAAGTTTCTATACATCACTATTTTTCAAAATTATGTTCCTGTTACACTCTTTTTCCAAGTTTCCTTGAATACTGTGATGTTATTAATAAGGGGTATTACTGAATGTGCATTAATTCAAACTGAAGCAGCCGGGATGGGGTCTGTGGCTCAGACCCAAAACGCCGGCACAGCTCCAGAGAGAGCGTCCCACAAGGAACAGTGCCCCAGAGGTCTGCGGCGATCCCTCGGCCGCCGGGGTGCCTTTGCAGGGGGTGCCTGTCTCAGCAGGCTGTCAGCTCTTCAGTGATTCAGCAAGAGTGATTTCAGCTCTTGTGCTGCAAGGCAACCCCCAGGCCGGAGCAGGAGGAGACAGATGAGAGGCCCGTACAGCAGTTCCGCATGGGGCAGCTTTATTAGCCTGCACCCCGCGAAGGGGAGGCCAGGGACGAGCTCTCTGATCCCACAGGGGCAGAGGGCTAGATCTTAGAGGGATACAGGGGTGGGTGTGAGGGGGTAAAAGCCAGTAGGTTACAAAGGATCTGTAGAGGTCTCCAAGAGGATCATGGGTCTGTGTCCTCTCTCGCCGTAACTGAAAGGTGGCTGCCTTTTCCAGAGGGATTCTGCTGGGAAGTTGTGCAATCTCCCTATTTAAGCAGGCCTCCCTCAAGGGTAGAGGCTGGGCATACCCTACATCAAACAACCAGCACAGCAGGTGATTGTCACTATGAAGCCTGAAAGGAAATCATAACATTCCTAATGAAAACAACTTTCTTTGACGCTCAGAAGATTCTTCTGCTTTGTTTAGTCACTGACATCTCCCATTATGACAGAACTAATTTAAGCACAATACATGTTCAGACTGGTGGTATTGTAAGAGTATAATAAATCTTTAAATATAAACCATTTGAGTAGGCATTTCAAACAGCCACACGTGTGTTGCACACAAAATTAACAAGAGACTAGAACCAGTTAATGGTGTTTCCCAATCTATATTTCATATGCACAAGCAGATGGCCATAACTTTCATTCTTCAGAAAAAAAGTATCTCAAAAAACAGGCTGAAAGGGATCTTGAAATGTCAAGGCAACAGCATACTTCAAATTACTAGAAGAGAAATTTAACCTCCTATGAAGCAGCCTTCCAGACTTTTGGCATGCATTAATTTATTTTAAAAATTCATTAGCAGCCAGAAATGCCTATAATAGGATTACTTGAACATGAGATATGAAATACCAAGTGCTGTTCAAATCAGAGATCTTAGTCATGGCCAGCTCAATTCAGGTAGAATTTCAGAAAATCTTATTTTGAAAAACGAAGGAAAAAAGCCACAGTCTGTTATAATGCATCCTTCCATTTTAAAGCTGGGAGTTCATGCAGTAGTTAGAGACACATGTTACTTTTTCATTGCAAAATTGTTTTGCAATGAAACAATTCAAGGAACTTTGCCTGCCCCAAGTTTTCAAAAAGTAATACGGAAGGACAAAAATGGTAATAATAAAAAATAAAATTTAGATTTTAAATATCACATTTACTCCCTTTTCTTATTCATGCCTGTGCTTTCATGCATAACTAAGAGTCATGTATTGAATTTCAAGGCATTATTTCTCTGCACTGCAATAAGGTCACACTCAGGCTGCCTGCTGCAAAAATCAGTCACAGGGAAAGAAACTGATGGTGTTTGCTGTACTACTTGGAAATGTCCTCCAGCTTTACATATATTTCAACAATGTATGAAACTTAGGCTGTTAGAATCACAGAGTTAAATCATTATTCTGTTTTAAGCTGCAATTGCTCATTTACAGCGATGAACAAGAATGTAATTTATTGGGCTATTTACATATTTATTTATTAGTTAGAAATACACACCACATATCTTGATGAATAGCCAGCCAAACTAAGTCAGCCTATGCATATAAGCAGAATATATATATACAGAATGGTATATTTTGGTCTAAGCACTATTTTTGCTTTCACGAAATGCAACTGAAGGGTGTAGCACACTGTTAGATACGAAATGTATTACCAAATAGAACTTTTCATTAAGGAAAAAATGGAAGATTCCTGATTCTTCTGCTCAGAAGGGTAGAGGTAACAGAGTTCTGCCTTAGGAAGTTGTGCAAAGCTCTGGAGTGACAGGACAGGAATTTCAGCTGAAGTGAAAGCAAGAGAACTCAAGGGTAATTAGAGCTTGTATTTACTGCAAGCACTCTTCATCCAGATACCTGACATCTTTGTCAGAAGGTCAAGACATGCATTCGGTGTTGGGGACATGCCAGAAAGACCCTTGTCTACTTTCTGCTGCTTGAAAGATGCCTCACTGCTTCACAGCAGTGATCAGCTGTTACTATGGGAGGCAAGTATATGATAGTATCTACTAAACAAAATTAAAATACATACCTTTCTAAAAGAGGATGGCAGCAGCCTTCCGCTGTCTCTTGAACAGGATCGGGAGACAGTTTCACAGATACTCATTTTCTCTTCACACCTGGCTATCTTCTTTTTCAGTTTCTCTCTTCTTTGCTGGTCAGCAACTTAGGGAAGAGACAAAATTGGTCAGATCCAAACTGAAATATTCTTTTTTTCCCTGAGTGATTTGAAAACACTGTTGTGGTTTTCAATTGCTCAGTAAAGTCAGACCATTGAGATACATCCTACTTCCAACACACAGCAGTTACAAAATTTATGCCTACTCTTACAAGAGAAATTATTAATAGCTGAAGCTGAGCCTTAACTTTCCTGAAATTTTCTTACCTCATGACAAACACCAGCATACAGGACTTCCTGTACAAGAACACAAGATCAGTATTGCTAACACAGCATTTTGCTCAAAAACTTACAAGCTTTATCAATTTTTTACAGGTAGAATTCTTTTGACTGTACTTTCATCCAGTATTTCAGAGAAAACCCTGTGTTTATTGTTAACAAATTTGACGTGTAAAAAAATCCATGCTAACAGTATGGAGCCTCCCAAATACAGAAATCCAGAGCAAAACAAGCAAGTTTACATCAAGAACACAAAAAAATGAAGGTCAACTCTGAGAGGGCTACTGTCAGATCAGGAGTGGGGGATTTTTATCAGTCCACACTGGCCTGCAGTCCAAGACCTCATCTGCAGTGCAAAAAGATGAGTCAGGTATTTATGTCATGAGATAAAGAAGCCCAAAAGATGGGTAAATTTTCTGTGTATGAGTTTGCCATCAGTCACCTAAATCTTACATAGTACAGTCCAAAGTTTTTGGATACTGTAAACAGCCAGGTTCAACAGATGAAACACAGAATCATTTAGGTTGGAAAAAGCCTTCAAGATCGAGTCCAACCTTTGACCAATCACCACCTCGCCGACTAAACCACAGCACTAAGTGCCACATCGAGTGGCATCTTGAGCACTTCCAGAGATGGTGGCTCCACCACCTTCCTGGGCAGGCCATTCCTATGCTTGACAACCCTTTCCATGGAGAAATTCTTCCTGATGTCCAACCTAAATCTCCCCTGGCACAGCTTAAGAGTGTGTCCTCTTGTCCTGTCGCTGGTTGCCTGGCAGAAGAGGCTGACCATCACCTGTCTACAGCCTCCTTTCAGGCAGTTGTAGAGAGTGATAAAGTCCCCCCTGAGCCTCCTTTTCTCCAGGCTAAACAACCCAAGCTCCCTCAGCCACTCCTCACAGGACTTGTGCTTCAGACCCCTCACCAGCCTTATTGCCCTTCTCTGGATCCACTCCAGCGCCTCAATGTCTTCCTTGAAGTGACAGGCCCAGAACTGGACACAGTACCCGAAGTTCACAAAGTTGAAAAATCCAAATGAGGCTGATGAAAAACATTAATAATTTCATTTCCAAATGGGGAAAAACAAGCAAGCACACTTTTGAAGTCTGTATACTTAATGAAAATTTTCTCATTCACTTAACACAGATCCAAGTGTATGAATCATCTGTTTCATAGAGACAAAGGTCTTTGAGGATTTCTTCTCTGGTTTCATGATATATTTATATCATACTCTGGTAGACCCCAATCTGCATATGCACTACTATATTTAATGCATGGAAATGTTAAAAACTTCAGGGATTGGTGTGGTTCATTCTTCTACACAGCTGAGACCTACAGCAATCTGAGAACATTTAATCAACCTTTAAAATGCACTCGTCTGTGTACATGTACTCTATATACATGTTAATCTCCACAAAATAAGTAAGTGTATTCATTACTTTAAACATTTTAGTTCCCTTTTAAGATAAAAATTCATCTTTCAGATGCAAAATCTTTGCTCTCATTGCTCAGGAAAATCCCTCTTTCTCTTTCTTTCAATTCTTACAACTGATGAGGAAAACACAGAGTAATTTCTTTTATGGTTGCTGATTTATCCATCATATGCTATTAGATTACTTCCAATATGAAACTGCTTATATTATTGGGAAAATATTAGCTGAATTTAACAAATGCTACCTAATACAACTCTGAATTAAAAATACACATTCTAACAGAATGATAGAATATACTGTACTGTTAAATAATTAAACCACAATGTTTTTCTTTCTATACTGAGTTACTGTGTCTGTTCTAAATTACCATTATTTCTAATTGTGTTTGTCTTAAAAGTTACAGAAAAGCACTCAAAAATTAGCTGCAGGTTAGATGTTTTATATGTTTGAGATAAATAATTATTCCGGGCCAATACAGTGTGTCTGTGTGTGCACATGCATGGAGGCCTACTGCTCAGGTAAAATGGTGATGGCTGATGTGTACTTGTAGCGGGTTGGGTTTGTAACCGGGGGAAAAACCCCAGTAATATACACATCTTACTGCCAAATTATGAATTTTTGGGCTAGATCTGTGGTAAAAGCTAGGAATTGTGAAACCAGCAAAGTAAGAGATAGAGAAATCCTTCTCAAAAAGAGCTAATGTGGATGTAAACAGACAGCTGGAGGTGAGCTTGAGGCAGTCAGCAAGTAACACAGACAAAGGCAGAAACAGGCACGCAGACCTACCTCTCCTTACTTCACATGTCCTTTACCCATGCAAGGACTGGAGAATCCAGTCTTCCCCTTTGACTTCAGCCAGATAGAAAATTTGCCTGGAACTTTTAGGCATTAATTACAATATTACAACTGAGAGGAGCTGAAGAAACTTAAGGCTGTCATACATAACCGCTTGTGTTGCAGTGTCAATATATTAAACACAGAAAGAATGAGACCAGCATTCAAGAGACAGGCAATTTTAGAAGGAGATTTAGCTTTTAATTGAAAACATTGCTCACTGTTTAAGGTATCTTCTGCTTCAAATCTATTACAGATACAGCTTTTTTAGCTTTCAGAGAGGGTCATAAACTAAATTTGAAAAAAGTGCCCTTGGCATACAGTCATAGACTTGTGGGAAGTAAACACAAAATGCATTTGTTAACAAATACTTATAATAGTTTCACTGCAAGTAGCTTTTACTTGAACATTGGCTCCAGGAACATGTCACATACGTAGAGTTAAATATGGAAAAAAAGTACATCATAGTAAGTATCTTGTGACAAATAAATGCAAAAAGAAAACCTCTGGGTTACTTTTCATCTCCTTAAAAGGGGAAAACAAAATGTTTAGGAATAAAATAAGCCTGTAGATCCAAATAATAAGTCCCTTTAAAAGCCTTATTATAGACTGAGATTAATTCTATCTCATTAACTACTGTGCTCAAAACCACACAGATTTATAGTATAGTAAGAGAAAATGTACTAGAATATAAGCAAATTAGTGATTCTGTAGATCAGATAAATTCAGTCTGTGAATAGATTCCGTAACTTATTGCGTCCACTCCATGAATCCATCTTCTTGATTTTGTTGTCAGTGAAAGGATGCACAAAGACCATGAATTTCAGATGTTAAACTGTAGCACTCCTCATAAAGAAACTCCTATAAAACACTGATCTATCTGTCACAGAAGGAACACTTTTGCCTAAGCAAATACCCTTTGCAGAGTACACCACACTTCAAAGTAGTGATCACTTTATTCCCCTTTTAGAACACTCTCTCTATAGGCATAATTCTTTTTTCCTGAAATCTAGACTGCACTAGCATTTCAAGACATACTTAGAGTTATAAAACACGTCATAAATCTCGAAGAAACAAACTAATCATACATATCACAGTCCTAGTCAGCTTGAAAGCTCTGCACTTAGAAGGACAGTATGATCTGGAATGCCAGTGGTTGTCCTTTGCTCTGAATTTCCGATTGCTAAATTTATCATGTGTCACATCACGGAACAACTGGCAGTTAACCTTCAAGTTATTTCATTTCTGATGTAAATAATCAATGCAGACGATGAAATATTAAGTTAGATTTAAACTGAGTTCAGTGTGCAGAACAGTATCTCAAAGGAATTATCTAACACTCAGCATTTCCCTACTGTGTTTTTATTTAAGCTATTTTTGCAAACACACTTCCAGTTATTAATTCCCTTTTGAATTCTTTTTAGATAAATCATACAAACATCATCTCAGCTGAGCTTGAAGTGCCTGCAGTGACCATAACTAAAGTGTCCAGTATATCAGCTGGTGATATTACTTCTTCTGCAAGCAAGCTCTTCCTTCTCTAAGAATTTTTACCAGCTCTAGTAAAAATTACTAGTTTTCTAGCTCTACACAAATCCCCAGTACACCATGATTTAAGCACCTTGGGTGACATTTCATCAAATGTAAACTGAATTTTGCCATTGGCTGTAAGTCTAAATCTAAATGCCTTAACACAGAAATTTTTATTTTCATAATTCCAAGAGATGATTTTGCAGTCCTTCACATCTGGTATCAGTAGCACGGTTTCATCAAATAAGGGAGGAACCACCATAAAAAAAGGATGACAAAGTATTTACCAAGAGCTTGATACTAAAGCCTTTCTTGTCTCAAACGGAAAGATATGCCTGTATGAGGGTATGTACTTCAGAAATGTGATACTACTTGGCAAAGCTACTAATGGCAAAATTTGGTCATTGCTAAGGCTTGGAAATAAAGCCCAACAATGAGACAAGAATCCTTCAAAAGCATTTCACAAGAGGCTAGAAGCACTGGATATCCTAAATCCTTCCACCTCTGATACTCATATGGGGTCCTCATCCAGCAGACACCTCCTATATACTTCTGTCAGCCATATGAAGAACACAGCAGCCTGCCAGCACTTACTGCACAGAATCTGTGGAATGCTGAACCAACCCCGAAGGAAATGTCTAAGCCTGCCCAGGTAAACCTCCATTTGTGTACCCTAGAGAGAGGTCCATTGGGCTTCTAGGTGGCCTTGGGCAGTGATTTTTGTTTCAAGGTACCACTGGGGTAGCTCCCAAGGACAATTTAGACATACTGTACTGAGATAATACTGAAAATAAGTGGAATGCGTAATTTTATTCTTATTCTCTGGTATGCTATGGCTGTTTTGTAATCCTGAATAATGGTGGACAATTGTATAAAAACAACAGTCCTCCCCATCAGCAGAGAGATAGTAAAGCTGGGTAAATTAGATTAAAAATCAGGGACACATTTCCAATAATAATGATCAATAACTACTGAAACATCTACAAAAGGAAATTATGTTTTCTCTATTTCTTGACCTTTACAAGTCAAGACTGCAGGCTTTTCTTGTTTATGTGTTTTATTTGCCACATTCAGTATGGATGTTAAATTCCATATTAGCACAACTGGATGGAACTTTTGGTCTGCTCAACTCATGATGTTAGACTATATGTTCTAAAGTCTTTTCACAACTACAAGCTGTGAAAAATGTATTTTTGATGTGCATATCTAAAATTAATTACCTCTTATAAAAAAACCCAACACCTTTCCAAAGACATACTTCAACTCTGAAAACACAGGCATTAGAATTACCTGAGTGCTTGAATTTAAAGGGCTTATATTAGTTGCTTATAACTTCCATTTTCAGAAATACATACTTCAGGACAAGATGTAACAGAAAAAAATAGGGAAATTTTGTGACAGCTTTTCATTGATCTCTGCTTTTTCATAGTCTGAAACATAGATATGTGTTTACAGGAAAAATTAAGATTTAAATACAGAATTACGTAACAATATGTATTTCTTGATATTTTTGCTTGACCTTAATCCTTTTAAAGAGTAGAAAACCAACACTACTATCACTCTGAATTGTTGCTTCTCCCTATCTCTCACTGCCTTCCCTCCAAGAATTCATGTTCCATCAGGCTAAAACAGATCTATGGCGGGAAACTTCTCAGAATATTTGTTTTCCTTCTTCTCCCCCTGCCCCAGTATCAAGGAGACCTGCATTCCCAAGCACACTAATCACTGGGTTCAAGCTGTACTATCAATATGCTTTGTGGAAAAACCTCTAAACATATGGGTTGAAAAGTCAGTACTGTTAGAAACCAGGCATGTGTAGCAGCAGCTGTCTTACTTGGCACAGCCTTTGTCAAGTTTTCTGGCACAAGTTTCACAACCACAGACTTCTAATGGCCACTGGTATCAATCAACATGCTTGGACTAATTCTGAACATAGAAGTTTCACATTTCAAGATGTTTCACATTTTAACAACTATTTTAAGTCAGTAAGTCTGATCTAATACACAGGAACATGCTCACTGCTAGCCCAGGGCCATGGCACCTTGCCTGCTTTGCTGCCAGCTAAGATACCAGGAAAAGAACAGTGGAAACTAAATCCACTTAAGGACAGAACACAGTCAGTTGGCCAGGGAGAATGCCAACTACAGTATCATGTTTAATTCTTAAACACTAATGACTGACTCGTGGCAACAACCCCAATGGGAAATACTCACCTGCTATTCTAACAGTACATGAAGCACATTTTCAGGGGATGTTTTTAACTCTATCTGCAAGAATTCTGTTTTGTAACTCTATGCTATTAATAAATCTTATCATTTTAAACTAAATTTACCCCCCTACCCAAAGCTCAAAATAGAGGGGGAACAAAAACCTTATTTGGAATTCAATAACGATTAAGACAAAGAACACAAAAAGAAAAAAGTAATAATATGCTTCAGTTGAAGCAATGAGAGACAGAGAACTACGGTGAGAATAAAGGCGCAAACCTCTCATCCTCAGTGACACTATACAGATATTGCTGATATTCAACCATATTGAAGTTAAAACTGTGCCTGTATAAATCCTGTGTCTCATCTTCAGCAAGAAAGAAGAAATTGTTTTGAAAATATTCTAAAATCCTTTTCCCATTACTTTTCTCCCTCAGCACATTTTCAACGTTCTTACTGTCTGAGCTATTGGCTGTCATCTCCACATAATCTGTTTCACAAAAGACAGAGGAAGAAAAATGATTCTCCAGTGAATTACCAGAGACTCTACAAATGGTACCTTGCGAGCTTAACACCTGAACATGTAACACTTGGTTGCATGACTATTACAGAACAGAAATCTGTATTTCTTGTTGAATAATGCATAGAACTGCAGGGAAAAAAATGCAACCACTGTAATTTTAGGTATGAAATAAAATTGAAATAATTTTTAATTTCACTCTAAAAATCTAGAAGTTATAAGGATAGTGCAGAAACGGAACAAGGTATGCCTGGGTAGTCTTAACTTTAAATACCATGAAGTCAGTGAGACCAATAATGATGAATTTGAAAGCAGGTGTTTCCCATGGAATTACCTCTTTGATAACAGCAAAAATTTCAGCCTGCACAGCAGAGTTTCTTATCTGTTTGTAAAGGAATCTCAGTCAGATGGAACAGCATATAAAGGAAATCCTGAGGCAGCTTAACTCAGGCTCAAGTCTTTATGCTGAATTACTGAAAAAAGTGCTCATGAAATTAAATCTTTCTGTCAAAAGGATGATTGACTTCCTAGTTATTCTGGTAATTTTACAAGGTAGTATGACTTTGTTTTGACTGAATTTGATACTAACCACAAAGTATTCTGTCCTTAAAAGATTTAACTTTCCATCCTAAAAGAAGAATTCCATTTTCTCCAGTACCTCACTAGTTGTAACTGAATATAAAATGGGAGAACAAGGAACTTTTTCTAACTGCATTGAAGACAGATAGAAATACACTTCGTTATTTTAACAAACAGCTGCTATTTATCCCCTTTGACTTATATATTTAGTATTTCATAAATCAATTATTTTAAAGTACTGCACTTTGGTTTAACACTATGAAGTGGGGCTACAGTGCTCATATCTTTTAGCAGTGTTAAGAAATGAGACAACTCGCAGAAAAAGTAACTGCAGTTTAATCCAGGCTGTGGGGCTGTGTGCTTGTGTCTGGCTCTGTTTTCTGCAAAATGGAACAAGAAGCTTCAGCCCCAGTCCCCAGGTGCCTACCCTCCTAAAATTCCTCTTTTACCTGGCACTACTTGTTCTCTTCTTGTGAGTTCAAGCTTACATCCTCTCATACAATAGGAGAAAATTCACCCAGCTGCATGGGCGAAAAGGATCCTAAGCAAATGAATTGTCATGCTAAGCACAGCTAATCACTGACAGCCCAGATCCATCTCTCCAGCATTCCATTTGCTGCAGATTCCTACAAGTAGCTGAAGAATAATATGAAAGCTGAATAAACAAGCAGATACATGAATGTTCAATTACGGGTTATGTGCTATTGTTACTCTTCTATGCTGGCTTTTTTGTTTTGCTAAGTTAGTTTTACAGAAGCATTTGCAGAATCAACATAAAACAAAGACTTACATTTGATGCTGGTCAACCTACTTTTGGGCACTGAACAGTCTACAGCTGCTGAAAAAAAGAAAAACACCAAATGTCAGTGATTAAGAATTTACTTAGTGTATGTGATATCTAGAAAAATGTAGTAATAAACCAACACAGAACAAAGACTAATTTAATTCTTCTCTATTTTAAAACATGCTAGTTACTGTGTACTTAAAGTATTAGGTTGATACTAATACAGTCACAGGATTTGTGAGATAAAGCTGTTTGGATAAAATACATACTTAAAGGAAGAATCATTACTTAAATGAAGACTCCTTTCAAAAGGTTTACCTGCATACCTGAGGATACTGAGTATGTTACATGAGAGATAACATTGTGAGTATTGTATTTTTGAGTATGGACTCTGGCAGTAACATTTTCCCAGTTGTGAACACACACGGCAATTTTCCAAGTCCTTAGAACTCACTACTACTATTCATTGAAAGATCAAAAAAAAAAAAGAAATTCTTGAAATAAATATAAAAAATAAAAAAGACATAGTGGTCTGAGTTCAACTAGAAATGTTCTGCCTTCATTCTTAAAATAATTTCTGTATGTTTTCTCTTATGACTATCACGATGACTTTCAGTTCAGCCTATTATTTCATAACGCATTATTTCATCAAAAGCAGAATGAAGCCAATACAGCACAAAGTGCTCTAAAATTAAGGGAGGATCTTTGGTAACACTTAAGGAAAATGTTTTCATACAAAACTTCCCATCTCAGTAATACAAAAGTATTATTAAGTAGCAGCCACATCTCCTTGTTGACACCAGTTTGGGTTAGAAAAAGTAACAACAGTAACCTTCCTACAATCCAGTTCATTCCTTCTTGGTATGAGCCTATTCTGAGAGACTGAGCTAAATCGAGGGGGACACAGTTCATTCATACATGCACATTTTTACCTTTGGCTGAAAGGATTCTGTTATAATGAAACACCATGTGATCTCTGATCAGGTATTGGCCAGTTAGACTTCGAGAGGAGTCAATGCAGAAAGCTGTAAGATTAAAATATACCTGAACATTAGCGAGGCAAATAAAAGAATACTATATTTTAAACAGTTATTAACTGCAATTCAAAATCACAAACTTTGGAACAGTGTTTGCTTAACTTCTTTGCTCAAAGGCAGTTTTTTTACCAGTTACTATTACATTAAATCATCCTGCCTCCTTTTTTTTCCCCAATGAGCCATTAACACAATAAATAGCTACAAAAGTGGCTGAAATTGGACTATGAAAATGTTAACATAGAAACTTCCCATTTCTTCACTCTATGTTCTTCTGAAAAAAAAAGGTATCTGAGGTGTCAGTATGGCACAGAAGTATACACTAGCCCATGTAAACTACTGACTGTAAAGGAATATGTATGTTACAGCTAATACAGATGGGACACCTTTATATATTTATCTTGCTATCAATTTGTAGCCAGCAGTACAGTCAAGGCAAAACTTATTCCTTAAAAGTATTTTCAGTAATGCATACTAAATGTAGGTACTATTAAACTTCTCCAAACAAAAGCTCAATGCAAAAGTTTTTATTAAAACATTTTAATCATGAATTCACATAAAAGGAACCAGGTCGACCTTCTGGTTAAAGTACACGTTACTTACCATTACTCTTAGTACTTAAGTGTCCTTTAAATGGACTTGCTGGTCCACATCTGGGAATGACAACAGGTGAGTATCCACTTGCTGTAACAAAACATCAAACAAAAACCCAAAGTTAGAAAAAAAATACCCCCACATATTTTTACAGACAAGATAAAGTCTTTCTCCAAAGAATTCATGAATGGTTCTAGTCGATCTTTTTCAAAATCTTATTCAATCATTTTATTATCGCTGAATTACATGTGTAGTTAAATAACAATCTAAGCACCAAGATACAATGAGAGTGCTCTCAGTGGTTCACGGAGTTAAACAGCAGAACAGAGCATCAGAACATGCACTGCATGTTGCACAAGACGGTTAATCTGGTGTTTTAAATTTTAATTAGTAGAGATTGCAGCAAAACGAATCATTCATTTAACAGTGTTTTAACATTATTTCTCCAAAGACCTTATAAAAAAGCCATACTGTACTAAATTTTTAATAACTAGGACTAGTATAGGAAGCCATAAAAAGTATCATAAGAAAAAAAAGAAAATGAAAATCATTATCCTGTTGTGAAATGACACTAAATCTGGATCAATAGATTCAATCTCTTTTCTTACAAAGCATAAATACCAGGGCAATCTTGAATTACTTTCGTACTTTGAAAAGCCAGCCTTTATACATTACAGGCTTCCGTGGATTTACAGTATTAGAAGTGGTGTTTGCAATAACAGTGCTCTCACTTCTTTTGCTGTGAAGTTGCCAGACCAGCAGTTGAAAAGGGACAAGGAAAAAAAAGAAAAAAACTACCGATTTTTTCAACACTATCCTGCAACTGTTTTTTTATGGCTCATTCCCCTCACAGTACAATCCTTCCTTATCTCTATTTGTGATTTAAACATACATAGGGACAAAACAGTGACAATTTTTAAAAAAAATACTAAAATTCCAAACATACAGTAAGAATTTAAGAGATTTGTTAGATTCAGAATGTTTCCACAATGACTGCAAACCTTTGCCAATAAAGGCTTTCTTTCCTGTTAAAGTATTACATTCTCTACCATACACTGTTACATACAAGTGGTATTCACGGTCTAGCTGGATCCACCCCGAAACCTGTGGCTTCCTGAATTTACAATATTCACGTGTTGGAAGAATGCAAGTCCTTGGGAGGACCCGAATGTTAGAGTATAAAATTCAGTTGATAGAATTTTCTCCTAATGATAAAACCTCCCATGCAAATACCTGCAATCTAAATTACAGCAGACATCTGAGAATCAGAAGTGTTTCAGTCACAGTTGCTGTAATAATCTAAATATTTCACTGTTTTCTGTGCTTCAGAGCTAGGCTATAATTCCAGAGGGAAGCACCTCTGGTATTGTTAGGTAAATGCTTACAATGCCACCTCCAACTCACCCTTATCTGACAGAATCCTAGAAAGGTAAGCATGATCACCTTAAAACAAAGAGAGACATTGCTCTAACTACAACTGATTCTCTTCAAGTAAGCTAAATGACTTTGTCCCGGGTTAAACACCATCAGGGACACTCAGAAAACTGTTGCTTTTACTGTCTTCAGCTGGAGACACAACTGTTCAGCACTGCAGAAGACCAGACTTTGAAATGGTCACTTGCTTTGCATCACCAGCAGATGGCACAGTGGAAATTCTACCGGAAAAACTACTGTCTGCTGGTTCTGTCCTTTACATTTAACTTGTATCCGGCTTGCGGGAAAGGAGAAGGGAGGAAAAAACAAGTATTTCATAGGCAAGAAAAACTGTCAGAAAGCACCAGGAGGGACAACTTAAAAATATTTCTTTGCCCTCTATTTTGACTATGGACATGCAGACAGCACAGAAATCACTCCAAATCCACACAGAAAACCCCAACTGACAAAAGTTCCAAAGGCACTACAAACACAACACCATTTGTCAAGATGCCACGGCTTTTGATCAAGCACTTATGTTCCCTGCACTGTGTTCCCAAATCCCAGTTTCTCCTGCATGTTCTAACTTCTGTGCCAGCAAGGAAAATTTTCAAGCCCCCAGTCCAGAGGGATTTGCAACCCCACCCCTGCTAAACGCAAGATAACACATACAAACATGTTGTAATAGAACAGACTCATCAGATTTTAGGATACCCTTGAAATGCCAGGGTTACAGCCCCACTAGTACCTGGGCTCCTTGAAAACTTTCACATCATTAACAAATAACATTTTCTTGCTGTTTAGAATATTTCCTTGCTGGGTAAAAGTTTATGCTGAACAGATTTTTTAGTATCTGGTTGGATTCTAAGTGTGCTCTATCCTGGCAAACTACATTTTCTTACAGCTTCAATTAAATGCAAGTCTTGTGATGAAGAGATAAAGCAGAACTTGTGATGAAAGCTTTTCCTATGGTCCTCCTGTGGTATCCCATGGTGCTTGCTCCTACACTCTCAATCTCAGGCTAAAAAAATGTGACTCAAATGTCTCTGTAACGTATTCATCACTGAGCATATTTGAGGCTCTCTCTTTGAACCAGCTGTTTCCACAAAACATGTAGAAAATTTGTCAAAGAAACTAATTTGGCTAAAATAATGCTTAGCACTATTGAAACAGAGATGGCAACAAATAATAACCAATTACAGGTTGTTTCACATACATGTTCCTTCAAATATACCTCTTCTGCACTGAGGTCAACTTAAAATACCCTCCCCGTACCTTCAGTCTCAAACTGCTCTATAAAATGCCAAATATTTATAATGAAGAAGCATGTCGCTAATGTCAGAGAAGAAACTGGAGGATTTGATACGTGCAGGCTATTTCTACCTTACTGAAGTAAGGTAGAAAGTGTTAATGGTCAAATGTTTCACAACTATAATTTCAGGTTGTCTTTTGACTTGAATGGGTATTTATTTGGATTCAGGCTGTGTTTTCAAAGTTATTTGCACAACAGCACAAACAAATTGAAGGCTTAGATATGGGAAGAGAATTTTAAAGGAGAAGGTGGGATTTTCAGTAATTTACATCTAATCGAATATAAACCAAACAATGGGAAGATAACTAAAAAAATATCTTTGATATATGATACATGTAACTATCTGATCTAAATATAAATTTCCTTATAGATGTAAGCGGACTGTCCATACTGAATATAAAATCAAGATTGTCACACTAAGTGTTCTCCTAAAGTACAGAGAGCAAAAAAATTAAAACTTCTAAAAATTTATTTGATCTTTAGTTCCTTCTGTGACATTAAGCAACAATGAAGACAAAAAATATAAAAAGCTTTCTCTAAAATTTTTTCCAGCTGGTATCTAACGTCAGTAATAACTACATTATTCCAAAGAGAATTTAAAGATATTTTGTTTAAATTATATTTTTAATTTAAAATACATCCTATCTTAATTTCTAATTTAACAGTATTAAAATAATAAGAAATTGGTGGCTTACTTTTTTCCTGGTTGTTAGTGGATAGGCAGAATTTATGGAAATGACTTTTCTACAAAGCCATTTCAGATTTGGAACATGAATATGTACCAGTCTTTCATTACCATGCTCTCCCAGAAAAGATTTTAAACACAAGTATTAGACTTACTGTTTTTATAACAAGCATGTACTTCAGTCATAGCAAAGAAAAATTAAATAAATAAATACATCTATCATGCTACCCTTACCCACCAAGACTTGCTACTTAAAAGATAATCCATAAAAAATACAGAGACCTTAGGTGGGATATTGGATACAGGCATCTAAATCTAGCACTGCAAGACATAAAAGCTTCACTTAACTGTGCAGAGACATGTGAACACTGTAATTTCCAAAGGGCAGCTCCCAGACCTTAGCCTGGGTTCAAACAACCCTCAGCCCCAGATGGATTTAGACCTCAGGTCTCCCCAGCTGTTCCAGAGGAATATGCTCATCATTCTGCCAAGACATTAACCCTTTTTGTGCAGTGGCTCCAGAACTCTTGCATTCCCAGCTCCATAGTGGCCTCCTCTCAGCTGGCAATGCAGAAAGCACCTCTGTCTCTAACAGACTAGAACTACACCATTTGCATGGGATTTGATCCCTCTGAGCCTGATAAGGACCTAAGCTGACAAATCCTTTGCAAACACTCTAGCCAATACAGTGATTTATAAAGGCTTGGTATTCTTGCTTCTTTCACTGCTAACCCGTCTTCTTTTTTCCTTCCCTAATATCTCAATGCTCTAAACCAGAAATAGTTAAAGGAACATCTTTGTCCAAGCGGATAATTCAGGCAACAACATGCAGAAGGTTTGTGCTGTGAATTTCATACAAGTCAAGGATGTCTACCACTACTACCCTTATTCTACCAACCAGTTTTATGATCTTTTCAGTGGGCTTCCTCCAATGAATTCACTCTTCTAACTCTACACAACTAACAGTACACTACAGCACTAAAGCTGTACACATGCTGAGGAAAGAACAAAAGCAGTTTAAATAATCTCTGTGAAATCCCAAATGACTTTGAGCAGTGATGGAAGCTCCTTTAAGGATCTAATCTAATATGTCTGACAAGACCATACTTAAAGGAATTACATTATGACCCTAAATACATGTTCCTCTCCTTTTGGTACTATGAGAATTTTTAAATGAGAGTATCCATTAATTCTTTATGCTACAAAAATTGTTGTATATATGAATATAACACAGAAATATACAGAGTAAAGACTGATATCTCAGAGTACATTAAAAGATTAACCTGGTTAAGAAAGTCCATATTGGATTTAAACTTAATTTATTTAAATAAGAAACTAATTTTTCTACTTTTAACTATTTTCCCTTCATATTAGCATGATATACTTAATAAAAACAAAAAAAATTCTTCTATTAGTAATACTACTAACGAGGTCTGCTTTCCTAGTCCTGTAGCTTACATCTTTGTACCATCCCCCTAAACTCCTTTCAGTGTCCCCAGTTTGCTGCCTTTTCCTTACCTGTGGTCATTCCTCCCCTCAAACACCCCCTACTTGCTCAGCTGTGGCTGACGAGGTGCTATAGAACTACAGTTGACCATCTACTTTAAGCTTCTTTGGTCGCTTATCCTTGGCTGCCTAGTTCTTAACCTCTACTTATGTATCTGGGAATGAACACAGAACACAATGAGTTTCTTTAAAAAATGTGTATTAATTTGTTGGGTTTTCTCCTACCCAGCCACTAGGTAATACTAATGCTCCTAGTTGTTACTCACAGACAGGTGAAGTTGGCAAATAGATGCAGAATCAGATAGAAGAAAAGGCCAGCAGAGAGCAGACTCCTTCTTGAGGAGAACAGGTTAAAACACAGCAAGTGTCCACTACTTTTCTCCAGCACCTATGCAATCATGAGAGACCTTCAAACATGGCTTTAGATTTAGCCACTTACTGAATGCAGATAGCATTCCATTTTATTTGAAAGTTACAGTGAGGCAAAACGAGCATGTCACTATCACACCTGTATTTTCTTTCCTGTTCATGAAAGTGAAACAGAAGCCTCTTGGACCCCTTTCTGGTTTCACTGATAACAGAACTCCTATCAATTCTGCAAGTATAAAGTCTTACATGTGAAGCCAGCTTTAAAAGAATCACAGTTGATTTGTTAATAAACAGCAGAATCCACCAGCAGAAAGAATAGTCATTATTATAGTTTCTGAAGCAAACCTCAATGAATAGAGCCAAGACATCACACTACCCTAATTTTGAAATAAAGTCCCAAATGTTCCATCTGAATTTTGCATGGGATCATTTGTGTCAGAGGCAAAATATGATGACAAGGATACACCCCCTGACATGCACTATACATAACTTTCTAAGCCATTAATTAGATGGGTGCTATTTATACACTTACTATGCTGGATTATACAAAAGCTCTTCTTTACACATACTCTCAATGCCTAAGAGTTAGGTCTCTCAGACATTTAGAATTAATAATCTTACAGTATTCTGTATAAATTAAAACCATGCAACCAAAATTATATTTCAGTTTCAAGAGTCAAACCCTCCTCTGAAAAATTTAAGAAATCTAATGAAATAAAACAGTAGCCTTGAGTCATATTTGATGAAATCATTCTTTAAAAATATTTGTTAAAATTTTTCTAGCTACAAGCTTCAGCAAGGGAAGTTTTGGATGCAAGCTATTGCTCTATTCATACTCCAAAAGCAGAAACAAACAGCTGTGTGTATCAGTAGCACATTTTGTGATATGAACTGCAGGCAGAAGCAAATGAATTTATGTCAGTTTGCTACAACTACCTGAAAGGAGGCTGTGATTAGGTGGGTGTTAGACTCTTCTCTCAGGTAACAAGTGACAGGATGAGAGGAAATAGCCTTGTAGTGGTTTGGTCCAAAATACTCATTACTGTTTACCTTCTGTGAGATAAGAATTAGGAGAAATGCAAAGCAGGCACCAAACTTGAAAGAATATAAAGAAGTTTATTAACAGACCTAAAAGAAGGAAAAAAAAATACCACACCTTCAGAACTCTTCTCCTCCCCCCACCTTCCTCCCTTCTCCCAGTGACAATGTAAAAAGACAACCCTTGAGATGTTCAGTCTGTTCACCACTTCCATAATAACCTTGTTCAGTCCATTTAGGGAGAGGAGTCTCTCTTGCCCCTGCTATGAAAACATTGTCACAACGAGACAGCCGCCCGGGTTGGTTCTCTGCTCGCATGTGAGTCTTTTCCCTGACTTGCAGCTTTTCCCACAACTGCTTTCGAGGGTCCACTCTTGAATTACTGGGGTACACAATTTTAAGGTTGAGCCGTTCAGAAACAAAAACAGAGGCCCTTCTCCTTCCCTGGGAGCAAAGGGTCTTCATCATCTTCATCGTTAGGACTATCTCTGGGAGCATCTCTAGGAACTGAGGTTTTCTCCTTTCCCATTTGGAGCAAAAGTCCTCATCTGGTCCATCTCTCCCTGTCCAAACTTCTCATGAAATTACAGCTGCATCAGCATCTGCC